>NC_056748.1:1075543808-1075581308 GCF_019279795.1 Protopterus annectens
CAAGCCTAGCCATAACAATTCCCTGGCTATTTCTTCCCACATTATTTACTTTCCTGGACCCCTGTCTAGCAGGGCGACTGACGTGATCCCTGGGGTGAATTTCCTTTCTCCCATCCAATCGTCAAGGTTCCTCTTGAAGAGGTCCAAAGAGGCACTCTGCTTGACATGTATGGGCAATCTATTCCAGAGTCTGGGGAGTCTCTGGGTCAGGAACCTATCCCTCCAGCATGTTTTGTTTATTGTGATGACAAGGTTTAGATCCCTGGAGCGTGTAGCTCTGAGGGATTGGGATTTCTTTAAGTGTAGCATGTCCAACAGCTCTGGGTTTGACATGGCCTTGTATGTTAAGCAGAGATCGCCTCTGAGTAGACGATAAGAGTATAGCTGGAGTTTTTTAAGGCGGTCAGCATAGGGCATCTGCTTTAGGCCTGTGATTCTTTTAGTGAGATATTTCTGAGGCCTTTCCAGTTGTTGCAGATGTCTTGAGAGGTACATACCAAATGGGGCATTGTATTCTATAATGGGTCTAATGAGGGATGAGTACAGTGGGACAATGACCTCCTTTTTTCTGGATGAAAAGCCCTTCGTGATGAGGTGTGCCACATAGAAGGATTTCCTGACTGTTGTGGTGATGTGGTTATCGAAGGTGAGACCACTGTCCACCTGTGTCCCTAAGTCTCTTATCACACTTTCTGTGTTTAGTGTACTGCCACCTATATGGTAATTCATGGATACATGTTTTTTCCCAAAGGGGATAACAATAAATTTCTTGGCATTGAGCTTGAACCCATGGCTCTGGCACCAAGCATCTGTTTCTGTAAGGCCCTTTTGTAGAGTATCCACATCATTTGGGGATTCAATAATGGCTCCCAGTTTGCAGTCATCTGCAAACTTTGTTAGCCAGAGTCCCTTAGTGTTGACCTGTACTTCAGAGAAGTAGATGCCAAACAAGAGCGGCCCCAGGACTGAACCCTGAGGTACTCCACTTGTCACTTGTCTGGAGCTGGATTTGGAGTTGGCTACTTTTACAGTGTGGGTTTTATCAATAAGCCATTTAGCAACCCATTGGGTGACATAGGGATTAATGCCCAACTTAGTAAGTTTATCTATGATTCCAGAGGGGAGATGGTGTCAAAGGCCTTGGCAAGGTCTAGATAGGCTGTGTGGACCACCTTACCCTTGTCCATGGCTCTGGAGACTGATTGAAAGAAGTCAATCAGGTTCAGGAGACAAGATCGGCCCTTCACAAACCCAAACTGGGTGGGGTTCAGTGTTTGAAGGTTGCCAATGTCTTTGTTTATAAGTTCCATGATAATACGCTCCATGGCCTTGCAGATAAGGCTTGTCAGACTGATGGGGCGGTAGTTTCTGGGATCCAAGGTGGATCCCCCCTTGTGGATTGAGATAACTGTAGCTCTGCACCACTCACTGGGCACGAAACCTGAGGTGAGGCTATGATTAAACATGACACTTAGGTGAGGTGCCAGTTCATATTGTAGTTCATATAGTACACAGCCCAGGATGTCATCTGGTCCCATGGATGCTGTATTCTTGGCTTTAGAGAGTGCATTTTGTACCTGTGTGGCCGTTATTACTGGAATTTGGCAATCTTCCGGTATTGAGATGGGCCATTTAGGTGGTGAGAGGGGGTGAAGTTGGCACTGAATCGATCTGCCAGGATATTGGCAACATCCTTCAGATCAGTATATTTAATGCCATTCTGTTTTAGCTCAGAGCAGATCTGAGCATTTCCATTTAGATTCTTGACATAGTTATAGAATGCTTTGTGGTTGTCTTTGGAATCTTTGGTAATTTTATTTTTGTAACTAGCTTTGGAGGATTTTATGAGGCATCTCAGTTTCTTACTGAGGTTAGTAAGGGAGTTTTTTGCATCCTGGGATTTTTCTCTTTTTTGCAAAAGTTTCTTCCTTTTGTTGTAAAGTTTGTTTATGGCAGGGGACCACCAGATTGGCTTCCTTTTTTTGGATGAGAGCATTTTGGTTCTATTTGGGATGGCACGATTCATGTATGAGTGGATGTGCTCATACAGTGCCTTAGTGTAGGATTCAGCAGTTGAACTTTCAGTTCCCGTCTGTATGGGTGTCATGACGTTTGTCACTTCTGACTTGAGTAGCATGAAGTTGGCTTTGGAGAAGTTTTTTATGGTGGTTTCTTTATTGGGGGTGGGGTGGGATGTGGATGTTAAGGGTGATTAGCTTATGGTCAGACCTGACTAACGAGGGGGTGACCATAGGTATGGAGCATTGATTTCCCATGTTGGTAATGACCAGGTCTAGGATATTGGAGCCCCTGGTGGGACTATGGATTAGTTCATCCAGGGCGTTGGAATTTATGAATTCCAAGAACCGTTGCGCAAAGGTGTTGGGACATGAGTAGTTTTCCCAGTTAATGGCAGGGTAGTTAAAATCACCCAGTATTAGGGTGTTTGGTTCTATCTTAATATTTTCCAGTATGTTTAGAAAGGTGTAGTGAGAATCTTGGGGTATGGTTGGGGATCTGTAGCAAGCTACAATTTGGATTGCAGTCTTACCTAGTGTTAGTTGCACTTGGAGAATTTCAGACATATTGTGTTGGCCAACTAGCCTGGTGGTGTGAATATCCTTGGTGAATATTGACACTCCTCCACCTTTAGTGTTTCGGTCCTGGTTTGGTGTTCGAAAAGTGTGGTAAGAGTTGTAGCCTGGTATTGCAGGGGTGCTCTCTGGAGCCTTGAACCAGGTCTCAGTTACTGCACAGATATCGATGTTCTCCATTTTTAGGAGTGCCTCGAGAGAGTGCATTTTGAGGTTTAGACTTCTAGCATTGAGTAGCATTACCTTCAGATTTTGCATGCTTGTACCTGTTACGGTGGTGGTTTTGTCCTTTGAAGTTTGCCTAAAAAAGGCACTATAGGGGTGGCAAGAGCCTTAGCCAGTAACCTGAGTCCCAGGGGCGACAGGTGCAGACCATCTCTGGCAAAGCATCGTGGTCTGTCAATCATGTCATCCCAGGCAGACAGATACTGGATCCCCTTTGAATGACACCATAAGCTTAGCCAATTGTTGAAGTCAATCATTTTATCCTTATATTGTGGTATCATTCTGGGCGAAGGCAGGATGCTACTCAGGGCTAGGGTCATACCTGCCTGGGCCACATGATCCGAGAGCTCTTCCATGTCTCTTTTCATGTAGTCCAGGGAGGTACGTCTCAAGTCATTCACTCCAACATGGACAATGACAAAGTCATATTTGTACTTGTTGTGGAGTGACTTGAGTGCATGCTATGTGGCGGATCCTGGCACCCGACAGGCAGCTGACTGTAATTTTCTCCTTATTCAACCTGGTGAGAGGGACATCAGTATGCCGGACTATAGAGTCACCTATGACTAAAGTGTTAGGTACATTGTCTTGCCTTAGGGGCTGTTGCTGGGTGGCACACTGGTGTTGTGAACTATGTGACACATTGGTTGCGATTGGTGTTTGTTTACGTTTCAGCTTCAGAGGTCTTTGTTGCTTGGGCAGGTTACAGTTAAGGGCCTCTGCATATGTGGATTTAGTGTTGCTATATGTGGGTGTTGGTGGTGCGGGTTTAGAAGGGCTATGTGTTGCTTGAGGTGTAGTGTGGGTGTTAACCTTCTCCTCTTGACTGTTTAGCACAATCTTGGGTGGAGAGAGCTTTGCTTCCATTTTGGCTATGTAAGTGCATCTCTCACAGGTTGTAGTGTTGGGTGGTAGGAGGAGAGGGTTGTCTGTGTACATGAGGCAATTGCTGCATTGCCCCAGTATGCCCAGATTCACCAGGTGGACAGGAGATATCACCGAAGCTGACCCTTGGACATGCCTGGTTTGGGGCTTTTTTTTCTTTGTAAAGTATAGGAGCTGTTTCCTTAGCAAGGTACTTTGCAATTATAGGCTGTTTAGTGCCTACTATTAATTTCTCCTTGTTAACAAGGAGAGTTCAGTGTTTGTATGAGTTTAAGGCTTCCTAGTGCTTTCCAGCAGGTATTAGAGAAAGTGCTAGTCACAGGGATGCTTAAAGGTAAGATTGAAAAGAATGCACTCTGCAGTGTGCACTAGAGAAGTTAGATGTGAAAGTAGGTAACTTGAGTTTTACCTGTTTAAAAAGTTAAGGTTTAGTGGAGAGTTACTATTTTTAAAACAGCAAGATGGATTGAAAGGGTGGTCACTTTTGTATTTTGGTACTATGAAATACTGTAGGATGGCCAATAAATTTAAATAATTGAAGGGGTGGGATTTCAAAAATGATGATTTTGTGATTACTCACATAAGCCAGTGAAAGTAGAGAGAAATGAGATATATGGTCAGATTAACATAAGAGGCGGGCAACTAGAAAGACAGTGGTATTTAACAAGACAACTTAAATGGATGGGAGGGCGGGAAAAAATTCTGCCTGACTCAGAACAGAGAGAGCTGTGGTCTCTTTTGATGTTTTAATATGCTGTTAAAACAGAATGCAAGCAAAACACAAGGTAAAGAAAACAAACTACAGTATTCAAAATATAGAAAGGCAATACAGTAATACAAAAAATAAAAGCAAACTAACCTTTCCTTCACAGCAAAGTGTAGCAGAGTCTGGATGAGCCTTTCTGGTATTTCTGGCTTCCAAAAGCTTCGAATGAATAAAACTTCTCAGAAGCTGTACTGAAGAAGTAAGAACAGCACCAAGGAAAATGAAGTCTGGAAATGCAGCAGGCTTACATGAGATTATATGAGATAAGATCACAATGCTGGGTGAGATACAGAAGAGATGGCTCCTGACCATATGTGCAGTATGGGGAGAAAATTTGTCACAAATGACTGGAGAATAAGCATCCTGGTGTCAGTGTACAAGTTCAGAGGGGATATTTGTAACTGTGGGCAGTGTGGAGGTTTCAAACTCCCCTCACAAGTTCATAGGTAGGTACTAGGCTATTGGCCCTAGGGCCTGTACAAGCCTAGCCAAAAAGGTACCCTGGCTTTCGCCACCCAAGAAAATTATTTTCTTGTGCCCCTGTCAAGCAGAACCACAGAAGTGATTCCCGGGGTGAATTTCCTATTACCCATCCAATCATCAAGATTTTTCTTAAAGAGTTCTAATGAGGAGCTCTGTTTGACATAGATAGGTAGTCTGTTCCAGAGTATGGGAAGTCTGGGACAGGAATCTATCCCTCCAGCATGTTCTGTTTATTGTGGTGACAAGGTTTAGCCCCCTAGAGCGTGTAGCTCGGAGGGATTGGGATTTCTTTAAGTGGAGCGTGTCCAACAGCTCTGGGTTTGACATAGCTTTGTATGTTAGGCAGAGATCGCCTCTGAGTAGGCGATATGTGACGGAGTAAAGCTGGAGTTTTTTGAGACAGTCTGCGTAAGGCATCTGTTTGAGGCCAGTAATCCTCTTTGTGAGGTATTTTTGCGGCCTTTCCAGTTGTTGTAGATGTCTTGTGAGGTACATACCAAAAGGGGCATTGTACTCTATAATGGGTCTAATGAGTGATGAGTAGAGGGGAACAATGACCTCTTTTTTTCTGGATGAGAAACCTTTTGTGATGAAGTGTGCCACGTAGAAGGATTTCCTGAGCACTGTGGTAATGTGATTATCAAAGGAGAGACTACTGTCCACCTGTGTCCCAAGGTCTCTTATCACACTTTCAGTGTTAAGTAGACTACCGCCTATATGGTAGTTCATGGGTACAGAGTTTTTACCAAAGGGGATGACAATGCACTTTTTGGCATTGAGCTTGAGACCATGTCTTTGACACCAGGCATCTGTCTCAGTGAGGCCCTTTTGTAGGATGTCCACATCGTTAGGAGTTTTGATTATGGCTCCTAGTTTGCAGTCATCTGCAAATTTATTTAGCCAAAGACCTTCTGTGTTAGCCTGTACTTCAGAGAAGTAGATACCAAACAGGAGAGGAACCAGGACTGAACCCTGTGGTACTCCACTTGTCACTGGTCTGAAGTCTGATTTGGAGTCTGCTACTTTCACAGTGTGGGTTCTGTCAGTAAGCCAGTTGGCAACCCATCTTGTGACATAGGGATTTATACTTAGTTTAGTGAGTTTATCTATAATTCCAGAGTGGGGGATGGTGTTGAATGCCTTGGCGAGATCTAGATAGGCTGTGTGAACCACCTTACCCTCATCTATGGCTTTGGTGACTACTTCAAAGAAGTCTATCAGGTTTAGGAGACATGATCTGCCTTTTGCAAACCCAAACTGTGTGGGGTCCAGAGTTTGGAGATCTCCAATGTCTCTGTTTATGAGTTCCATGATGATACGTTCCATGGCCTTGCATACTAGGCTCATCAGGCTAATAGGGCAGTAGTTCCCGGGGTCTGTTGTGGCCCCCCCTTTGTGGAGTGGGATACCTGTCACGGTGCGCCATTCAATGGGCACAAAGCCTGAGGTGAGGCTATGATTGAACATGGTACTTAGGTAGGGTGCCAGTTCATTCTGTAGTTCATGTAGAAGGCAGCCTGGGATGTTGTCAGGTCCCATGGGTGCTGTGTTCTTGGCTTTGGAGAGTGAGGTTTTTACCTGTGCAGCCGTGATTACAGGAACTTTGCATTCCTCCGGTATAAAGATGGGCCCTTTAGGGGGTGAGAGGGGGGTAAAGTGTTGAAGAACAGTAGAATGTAAGATGGGAGATAAGAAGTTCAGATTCAGACATAGAATCAGCACAAATAACCTCATGTCTGCAGTGAAACGGATAAAGGAGAACACGCTAGAGCTGAAGAAAAATTCAGACTGGGCATTCAAAGGCTTCGTAAAAAAACATATGATAAGATTTCAAGGAAGCTGATTTAGGGAATTGTGCAATGGTCCAAAATTCCTGAAACACTGATAGAAAATGCAGGCTATGGACAAGGACCCAATGATACAAATAAGAACCATGTCCAGACTCAATAACGGGTTCTCAGTGAGAGTGGTTTTCGATTACAGTTTAGTTTTAAGCCTACTGATGTTCATACCTGTGATGGACTAAGGGGCTCAGCTCTGACCCTTTGCTAGTCGTATGAGTGATGGGCTTTATTAGCAGACAGATCAAAGAGGCCAGCTCATCAAAGCTGCTGCATGCAGATTATGTAAAAGTACAAGCATATTCCGAACGGGAACTTCAGCAAATGTTGCAGGGATGAAATGCAGAACTGAAGGCATATGGAAGTGAACTGAGCACAGCCAAGCCAGTTGTCTGGACTTTGCATGGGAGTAAAATCGTAAGAAGCTGAAAACCGAGACGGAAAGAAAATAATGAAACACGTTAAACGTTTCAAGCATCTGGGATGGTGGTTGAGGAGAAGAGATGTCTGAGAAAGAAGGTCAAAGCTAGAAACAGAGGGCTGCAGCCCACTGGCACAGAGTTCTAGGCCATGTGTGACAGAAAGATGCCAAAGAACCTGAAAAGTAAGATGCTCAGATCGACAGTTTGGCCAGTATGTCTGTATTGAACAGAAACCTGGGCAGTGAAGGCAGAGCAGTTAAGGAAGGTAAAAGTGATGGAGATGAAGTGCCAGAGATGGGTGGTAGGATGCTCACTGTGGGACAGATAAAGAAATGAAGACATCAGGACAGAAGACAAAGTAGGTCCAATTACAGAAAAGGTCAAAGGGAACAGATGAGGTTGGTTTGGGCACCTGTGCAGGAAAGCAGAAGAATATATCTGTTTAATTAAATTTGAGACAGACAGTAAGAAGGCAACATGAAACAAGGGTGTTCAGCGATGAGATGGAAGGATTAAGTGAGAAAACAAGTGCAGCGTTTAGATACGACTGTTAACGAAGGTCGGAGCCCGGCATTGAATGGAAAGGCAATCACTGATGCCAAACACTGACCCCATGTAGAAAAATGGGGAAAGGGGTTGGGGATTTAGCCTGTCACTCTAAACAAATCCCAAGTCACTCAAACTATCTATAGCATCTGAATAGTGAACTCACGCCTAAAACAGAAATATGTAAATGAAACATTATCTATAGCATCTGAATACTGAACTCACGCCTAAAACAGAAATATGTAAATGAAACATTATCTATAGCATCTGAATACTGAACTCACGCCTAAAACAGAAATATGTAAATTAAACATTATCTATAGCATCTGAATACTAAACTCACGCCTAAAACAGAAATATGTAAATGAAACATTATCTATAGCATCTGAATACTGAACTCACGCCTAAAACAGAAATATGTAAATGAAACATTATCTATAGCATCTGAAAACTAAACTCACGCCTAAAACAGAAATATGTAAATGAAACATTATCTATAGCATCTGAATACTGAACTCACGCCTAAAACAGAAATATGTAAATTAAACATTATCTTTAGCATCTGAATACTGAACTCACGCCTAAAACAGAAATATGTAAATGAAACATTATCTATAGCATCTGAATACTGAACTCACGCCTAAAACAGAAATATGTAAATGAAACATTATCTATAGCATCTGAATACTGAACTCAGGCCTAAAACAGAAATATGTAAATGAAACATTATCTATAGCATCTGAATACTGAACTCACGCCTAAAACAGAAATATGTAAATGAAACATTGTAACACTAAAGTTTCATTTTATAAAAATGAATGGAGAAGGAAGGTTAATAGCAGATGTTTTATCGAGGCATCCAGTTACATATGATCAAGGGTTAATCGGAAGAGAATCCAACGTGGGAGAAGAATAAATAAACCTCATGGCAATAAGTTGTGTTCCAAAAACTTTCACAATGACTGAAGCAAAGAACAGATCAAATAATTATATAGTCAGTATCCCACAGTTTAAAAACATTCATTCAGGTATGCCCATGTCATAAAATCAGAGAATAAATGGAACATATTTTCAGCCTTAAGACATTTGCTAATACCCAGTGTAAATTTGCTTTTTTACCTGATAGCAGTGCATGCTGAGACAAGTGATATTAGCTATGCTACAGTACTACAGATCGCACACAATAACTGCAATGGCAAAGGACAGAGAAGGGGAAAAGATGTGCTTTTCAGATATTGACAGTTGTACAGGAGTCCGGATATTGGCAGTTGTACAGAAGTCATTATTTAGTGCTGTCTGCCTCATCAAAACAATGCGCAATTCAGAGAATCAGTGCCTATACAAACATTAGAATGTGCATGCTATCATATGATGACTGCATTATATGCCAGATTGAAGACGTATTACTTCTACGTCCGCTAGTGCAATATGAGCTGTAGATGAGTCACCATTCAACAGACATGAAATTCTGCATTGTTGCCAAATATTTTGGATTCAGACATAGTAAGATGGCAGACACCTTTGCTGTTCTACATCAGTGAACTTGTTTAAAGCTTTATGAACATACTGGTCATAGAACTACCCAAAACAAAGCACACTGTAGAAGCAATATGCTTATAACTTCTTGAGAGGCTAGACATCAACTCTAAAAATCACTAAAGTATATGCTCTGCATACATGTTTTTAAAGACTAATTTTAAAACTAATCTGCTTTCCTATAAGCAGAAACAAATTATGATAACAGCATAAGAAGTGACAAATACAACAAAGAAAGTTAAGATGAAAGAATGCGATAAAAGGAGTCACTTGCTTAGCATAAATTTTAAGACGAAAGACGCATTCTTTCCAATGCATCTTGGTCGAACTTAGACAGAAATGGCAAAATATTAAAGCGGCTTTTAAGCAAATTCTTTCCGTGGGAAAGAATTCCCTTGGCTGCTTCGTTACTTTGCCATTTTCGGCACTGTAGTGCGGTCTCGGAGTTGGTATATTTAAGTGGGGGGGGTGTGGGGGGCAAACCCCCCACTTAATGTAATGTTTAAAAGTGTTTTGTTTTTTATTTTTTTTTGTTGGAACAGCGACTTTTTTCCCTTGGAAAAAAAATCGCTGTTCTGACAGTTCGACATTGTAAGCTTTCGCTTACATAGGGTCGATTAATCACTGTTCACTTTTTTATCTAATATAGACCCTTTAGTACATTTGTTTAAAATCTTTGGCTGACAAAGGCACTCCCTACGTTTACATAGTATTATACTGCATAAGTTATATCAAATGTTCATTGTTTGAAAGATAAGTGCAGTGTAAGCCGGCACCGCACATTTCTTAAAAAAAGTTTACCAATAAAAGTTACAAATACAGTGATTTTAAACTTTCATATAATTCTGAGAGAATTAGTTTTACTAGTTCTGACCATTACAGTTGGTGCAAGCTGTACTTACCATAACAGTAGATGTTCTCTTAAGTCACTAATATAGTTGCCTTTCCTAAATGGGTTGGTATCCTGCTAAGAGTATAACAGAGGGCCAGTCTTCCAAAGGATTTTACACCCCCCCCACCCACACACACACATATGAACCCAGGCAGCTGTGTCAAAATCCTGTGTTACGAAAACAGCTGCTTGGATGCCAAAGTACTTCAGGACATTCTTGCTATAAAAAAAGAGGGAGGCTGCTGTCCTAAAAAAAAACACATAAATCAGGGAACGAAGTGGTTACTTCATCATAAAGTGCTGCTGTTGTAAACTTAGTTATATGGGTAGATTACCATGGACTTATTCACCCTGGGAGGAAGAAGAATTAGGATCCAGGAGCCTCTGGAAAATGGTCCTAGCAAAGTCTGTTCTGAACCTGAAAAAGGAATCTGGTTTGTAATGCTTTGAAAAAGAATATATAGAGAACCAAGTAGCTATTGCCATAACTTCTAGAGTCCACCACTTTTCAATGTGCCATCAAAGAAAACAAGGCTCTGGTACAATGTAAATTGATCCCCCTTGGAACCGTTATACCACAGTGGGAATAAGAAAAAGAAATAGCAAGGGAGGAGAGCTTTCCGGAAATCATTTTGACACAGGTTACTCTTTCTGTCCCAATCAAAGAAATCTATAGCTGTCCAGCTTTCCTAAGGGACTTAGTTCTGTCCAGATAATACCGGAGTTGCCTGTGCACACCGAGAGTATGGAGACTACTGTCTTCTGGTTTAGAGGTTCAGGAAGGAATGTGGGAAAATGATAACTTGATTTCAAATAAACTCCAAAACTCCTATAGGCACAAATGAAAGACTTGTTCTTAAAATACCCCTATACTGAGGAATGCCAAATAGAGTCTACCCACCATGAGGACTTACAACTTTCTTGCAGATGTCAGAGCGATAAACAAAATGATCTTCAAAATGATGAACTGAAAAGCAGCCAGGTGTGCTACTTCAAAAGGAGACAGATTCAACTTTTACAGCAAAAAATTAGGATCCCAACAAGGTGCCACCTGTATTATAAATGAGCTTAAATTATAAATTAGCTTAAATGCAAAGCCCATTTCAAGATCAACCTGCTGAGAGTCTGAGAAGAAAGAACAGGACCCATGGGCAGGCATGCTGAAATGGCCAACAAATACATAGTTTCATAGATTCATAGATTCTTACTAGGCTAATGACCCGGGGGGGGGGGTCTTTCTATGCCAAGCCAGGTTTTCCCAAAGGAATAACGATGTCCAGTGTCTGAGTAGGACATTGAGGGCCAGGCATTTATGAAAGTTGTAAGACAGGCCAGAGGATAGTAACTGACACATATAGTAGTACCAGTGGTACATAACCTCTAATTCGGCCCTATTTATTAGAGTCGCACCAGCTATAACATCTTTTCCACATACTAACATAAGATTTCCTAGTAGCAGGATTTACTGCCTCTCTTTGTACCTGTTGTCAGTCCTCAGAAACAAGGTACTTAAAAGGCATCAAACCTGAATCATCCAGGCAGTTATTTAGTTGTAACTGTTTCAGAGGGGGATGAATCAAGCTCCCCCAGTCATGTCTTTGAGGAAACCTGTGGCAATTGCCATTTCCAGAAGAATGGAGAACCACTGTTGTCTGGACCAGAAAGGAGTCACCACAAGTATCTTTGGAAAGTCCTTCTGAATATTCAGAATGACCCTTGATATCAGTAGAAAGGGTATAAATAAATAAACAAACATTCCCGTCCACAGCAATGAAAATGCATTTTGTTGTCCACTTGTGAGGAATCCAGAAAAAGAACGTGTTGAGTTGCCTGTTTTGAAAAGTGGCAAGCAGATCTAATTAAGGTGCTTCCACAACTGGATCAATTATTGGAAGGCTCCTCCATTGATTTCCATTTGAGTGGGTCTATCCTGGTGCTGTTCAGCTTGTCTGCCACTTCATTTTGTTCTGATGGATCATGGTTTGCTTATGAGGTTAAATAATGCTTCAAAGTGACTTTCCAAGCTACCAAATTAGGAGGTGCAGCACTCAGGAGGATAAAAGAACTCTTATCAAACTAAACTAACAACTCAGAGGACAAATAAAGTCTACCAAAGCCAAATTTGAGGTAAGTTTGGCCTCCCAGGCCAAGAACAACCACAAAGCATTCTTTAGCTATGTCCGCAGCATCAAAGGCAATACACAATTGTGTGCAGAGCACATAGTAAATGCAGCCACCTATACTGAGCCAGAAGATACAGCAAACCTCCTGGCTGATAAATTCAGCTCCAACTTTCCCCCTCTTTTCCCTTCAACTTTCTCTCAGGAAATACCATCAAATTAACTCCTGCAGCTATCACTAGGGAACAGGTCCTTAATGCTCTCTCTGAGACCAAGAACATTGCATCAATGGACCTAGACAGTATCCCAGGATGCATTCTAAATGGAATTTCTATTTAACTGTAGCCTCCAAACAGGCTTCATGTATCATGAATGGAGAATGGCAAAAGTAATTCCTCTGCACAAAGGTGGGCCATCAACACACCCTGCAAAACTACAGACCCATAACTCTCACTAGTCTTATATGTGAAGCCATGGAAAGAATGATCATGGAGATGATCAACAGAGATTTAGTAACAGAGATTTAGTAACAGAGATATAGTAACAGAGATATAGTAACAGAGATATAGTAACAGAGATATAGTAACAGAGATTTAGTAACAGAGATATAGTAACAGAGATATAGTAACAGAGATATAGTAACAGAGATATAGTAAACCTCCAGACACTGGACCCAACCCAGTTTGGTTAGGTCAAGGGCAGATCATGCCTACTCAACCTGGTGGACTTCTTTGAGAAGATCACCAAAGCAATGGATGAGGGCAAAATCGTTCACACTGCCTACCTTGACCTGGCCAAGGCATTTGACACAATACCCCACTCAGGCATTGTTCACAAACTCAAGAAGTTAGGTAAAAACTTGTATGTCACCCAGTAGATAGCCAAATGGCTTACAGACAGGACCCAGGAAGTTAGAATTGGGGAGTCCACCTCTACTATGAGACCAGTCACAAGTGGAGTCCTTCAGGGATCAGTCCTTGGACTACTCCTTTTTCGCATTTACTCCTCAGAAGTCAAGGCCAATGTTAGAGGGCTCTGGCTGACTAAATTTGCAGATGATTGCAAATTAGGAGCTGTCATTGAATCTCACACTGACGTAAATGTCTTCAGGTGGAGATGACACAGACAAACATTTGGTGTCCGAGCCATGGACCAAAACTAAATGCCAAGAAATGCATAATAGTATCCTTTAGGATGTCCTCCATCCCTGGTAACTATCACATTGACAACACACCCCTTAGAGATGACACAGTAGTCAGGGACATACAGACACACATAGATAATAATCTAGCCTTTGATCATCACGTGTCTACAGTGGTGAGGAAAACATTCCATGTTGCTCAGCTTATAAACAAAGGTATAGCATCTAAGTCCAAGGAAATCATTGTTCCACTGTATTTGGCATTTATCAGACTTATCATTGAGTACAATGCCCCCTTTGGTAAAAGAATACAGGATGTAAGTAAAATGTCCTATGCAGACTCTTTCAAGTACATATCCCTGTATTCTGTCTCCTACAGGTTTTTGAGGAGAGATCTATGCCTGGCATACAGGGCATTGTCAGACCCCACTTTGATGGACATCCTGCATATCCACAAAAAAAACAGCACCAGAATTACCTATTCTAAAGACTTAAACCTTGCCTGTTATACAAACAGGACCTGCTGGAGACACAGGTATGTATCCCAGAGACTACCCCATCTATGGAACAAGGTCCCCATCCATGTGAAGCAGAGTTCCTCCCAAACCCAGTTCAAGTGCAACTTGGACAGTTGGATGGGGCACTGAAAATTCATCCCTGTTTGGCACTTACATCTCTAATGAACACAGGCAACCTGTAAACTGTTCATCTCCCAGGCCCTTATTTACATTTATCAAGGGTATCAGAACTTGTCAAAGATTTGGAATGGATGGCTAGGATTAAAAAGGTCCTTGTGGTCATTAGCCTAGTAAATACCTGTGAACCTAAGAACGTATGAACCATAGTCAGCATACAGAGATGGTAGCTCAAGTAGTTTATTTATGCAGCACATCAGTGTGATGTTGTTTGTAACAACCTGCAAAAGTAATTGGGCTACAAGTGGTGAAGAGATTATATAGCTGGATGTCTTTCACATTAATGTGTTTTGGCTTGTTTCATTTGTTCCAAAGACCCTGCACTTTGACCCTAAGTGATACAACTCGTACTTCAAAATCTGATGCATGTGTTGTGATGTAATGAGCAGGGGATACGAGACAAAAGTTCGAAGAAACCTGGTCAAATAAATTTTCTCTTCACAAAGCCCAGTATTAGAATCTGGAAATCTACTGGATAGAAATGTTAGCCTTGCAAGAGGAATCATAAGAATCATAAAAGCCACAAATTGTAGAATCCTGAGATACTCTCTGGCTGACATCTGGAACTGACTGGAGAAATCTGGAAGAGTTCTAGATCAACCCCACTTTTTCTTGAGTTAGGGATGTCTTTGCAATGGATGAGTTTATAAGCCATTCTTTAAACACAATCCTGTGAAGTCGAATGAGGGAGGATTTCGGGAAATTTTTCTGGATACCAAAGTCTAAAAGGAGCTTTCTTTTTCATGTAAGTGACTCCTGACACTTGAAAAAAAAAACACTCTGCAAAGATAAAAAAGTAATCTAAATAACGAAAGATGTGAATTATGTGGCAATCACTGGATCTAGATATGTTGTTAACACCGTTGGAGAAGTGTTTGACCCACATATTAATGCAGAGAACTTAACAAGTAACCTTGAAACAGAAAATGTTAGAAAACGTCTGAATTCCATGGCAATGGGAAAGTCACGATAAGTATCTTTCAAGTTCAGAATTACCAGAAAACATGGCTGAGGTATCCAGACCTTGCTGTGGTAGACGGAAGTCCTACTGCTTACCAGTGGGAGTGGTGAGCATTGTACTGCCTATATATGTTGGGTGTTACGTTTTGTATAGTTTGTGGAAACAAAGCTACATGCAGACTCTTTCTTTTCTGACCATCCTTTTAATATGAGAGGCACAGTGTTTGGGGCAATGTCTGGTTATGCTATGATCAGTGTTGGAGATGCTGAAGGCTTCAGAATGTATAAATGCACACACTTGGCCAGGGGCAATGACTAATAAGGTAAGTTGGACAGACAAAGAAATAAGGAAATCAGAGCAGAAGCCAAAGTAGTTCCAGCTGTCGAGATTGTCAAAAAGAACACATTAAAGTGGTTTGTGCACGAACGCATGAAAGCTGAAGGCACTGTGGTGAAGATGATTTGGGACAGACGGGATAAAGGCAAGAGAAAACAAGGATGTTCGGCAAAGAGATTTATGGATTACACGAGAGAAGAGAAATCACAGAAGGAGGTAGGAGAGTGCATGAAATTGAGGAAGATGGTGACAGTTGATGTGACACCCTGACACCATATAGAAAATGGGAAAACGGTTTGATGATAATGATTTGTGTATCACATGTGGGGCACTTTTGTTTGTTTGGGCAGATTTAAGACTAATGAATTAGGGAGAGGACAGCAGGTAGTTTTGGAAAGGCAAAGGGATGATCTGTTGTGTCCAGTGAGGTATGATTTGTCCTGGAGGAAGTTGGTTGTCTTTAGCCCGAGTTGTTTAGTTTTTTGTTTCTGGATGGTCGAGTTGTACAGCGCGTCGGGAAGAAGGTGTTGAAGTGTGAAGAGATTGCAGAGGGTAGATATTCCTCTCGCTCATTTCAGATTTGTAGAGCTTCACATGTAGTAGCACAGGGTAAGCCCACTGGGGTTATTAAGGAAAGGATATATAGCTGCTTAAGGCATTTCAGTGGTAGGAATGAGTGGTGTGGTATGTTACTATGTGGGGTTCTGTGGTTGTAGCTTGAATGACACTGTTCTGTTTTCTGAGTGGTCTGGGAGCCCTGCCACTTTGTTTCCCCTTTTTATGTCTGCACTTACTCTAACACTTGCAAAGCTAAGGAGATTTGGAGCTATCATGACTGACCCAAGCAAAATAATTAATTCTGTCATCTGAATAGTTGAGCTGAAGCACTTTTTTATCATTCCACACTACACTGACAATACATATCTGACCCCTGACCCCTCCCTGATCCCTGAGTATCATTTGTATTTCTGCATAACAGTCTCAAGTACAGTTAGAATCTGATCAGTGGTCATTAAGTAGAAACAGATTAATGATATTGTGTAACTTGGACTGCATGTATATATAGAGGTCACTGTAGATGTAGTGTACTATAATGTAATCAAAGTGCAGGGTGGCACAATCTGCACACAACACACAAAGATCATATGAATGAAATAGGTGCATACGTAGATCATAGTTCAAGAACAATATTCATGTTGGGTCAACTACAAATTCATGAATCTCAGACACTCGAGGACCACCATCTCTTAGATTCAGAAATCTTGTAGCTAGCATGGCCTACCTACCACTTTTGCAGTAACTTGACTTCATGTTCAGTCAAGGTGGTTAGCTGTACAGAGCAAGAGGGAAGGGGTTGGATAGTAATTTAGAGTTTCAGGCAGAAATCAGGCTTGAGGGTTTAGGTTTAGGAAATGGGAGGTGAGCTTCATGGTTAGAGAGTGGGATGGGAATTTAGGGTTAGGGAGAAGACATGGAGTTTTAGGTTTAGGGAGCGACTGTGGAATTTAGAGTCAGGTAAGGGAAAGTTGAGGTTTAGGTTTAAGGAGTGACTGGAAAATGTAGAGGTAGGGAGGGAGAGTAAAATGTTATGTGATGAGGGAGTTTTAGGATTAGAGTTAGGGATCTTGTAAGGCTGTGCAGCTTAATAGAGGTGGGTCTTGGGAGGGCTGGGTGATTAAGCAGGATCAAACTAGTGGAAGCTGGGGTGCTTGACATTTAGAGCAAGTGTATCACAAGCTACAAGCATACTGGCACTTGTAGTAGACCCATTCAGGTTAGACTTCAAGAGATATTACTTTTCCAAAAGAGTGGTGATACATTACACAGCTTAACAGACTGGTTGATGTAGAAGTTTTGTTAATAATGGTCTTGAAAACAGCCTGTTTTCTGTGGAGAAAACGTAATGTGCAAGCAAAAGAGTCATAAAAAAGATGTAACTCGGATATGGAACTAGCACACACAGCTGATCTTGTACATTGTCCTGCTCTTCTGTTCAAATATGTGTATAATGAATCTAACTAACAGGTACCATGAAACACTATGAAATTGTTTCCTTTTAGATGATTTAAAATGTTTAAGGAGCCATCAAAGATCCTTTTAATTTTAACAAGAGTGCAGTGAAGGTATTGTATCTTAAAATGTGACATAACATACAATAAAGTGCAGAAATCTAGCCGTAAAAATAATATGAGAACACGACTGGAGTGTGATTTAACAGATGATTGCAGGCCGTCACTGCATATTTAAAATTTGACAAGAATATTAAAAACAATGAATCATGTATTAAAGTAGTTATTCCACTTAAAATCGTATGGCGAACAGAATGCAAAATATAGATAAATAAAAGTAGATGTCAAATATACTCTTTCAGCCTGATACATGGAAGTAGGTTGACTCCTGTATTTAGCAGTATTCTGACTTTTGAATCTATAAGTGTAAGATAATATGTTTACTTAAATATGCACTAGAACATTCTGTTTTTCTTCGCAATAATCCATTATCTAATTTTCACAAAGGACAAAGGTCATACTTTGCACAGTTAACCTTTCCCTGTTAACTGCCAGCTGTTAAATTTAAGAATAGGCCTAGCTGTTATGTTTAGCACATTTCAGTCTTTTAAATTGGCTTGGCAAATTAAGGAGTGCATATGCTTCAATCATTTGTTCTGCCATGTGCATTGATTTATTTCACTGCTACAATCATTAAAGCACAACACCCAGATTACTGATGGTTTTTACTTAGGAAATGAAAAAAAATGGTCTCCTTTAACTAAGGTTTTAACAACGGTGAGATGCATGTCTATGCTTAGAAATGTAACATTGCTTCATTATTTGACAGAGAAGTATGCATTGTTCTTCAGGTTTCTATAATGGGACTGCTTTGAATACAAGTTGTTCAGTCCTGTTGTAAGTAAAGGAGAAAACCTGGTAGATTGTCTCTTTAAATCAGATCTGCAGTGTTGAAGGAGCCTTTAGCAGGCATGGAAAGAACCATTCGTTGCTCTGCAGTAGGGAACATGACCAGATAGACTGGAACAGGCAGTCAGTAAAAATGTTCTTTCTTTATCATGCACTATATTAAAACCATTCCCATGGTTACGTCTCCAGCTTTTCTTGGTAGCTTCCAGTTTGTTGGAAAAGACAGTCATGCTGTATTCTTTATGAAGGAGTTTTAAAAAATACTGAAGAAGACCTTGTTGTGACTCGCATTTTAATTTTTCTTCTTTTTATTGTGCACGGCTCTGAAGCAGCAGCTTCATTTCATCTGCCACAGACTGTGTCTGCTGGGTCTTCAACCTTGATATCTGTTGATAACTCTCTTGGCAAGGTACAGTTTATTGTCCTCTGGAATGGGTAACTATTTCCCAGGACTGGAAAGTCATAATTTGCAGGAGATGGAAAATGCTGGGATGTTGGCATGCCATTTGTTTCTATCCCACTAGGTAAGCATTTTATTTTATAATTATTACACCTGTCCTGTCCTGTTTAACTACATTAAAGCACGCTCTGCTTTCTCTTTATCTTGCAGTCTGTTTTGATTTATCATTTAAACACAAGTATTGTCTAGCATGCAGTAAACTACCTGATACTGTTAACAAGTCAGAAAATGTCAAAGTCTACTCATTCACCCCGGTGTATATGCCACGGGGTAATCTTTGTGTGGGGCAGCAACCCAGATGTCATTAATGCTTTCACTAAACTAAAGACAGCATAGATATTCCTACAATGTGTAGATATTCCCTTTGTAAAATCCAGATTCAACAGGCAGCTAAAGATAGTGGATTCTTAATAACAAATTGTAACATGATTTGAAACAGGTGTTTCAGCTCTTTCACTGCTAGTACATAAAATGAACAGTCTTAATGTTGTGTTACTCAGGTAAGTATGCAGTAAAATGTAATTTATAAAAACATCATGGAGTGTTCTTTTTGTGTTTTTTTATGTTAAAATAAGTAGTTACCAATTGTATTTGTACCTATTTTGAAATCCTTTTCTTTTGAAAGTTACAATAAAAACCTGCATGTAAAAACAGGTTTTGCAATATAAATCTCCTGTAAGTATGTCGACAAGATGAATATTAATACCGAATGACCAACAATAGGCAATGTTATATCCATATAGACTGACTTAAGTAAATATGCTGTAATATGACATGGAACCTTTATGTTTGTTTCAAAGAAGATTTACATAAGCAAGTGTCTGATTAAAGTTGGACTTTCTATAAATCAGAATATTTTATGAGATTAGAAATATATTCCTTCTACATTTTTCTGAACCAATATACTATATTTACAGATGATTACAGCTCTGGGACACCAGCAAACCTACCACTGCTAACCTAACTTGCTTAGTGCTGGGTATTTACCTATAACACACTTTTGGGATTTTGATCTTCTAGATGGACAAAACGGTCAGTGGGCAAAGCGGTGCCACAGAAATCTTGTTGGAATAACCTTACTATCTGTGCATACAACACTGTAAAGTCTGAGTTCTAATGGTAAGTGGACTTACTACTCATTTTATGTAAAGCAGAAGTCTGACAGAATTCAACATAAATATGTAAGATTTGTATACAAATACAATTCACATTGAAAAATACATCAGAAAGAGTGAGACAGTAAATGAATCAATGTGTTATCACAGAACAGTGTGCTTTTCACAACCCAGGTTGCATTTAATATCACAAGTTCGAGCAAAAAAAATCTGAGAGCATTTTGTTTGAATGGAATTCTTCCTCAGCAGATTATATTATTTTTGTGATCATTAATGCACCTTTTCCTTTGTGTTTTAGATCTTTATAGCCACACAAGGTTGTCTCTGCTTTTGTGTCTGCCGTACTCTGTGTTGGTCATACTAATTAGTTGTAGGCATACTGCAGTGTTGAATCATTTAATAAATGGGGAAAGGCAGGCATCACATGCTTATTTAAATGAAGGCATTTGGCCCCTTGTGCACCTTAGGAACACCGATCTGTTTACTGCTGTTTTATAAATTTATCATGCATCAGAGAAAAAAAAAATACACTGTGAGCTGTGATGTGGGGTGATTTACTGCTAAAGCTATTCCTACATCCTCTTGGATTTTAAGAGTGATATTAATGTGGCATCATTTATACATATAAATAGCAGTGATGTAATGAAACATAAATATAAAAAAGTCCTGCAGTGTGAAATTTCTTGTACATTATTATATATAACATAGATAAGTTGAAATACTTCTAGACAAATTAGAAACCATACTTGAAAGGATGATTTACATTTATATGTTGTATGTTAATAGGTGACTGACATACACTCTATTTTCATAGCTGCATGTTAAAAAAAGGTTTACTGTTCAGTAACTGTCATCATATTAGTGTGCATTTGTAAAAGGACTGCAATACAGATGACAGTGGAATTGAAAGGACGTGTGCAGAGAATACCAATCTTGCCTCTGTCAGATGGAGTAGAAATGTCAGCCAATCATTACATGGGTCTGGGACAATAAGTATTCTAATGTAGTTATTACCTACCACTATATAAAAAAGTAACTTGTTTAAAAATTATTTGATAATGTTTTAGCCATTACCGAGGGCCAATGAAGCATGCTCCCAATTAAATGAAGCATCAGTATTTATTATAGTATCAGAAATTCTTGTACTGGGAAGGTTAAATAGCATCTCAGCATATTACATTATTTGAGTTTAGGATGCTTATTAATGTTTACATGTCATGCCAGTGTGAATGGACACATCATGCCTCTGGACTTTGAAGCGTGTGTTTAGATTTTCTTTTTAATTAAATGTTCGACTATACACCTGTTGGCATTGCAGGTACCACACCCAGGATAGATAGTACAGTCATTAGATCCACAATGAATTCATATTGTATACAACTAAAATTAGTTATGTTCAAGTGTGAGTTCACAATTCAGATTATTTACTTTGTTAAAATGATTTTTGTCAAATAGTTAAATGACCTAGCCTCATTGTCTTAGCAGGCTCTGTGGACTGTTTGATTGTATTGAAATCTAGCTCCAACATTAGAAGACTTGTAGCAGCCATTTATTTACTTTTTTTTCACCAGTAAATTTCATTTGACTTCTTGCAATTTCTTTGCTTTGAGAAGTATTTCATGTACAGCAACATCTTTGACTACATACTGAGATGTTTTCCAAAATATCTGCATGGATGTAAGTATAATTTGCACTCGACAGTTACAGCATAAATACTAAATGAAACAGAATTAAATAAAGAAACAACACACTTCCCGTATATAGTTTGACCGTATTGTCAAATAACTCAGTTTCAGGTATACATCCCTACATCTAAATGACAGATCCCTTATCAACAAATGCTGCTAATGCAGGAAGTGATGCGTGACTACAGCTATGATGTCACTGTAGCTCTGCAGTGCACTTTATATATGAAGAACTATGCCTTAGCAGTTAAACTGCTCAGGAAGTTCTACATCCGTATTATTTGTTGCTGAAAGTTGAGCTTACATGCACCAGAAAAATACACTGCATTGTGACACAAAGTTTACAAGACCCTTCCCATATTATCACAATGTTACTAATAGTAGTTCTTTCTCAGAGTTACTAGAACAGATAAAAATAGCTGTATATTCTACTTAACCTACCATTCCTATAGTGAAGTAACCTTGTTCTCTTATTACTTGTGGGCTTTCTACCTCACTCTTTTATGGTTTTAGTTGTTTTAAAGAATTTCAAGGTTGTTCCCAGATTTCAGTGATGTTTTTTCACAAGGTATTGAGACAATCATAAGCTTCTATCCTAGAAAACAGCAACAAATTGCCATTACAGATTCTAGCAGATTCTAGCAGATTGATATCTCTGAACATATACAGCATTATTTTAAAGGCCATAACATTGTGCATATATATGGGTGTAGTTTCCTACAACGAAAATTCATTTTTTCGAAATGGGAAAGTACATCCCCACTTAAGTGAAAGTGCACTTTAACGAAAGTGAAGTTTTGCTTAAGCTCACTAGACTGAACCTACCACATCACAATGGAGGACATTGAAAAATTGGCTATGTCCTCCACTGTGGTGTGATAATCACGGACCTTAGGGTTAGGGTGCGGGTCAAAATAAGGGGATAGCCCTAACTATCCCCTTACCCTAACCCTAAGGTCCGTGACTGCTAGCCCGTTCGGTGTAGTGTGTTCGCGAGATGGCACTTTCGTGTTATTGTGGGTGTACTTTTGAAGTTTGAAGTAGTGAACTTTCGTTCTTCAAAAGTGCACCCATATATATATATATATATATATATATATATATATATATATGGGTCTAGCTGAAAACGTCGAAAGTCCACAGCGCCGACAACAAGAACACTGACACCGGAAGATCGACAATGTAGATGATCGAAAATTGAGAATCGGTTATTTCGTTGTCGGTGTTTTGGTGTGTCGGTGTTATCAGGTAGACCCATATATATATATATATATATATATATATATATATATATATATTGAGGGAGAGGTGTGTGTGTGTGTGTGTGTGTGTGTGTGTGTGTGTGTGTGTCTATACCTGCAGTTTAGCATATCTTAGGTGAAAACGTCAGTATCCTGATGTTAACAGCTCACTTTGTAGACACAGGTAGGTGAGTTGGTGTTAAATGTTGGAGTGAGACTGTGTCTGTGTGATTCTTTGCAGGTTAGGTTAAGATTAAGGGTTAGATAAAGGGGAAACTGTACTGTTGTGCAAATGTCTTGGTGCGTGTGTGTGTGTGGGTGTGTGTGTATGTATGTATGTATGTGTGTGTGTGTGTGTGTGTGTGTGTGTGTGTGTGCCTGAGCCTAATTGTGCTAGTGTTACAGACAGTGGGTTGTAGGGTAAGGTGCAGGGATAGGATTAGGGGCCTTGGTAAGGTTAGGATTTGCATGTATTAGTAAGGTGCTCTGGGGAAAGCCCTCTTTCGACCTTATCTTAACTTGTTTTGTAGGAGAAGCTGTTTTGATTTTTATTTTATTTTATAGCCCTTATTTTTACTGTTTATAGGTAGAACATGATAGATCATAGGCAGGCCAGCCGGGTCTATATTATAAGAACTAAGTTTTAAATATTCAAACACCATATAGGTGACACCAAATGGTCGAATATTTAAAACCTTGCAAGTGTGAATGGAGATCACCATACGGAAGTCTTCCCTTTACTTCAATGTAGTGTTATCAAGGAGTTGGTATATTTAAGTAGCTTGGGGTGTAGTGGTCCAGGGGAGCTTGCCCCCCTGCTCAGAGCGATCAGGTAGGTTTTTCTTTTATTTTTACATTTTTTATTTTGGTTTCGATGTTTTACAACTTTGCTCATATGGTGTTGCCCATATGGTGTTCGAAGTTGTAAAACTTCATTCTTATAATATAGAGTCAGCCAGCCTATGTTGTTTATACTTTTCTGCATAAGTTGTTAATACTTTCCTGCATAGGTATGTACTTTATTTTATTTATATTGTATTTTTCTCTCCTATTTCTGCTGTTTGTTGATAAAAAGGGTCACACACACATGCACACACACACACACACACACACACACAGATATATTTATATATATATATATATATATATATATATATATATATATATATATACACACAAATTAAGCAATTTCTATCCTTCTGCAGTAGGCTTATAAAGTTACATAGTTCAGATTGTTTTCAAGCACACTCTAGACCATATCTCAAACCACTTTGTATTGGTTTGTGCTTTCCTGTGAAAATATTTAGCAGGAAAAGATTTATTTGATATATATATTTTTTTTTACTTCTTAGAAAAGCATGCATTGTTGCAAGCACATGAAGGCACTTCTGAAAAGGCCTGTCTAATCATAACTTGATATGTTTGTAGGTATTCATGTTCTAGACCTTGTCTCAAACCATTGTATGTTTTTTGTGTTTTTTTTTTTCTATTTTTTAATTGTAGTCTTTATTGGTAGGCAGGCATAGTCTAACCCTCTCATAAACCATCCTGTGTGTGTGTGTTTTTTTTTGGATTCCCAAGCAACTGTTTGCAAGTAAAGCTTTAAATATTTTATTTTTTTATCCCTTATTTTTCCTGGTTTAGTTTGACAAGGATAGATTGTTTGGAAGCTCCAGATATTCTTCCTAATGGGCCTATCTGGTTAAAGCTTGAGCCGTGACTGTGAGCGTCTGTAGGCATGAGAGCGTGTGAGTAACACTAAAAGGTACTTAGTGCAATCTGTTTCAATGGCATGGATGGGGCAGTGGGGTGGAAAACATTTTTTTATAAAGTACTTTCCTTTTTTAAGTTTAGTTCAGTGCACTTCATTTAATTTTGTTTTGCATTATATTGATATGATTTCTTGAAAAAAATTACTTTAACATACTGTTTGTTCAGTGTCAGTGATACTCAGTACAGCTGTTACTTTTATATTATGCTATTCCGGTTATACTTCTGTCTTTCTTAAGGCATGAAAAACTCTATTTTCAGATGTTTTTTGGATAGGTTTAGTGGGTGATATAAACAGGAAGTTGCTGTGTGCCTTGCAAACTGATTGACATTATATCAACTGTAACATATTTTGAGGTATGATAAGTTTTGCCTAGGAGCAAATGTCATTTTTTTTCAATTTAGCATGTTTATACTACTTGTATATAGAGATATTTTAAAGCTATAAGCTCATTGCAGGTTAATTTCTAATCTTTGTGTTTTACTTGGTATTTTAAATATTCCTCCTTGTAATTTTTGAATTGAAGGTACAGTGTATAAACACTGCTTGAGTATATTTCAACGGCGTTTAATTTGACAACTTTGATCCAACTGAATTTCTATTACTGATCTTGATATTTTTGATTGCTTTAAAACTCTATTTCTTAGGTTCATACGTAGTTACTAGGGAAGCAATCCAAGAGACCGTTAAGCAGCCTAGCTCAAATTCCTATTTGTCCCAACACACTGTCTGACTAAGTTACTTGCTCAAGGTCACACAGCAGGCAAATGAAATGTGCTTGAATCAATCCCTGTACTGTAGGAAAGACCTCAAAGCTCATAGCCTTAAACCCTTGTGCCAACTGCCGGCTAGAACTTCAGTTTTTTTTTTCTCTATGGGGATGGCTTTGCCAAATGACCATATGCCACCACTGAACTGCTGAATCGTACGTATCTTGTCCAGTGGTGTACAAAATGCTATGTGTATCTAAAAGTAACTCAGGATGACATTAGAAACTTGCATATTTCATGCCAAAAATTGAATAATTAGCGTATAATTGTTAACAGTAAACCTAAACTCGCTGAGGACGAGTGTACCAGTGAAAGTTTGCACAACTTAAAAACTGTTGTTCCGTGGACAAGTGGCTGTTAAATAGTACTGTGACAGTACAAACAGAAAACATCTATGAGATAAAACATCCCATACAAGTAAAGACCATTAGGAAATGAATAAATAAAAGAAAAGGTAAAGGAGAAACAAATCTGCTAAACATAAGATAAGAAGAATGATGCCGTTACTCCGTAACAAGGAAGTCAGCCAACAGAAAACAGCATCACTTTAATGGAGAATATAACAAAACGTGGCAAGGGACAGGCCAAAATGGAGAAATGGAAATTGAACTTGATTTAAAGAACATAACTTCAAAGAAAAATGAACCTGATTCAGGCTGTTAAAGTACAAATATCTAGCTGAGAACTGCATACTTAAAAATGATGTAGATACTGAAAAATAAGATAAGCACGACTAGGGCTAATGAATAATATTATTTTGTAAGAAATGAAAGAGCAGGCATTCCTGAATTTGACAAGAATGATTCTTCAGTTCAGGTCAGAAATGCTAATCTAGTAGTTGGTGATGCAATTATTAAAGGAACTCATAAAAATAAAAATTTGAAGAGTGTATAGAACATGAGATAGTGGTGCACCTAAAACGCCAAAAAGCACAAATCCTTGATGCTCCACACTAGGACAAAGCACTGAAACCATAAAGTGCTCAAATTTTAAATGCTTTAATTTATCTAGTAGATTAAAGCATTTAAAATTTGAGCACTTTATGGTTTCAGTGCTTCGTCCTGGTGTGGAGCATCAAGGATTTGTGCTTTTTGGCGTTTTTGGTTCATCCGTGCTTTACTAGTTTGTAATAGTGGTGCACCTGCCAGGAGTAAAATGAGAGGATGTGCGTAGTGGTTTATAAAGCCCAAATGCAAGGAAGTATAGAGCTGTTTTTATTCATGTTTCATCAAATGATCACATCTTTAAGGACTCAACATCATTTAGTAGGGAACTTGGAGCACTCAGAGGTACCATAACTTGTATATATGCCAAAACCTAGTATTTTGGCAAACCAGATATATAAAGGAGGCTGAGATCATGGTGAATGAAGAAAAAACTGAATAAACACGACCCATTTTAAAAAAGTGGAAATGTATAGAACATCTGTTTAGAAAGGATGGTGCCCCTTCTCAATGCAAGGAAGCACATTTTTGCAGGAGGGTATATTACAATGTTTTTATAATACTTGATTGGATTTTTACCAGGTTAGAAACCTGACACTTCACAGGTAGCAACATCTGATTTTTCTGTCCTGGCTGTTAATGCACAGAGCATCGATAAGTTTCTTTTTTAACTGGAACTTTTGCTGGATTTTTATGTTCATAGGTTCATAGATTAGTACTAAGCTAACTGCCCTTGTGAGCCATTTTAAGCTTAGCCAATTATCCCTTTTGAGACTCAAACCCTGCACCTTGTGTTTGTAAGGCAAACACCTTAACCATTAGGCCACCCTCCCAACCCCTTTATTATTTATTTTTCTTTATAATTTCTTGACCAGGGTAGAGTGCCAGTCTCAGTGGAGGATTTTCAAACTCAGCCTTGGGTTTACGACCATGAGTACAATTTTATCAAAAATACATGCATTTGTATAACTTTGACACAATTGTTTATGAAACATGACTCCATAAGAAGGGTTAGAATCCACTGAAACCAGTTCTGTCAAACTAGGAGTCTTTTTACTGTAACAGACATTCTAATAAAAATCAGGTAGAGCTGCTATAGCGATTAATAACAGGGATTCATGTTGAAGCATCGAAGGTAATTTCACTGAATGGAAACATTTATGGAAACCACCTTTGGAGAACAACTCAACTATTTTCTTTTTACAGAGGAGCAGCCCCCCTCCCCACACCATTATGTGGGGAACACTCCTTCGATATTTATATACCAACTCCCAGGTTGCACAACAGTGCAGAAAAAAGCAAACTCTACTTTTGACAAAAGTAATTTTGGAAAACAGCACTTGCTATTTTTGCACTCACCGAAATTACATTCATTGAGACGACGTGCTCCCAACAACAGCCATGAAACCTGTGATTCTTACATTTGAGGATAACACTGATATGATGTTATAGCTGCGACAATAAAGAGATCTCTGAAGCAGATTATAGTATACATACCACTGAAGTCATGTGCTGATGACTTAGAGGAATTTATGCATCTCTTGCATGAAACAAAGGGAGAAAACCTGGGAACATAAGTTCACCAGAGATTGATGGGAAAAAGAGTTATTCGAAAACATTAGAAAAGAAATTATTTGCAACTAATGTACAGGAATAGCAACTGTTGCAGATATAACCAGAAGATAATGTTTATTTTTTTAAATAGATAACTGTTACTTCATGTCACGTTTTAGCACTTGGATGTGCATTGATTATGGAGTTATTAATGAAAGGTTAAATTATTGCTAGATTTATTTTTTATTTTTTTTATTTTTATTTATCATTTGTTGACCGGGAAAGTCCGACTAGGTTCCACAGAGCCTGTTTTCAGCGGAGGCCCGGGGAGAAATGCTCCAGATGCATGTCTTTGGAATGTGGGAGGAAACCGGAGTACCTGGAGAAAACCCACGTGAACACAGGGAGAACATGCAAACTCCACACAGAAGGCACCCAAGCTGAGAATCGAACTGGTGAACCTCTTGTTGTGAGGCGACAACGTTAACCGCTGCACCACTGTGCTGCCCAATTTTAGATAGTTTCCTCAAATTGAAATCTAAAGTTGTGCATAAACGATTAACAGCAGACTATTTGGAAGCAATGTAGTTACTGTATGAAACTAATTATAGTAATGCATTTACTGGAAAGATGGCAGAATGGATGTGATAATTTATTGAAAAGGAAATTGCATGTAAAGTCAGAAAAGTGCTTAACATCAGGATCTGGGCACTCAAGGACAGTAACATGTCTTAAATAAGAGCCAGATAAATGAAAATGAAGCCAAAATGTAAGTTTCAAAACTGAAATAAATAGACCAGGAGTCCATTTCTGTTAGTCGAAAACACGTTTTTTCAAATAACAGAAATACGAACCCACTTCAGTGAAAGTGCACTTTCATTAACACTGGTCTACCAAACTGAAAAACAAAGCATACAAACTCTACAAACACACTTTTGTAGCCCCCACGCACCCCCAACCCCACCCCTCCTAACATATACTAACTCTGAGATTGCACTACAGTGGGGAAAAAGGCATATTTCCTTATCCCCACTGTACCATGCTTTGGTGAACTGGGAAAGTGTGTTTGCAGAGTTTTGTCTGTTTTCTTTTCTGATTTGGTGAACTGGTGTTCACAAAAGTGCACTTTCACTGAACTGCATTCCTACTTCTGTTATTCGAAAAAACATGTTTTCGACGAACATAAATAGAGCCATATATATATATATATATATATATATATATATATATATATATATATATAGATATATATATGTATATATATATATAAATATGTATATTAATAACGTTAGGTAAGACAGTTTGGTTCCATAAAGGTGGCAGTGATCTGTAATATCCAGGTAACTTCAGATACTGAAATTAAATTACATTGTGCTAAAAAAGTAATAAGTAATCATGACCCTAGTAACAGTACAGTTCTATTGTACTTGTGTGTGTGTGTGTGTGTGTGTGTGTGTGTGTGTGTATACATTTTTTTGTATGTCTATATTTTTATTTTTACTTGAATAAGTAATTAAGGTATTATACATTGTATACGGCATTTTAAAATGTTTCAGTAATGTTTGATCATGTGACTTAATTTTAGTATTTGATAGGCTGAATGATAGTATGAAATGCATTTGTTACAGAGTCTTTATGCATTGAAAAAGAGCTTTGCTTGAAAGCATTGCTTCTTATTTTTGTTTACTGCTGCTATTAAAATATTACATTTGATAGTGTTCCCTGTTGTCTTTCGTGCTATATTGGAATTTACTCTATAGAACACTTTAGTATCCATACTTTTTGGTTCTTGTTTGTACCTTGGTAATAATTACTTAAGAACAATTGAATGTGAACTTACAATATCATTGTATTTATTATTCACAAGATCATTTAAGTATGGAAAGGTTCTTTAAGACTGATAATATGTACACGTCATACACATATTTAAAGGGCAGGGAGCAATGAATAATAAAGCAACCTACAAACCCATAAGTCGACATTTTTGTTTTGTAAAATAATGGCACAGGTCTTCTTGGGAAAATTGTTGTCAGAACTGGCAAGGTTGTGATTTGAAACCATATAGCAACATTTGTATGTTGAAACAGGTCTGTAACTATCTGTGACATGAAGTTATAAAATATAATAACAGCTATAAATAAAAAAGTATGTTATAATGTAATTTATACACACCTATCTTCAGCCTTTGATATGATCATACATAAAATCAGCAAATTAGAAAAGAAAACAGGTACTAATGTAATATTGATAAGATGGATATCTGTATGACTAAAGAATTGGATCAGGAAAGTAAAATATAACAAATGAACAGGTGAAATTCTCGGTTATATCAAGGTGTACCACATGGCACTCTTCTGGACCATTATTTGTTTAGTATGTATCATTCTGATTTTTTCAGCTTAGATATTATACAGTTTTGAAAAATAAGAAACTAATCACATCTGATATGAATTGGTAACATCAGAAAATAAATGATTAAGTGGAATACAACATGCATGTACTGAAATATGATTATTTAATAAAGCATCCAGGGATTGAAACTATAGATTAATTTAAGGATGTGAGTTTACTGATAGGTCCTGCTTTGAATTTGTCTTGTTATATCAACTAGTTATTTAATGATAGCTATAAAAGTATAGCCTGTATAAAAAAGATTCCTAATGTCTATGAAATCAGAAATGTTAAAATCATAGTTTATTACCTTAAATCCAGACTAAACTGTGGAATAATAATAATATAGAAACCTTATAAGAAAACCAGCGAAGTAAATTTGAACATGTACAGCAGGAATATACCACGGATATTCATGGATGTGAAAGATTAAAATATCTGAACTTGTGCGGTGCCTCATGTAGGTAGTTCACATCTTCAGAGATTTAGGGACAACTTCTTCTGGGAAAGATTGGGATTATCAAAGAGCAGTAGAGATGGATCTGCCAAATTATGTTGGAGACTGTACAGGCACAAGAAATGTAATTATTGCCTCACTGACAGATAACCGATGCCTGGAATAGACTATCAAATTATATTAAACAAACATTAGCTTGGATAGTTTTAAAAACAGCTTGGATGCTTTTTAGGGGAATGATTGTTTTTTGTATATTGATAGGGAAGCAAGGTATTATTGCCAGAGTCTGCATATTTGCATGTATGTATGCACTCAATGGGGCTGGCAGTAAATGACAATGCAGTGTCCCTCTCATCTAAAGGCACGCACTGGCAACTAAACCTTACAGTAGGTAGTGGTATCTGGTTTCAACCTTATTAGGTAGAAAACTTTAGCAGGCTAGGATGAAAATCAGAAGAATATATGGATACCAAAACAAAGATAAGACAGTTACAAATCATATGTTTGTATTGCTTCTGAGACATTGTTTTAGAGGTCTTAGATATTACAAAAGCAGCAATGGGATATTAATACTCAGCAAGGTTATTCTTCCTTAACTTTAAGTTCTACAGTAAAGATGTTAAGCTAAACATTTCTAACATAGGTTGTGAAGTTGAAGATGGACTGCAGATCTGCAGACAATGTTTTAATTGCATTTGCAGTGAACTATATGTTATAATATACATACATGCAACTGAGACTTACACAACTCAATGAATGAGATACAATTCAGATTAAAAAATCAAGACCAGTATGTCAGAGCTAATGATCTTCAAAACTGAATTCACCTTCAATTACTTTATAAAGTTGTGGGGATGTGCAGAAAGCATCTTCCTTAGAAATAAAATACTCTGCATCTGTTCTTGGCGGCTCAGGATGGCAGTATACGGCCCTGTGCAATGATAGTGATAAATGGGAAGCAAAGCATTTGGGGAAAATTTTTATACAAGAATCAAACCTGGCTCACCTACTACTGACCTCTGTGTATGACCTTCAGAGGTAGTGATACTCAACAGATTACATGGTACTGGCAACTAATCGTCTGCCTGCATGTGCCTTAAGATTTAATGCTTCAATTGGAGGGTAACAATCTTTTGGAAGGCCCGTTAATCTTAAATGCTTTGAAGTAACATTATCCTGCTAAGAAAAAAAAAGTAAAATGTACCTTTTAGAAAGAAAAAACACCTACTGACTTCAACATTTTTAATAGAATAAGTCTTTAAACATAGTTTTTAGATTATATTTTGTTTCAAATGTGTCTAGACTCCAGATTATAGAATATAATATATATATAATATATAGCCACAGTTCTTGTGCAGTTGATATACAACAAACTGGCAAATCTAGTGTTTGTATTAACTAACATTAATTTGTCAAAGTAGGTAATGTGTTGGTAGTTTGCTCAAGAACAGCATACCAATGTTTTTGACCTGTGTGTGTGATAGAAAGAACTATTTACAAAGCAGTTCATTCAGTGTACCAAACTAAATAAATAGCAAATTAACAAATAAGTAAATTAATGAATATCTCCACAAGTCAGCCCACATAGCTTAAAAATAAGATTTTCTAAACATTTAAAAAACTCTTTGTAATGCATTTACTTTATCAATATTATAAATTTTGGCTTATGACATTTAAATGCTGATATTAATTAAATGCCCATCAATTTTGCTTGTTCTTCCCATATATCAAATGTCTACTGCTGCTGGCTTCACCCCTTACTCTAGTTAACATAAATGCGATGGCTATCATGTGCAAGCATATGCAATTGAAAACATCAGGTAGATTAAAATAATGCATAAATTTAACTTATATTGCTGCTGTCTTCACCTTTTGATATCTCCTTTCTTCACCACATGGATAAGTTTCTACCGTACTGAAGCTAACATCTGTTTATTAATATTTGCATTTTCAGGACTTAATGTAGATCTTGTGAAAGAAATTAAAAATCTACACTGAATCCGTATTAAAAAACCATAAGACACAAAAGCTTGCACTATTCAGAAAGGTTTCAAGGTCTGTCTTATTTCTTTCTTGCAGGTTATTAACCCTTGACCTCTACCTAACTGTAAGATAAATGTGTCATCATATTCTGTTTGAAAACCTAAGCCTGACATTCAGCAGTATAGCAGCTAGCACCATATCCAGGAAAACAGTATTAAAAATAAATTAATAGTATTAAAAACATGTCAGATACATGTACATTATGAACAGTGACAATGTTTGATAGTTTATGCTGAAACTTAACAGAGTGACAGTCAGCACCATAGTGAGGAACCTACTTTTTCTTCTTCTTCTTCTTCTTCTTCTTCCGGCAGCTCCCGTTAGGGGTCACCACAGCAGATCAACTGTTTCCATTTCTTCCTGTCCTCCACATCTTGCTCTGTCACACCAACCACCTGCATTGTCCTCTCTCACCACATCCATAAACCTTATCTTAGGCCTTCCTCTTTTCCTGTTACCTAGCAGCTTCATCCTTAGCAACTTTTTCCCAATATACTCTGCATCCCTCCTCAGCACATGTCCAAACCAGCATAATCTTGCTTCTCTGGCTTTGTCTCCAAACCTTCCAACCTGGGCTGACCATCTAATATACTCATTCCTAATCCTGTCTACCCTCATCACACCCATTGCAAATCTTAACATCTTCAACTCTGCCATGTCAAGCTCTGACTCCTGCCTTTTTGTCAATGCCACTGTCTCCAACCCATATAACATAGCTGGTCTCATTACCCTCTTGTAGACCTTTCCTTTCACTCTTACTGGTACTCGTCTGTCACAAATCACTCCTGACACTCTTCTCCACCCACTCCATCCTGCCTGTACTCTCTTCTTCACCTCTCTTCCACACTCACCATTACTCTGAACTATTGATCCCAAGTATTTAAACTCATCCACCTTTGCTACCTCTACTCCCTGCATCCTCACCATTCCTCTATCTTCCCTCTCATTCACACACATATATTGTGTCTTAGTCCTGCTGACCTTCATTCCTCTTCTCTCTAGAGCATATCTCTCCAGGGTCTCCTCCACCTGTTCCCTACTCTCACTACAGATCACAATGTCATCTGCAAACATCATAGTCTACAGGGACTCCTGTCTGATCTCGTCTGTCAACCTGTCCATCACCATTGCAAATAAGAAAGGGCTCAGAGCTGATCTTTGATGCAATCCCACCTCCACCTTAAACGCATCCGTTACTCCCACCGCAGACCTCACCACTGTCACACTACCCTCGCAAATATCCTGTACCACTGTTACATACTTCTCTGACACTCCCGACTTCCTCATACAATACCACAACTCCTCTCTAGGGACCCTGTCATATGCTTTCTCTAAATCCACAAAGACACAATGCAACTCCTTCTGACCTTCTCTGTACTTCTCCATCAACACTCTCAGAGTAAACATCGCATCTGTAGTGCTCTTTCCTGGCATGAAACCATACTGCTGATCGCTAATCATCACCTCCCTTCTTAACCTAGCTTCCACTACTCTTTCCTGTAACTTCCTGCTGTGACTGATCAGTTTAATCCCTCTGTAGTTACTACAGCTCTGCATATCACCCTTATTCTTAAAAATCAGTACCAAAACACTTTTTCTCCATTTCTCAGGCATCCTCTCACTTTCCAAGATTTCATTAAACAATCTAGTTAAAAACTCCACTGCCATTTTACCTAAACACCTCCATGCTTCCACAGGTATGTCATCTGGACCAACAGCCTTTCCATTCTTCATCCTCTTCATAGCTATCCTTACTTCCTCCTTGCTAATCCACTGCACTTCATGATTCACTATCCCCACATCATCCAACCTTCTCTCCCTCTCATTCTCTTCATTCATCAACCCCTCAAAGTACTCTTTCCATCTGCTCAATACACTCTCCTCGCTTGTGAGTATGTTTCCCTCATTATCCTTTATCACCTTTACCTGCTGCACATCTTTACTAGCTCAGTCCCTCTGTCTAGCCAATTGGTACAGGTCCTTTTCTCCCTCCTTAGTGTCCAACCTTTCATACAACTCTTCATATGCCTTATCCTTAGCCTTCGCCACCTCTCTCTTTGCCATGCACCTCATCTCCTGTCTACTTTCTTCATCTCTTTGACAGTCCCACTTCTTCTTCGCCAACCTCTTTCTCTGTATACTCTCCTGTACGTCTTCATTCCTCCACCAGGACTCCTTGTCCTCCTTCCACTTTCCAGATGTGACACCAAGCACCTTTCTAGCTGTCTCCCTTACTAGCTCTGCTGTAGTTACCCAGCTATTTGGTAACTCTTCACTGCCACCCAGTGCCTGTCTTAACTCTTCCCTGAACATCACCTCACAATTAAAAAGCAACGAAGAAAGCAGCCAATAGCACAAACAACGAACACAGTATCCACCAAAACTTTTAATAAAATCTCTGACGTCTCGGCCAAAGCCTTCAAGGAGAATAAAATATGTACAAACACCAAGTCTTATATAGCAGAATAATTATACAATCAAACAATTAAATAATTAATTAATTAAGCAATGCCCTCCAATTGAACTCCTCATTGAGCCCATAAGGAGACATAGTCTTATACTTTAAAATAAATAAAGCTTCTTTCTGTAATAAAACAGTTTTTATGTCCATATGACAATAAGAAGACAACTTAACTTGTTCTAAAATAGTACCTCTTAAACCCACACTACTTTTATTATGAAATTGTGCAAAATGCAGAGCTACAGGACTTTCCATATTGCCATTATTAATGTCCCTTATATGCTCTAACAATCTCTGTTTGAATGCTCTTTTAGTTTCTCCAATGTAATAAATATTACATGGACAACAAAGAGCATAAATAACCCCTACTGACTTACAACAAAATTGATTAACAGAAGTAAAATTAATACCATTAATACAAGAAAAGCTAGATACAATATGTTTGCAAGCTTTACACCTTCCACAAGGAAATGTGCCAGTTTTACAAGGTTCAATGCAAATTAGTGAAGAAGGCATGCTAAATTTACTTTTGACTAAAAAATTCTTTATATTTCTACCTCTCCGATAAGAAAAATTTAAATTAACATTCAACCATTGTTGGACATTTTTAGAAGAATGCAATCACCTCACAATTACCCTTTTTCAATTTCCACCATTTGATCCTTGGTGCTGCCCTCACACTCATCCTCCTCTTCTTGATCACCAATGCCATCCTACAAACCACCATCCTATGCTGCCTAACTACACTTTCTCCAGTCACCACTTTACAGTCTCCAATCTCCTTCAAACTGGCCCTCCTACATAAGATACAATCCACCTGTGTGCATCTTCCTCCACTCTGGTATGTCACCCTATGCACCTCCCTCTTGTTAAAATACGTATTCATCACAGCCATGTCCATCCTTTTCGCAAAATCCACTGCAATCTGACCTTCTCCATTCCTTTGTTTAACACCATACCTACCCATCCCCTCTGTCCCCTTCACCAACATGCCCATTGAAATCTGCTCCAATCACCAGTCACTCACCCTTGGGTACAGTCATCACCACTTCATCCAACTCACTCCAGAATTTTTTTTTCTCATCCATCGCACACCCAACCTGTGGAGCATATGCACTAACAACATTCATCATTACACCCTCAATTTCCAGCTTCATAAACATCACTCTATCCGACACTCTTTTCACCTCCAAAACATACTGATAAAAATAAATCAATAATATAAAAATCATGCCAGATATAGTTCCAGGTACCTTGAAAGTATATAGAATAAGGTTTCCTTGAAAAGCAGAAAACATCAGTCCTTACCTTCTATCAGAAATAATCTTGCTAGTCCTATAGGAAGTGTGCTTCCCCTCTGATTTGTTGAGCTACAATTTGTTGATAAACCAGCTTGCCAAGCACAACTGGTATGAAATCATCCCAAAAAATTAAATATTTTTCTGTAGAGGGCAAGACCCCTTTCACCCCTTCCCATTGGTTGGGCAAGATGGCCACACTCAAAACATATATATCAATGTCATGGTTACACAACACTGAAGAAGGGAGAAATCTCTTAAAAGAAATGAATCATTGTCAACACACTGAGGCAGGGATACCCATCTGAAAAATATTCACTAAATTGTGCTAAGCAAGCACACATCTCAACCTCTTGGTGCAAGAAATCTGGAGAAAGCCTGACAAAATGGGTTACAAAGGCCCACAAATAGGGAGACATTTTAAATATTGCTCTTATAAACTTTATGAAGGATTTGAAGTCAGAAACTCAAATGTATGTCATTTATTGACTTCATTTCTCAGACCATCCCAGTTATTTGCCAGATAACCACAAATTTTATGAGGAACAGACCAACAATTTGAGGCAAAAATCTGGAAATTCTGTAAAAATCTGACAGTTGAGAGGAATCCCAGCAAGTTAGAACCTCATTCATGAGTAGAAGAGAGGCTGAGATGTTTACCTCTTATGTGACATATTGGGGTTCCTTTATATTTATTTATTTATTTTACATTTTTTGACCAGGATTGTCTGACTGAGCTGAGAAGCCCTTTTTCAACAGAGGCCCAAGGAGAAAAGCTGCAAAATATTACATTAAGTTTAAATGGAAAAACAAATGACTAGATTAAACAGGTTTAACAGAAAATAGTCAGCCTATAAAACAATCTGAAACACAATTTTCAGTATTCCACAACAGAAAATAGTCACACAAAGTTTATCAGACAACCAAATATAAGAATTTCAGTATTCAA
>NC_056748.1:1075586308-1075708808 GCF_019279795.1 Protopterus annectens
TGAACAAATTTTCAATGGAGCTGAAGGCTTTTTATGTTATTTGCTCTAGGTGGGTGAGATTGTTCGAGGTGTAATTAAGTGTGGAATCATCTGCATGTTGTACGAGTCGGGCTTGTTATGATGAAATGTAGAGGTTATTTATGAAAATATTAAATAGGAGATGACCTTGTGTGAAACCTTGGGGAATACCTATGGAGAATGTCAGGAAAGGGTATGGGGTACAAAGCCATTTTACCGAATACTGTTGTCCTCTTTGGTAGCTGTTGCAACAAAGAAGAGTGTATTCATAGAGCCCAGGTGTGGACATAGGCTGTAGGAGTTTGGTATGTGAAACTGTCAAAGGCTTTGAATAAATCCAGGAATAAAGTGGAGATGAGTTTTTGTTAATGACGTCCATGAATCAGAGAAGAGCAGCGTTTGTTCTGGGTGCAGGAAGAAAGCCATTTTGTGTGGGGGCGAGGACTTGCTGTTGTAGGAGGTGTTTGAGGAATTGCTTTTGAATGCATTTCTGTAGTATTTTGATAAGTGGGGAAAAGATAGCAATAGGCTGGAAGTTTGACCTTTATGGGGTGATATAGAACTTTTTTTAAAGGTTAGGAACATGGGATTCTGTTATGGACTATACTAACAGTGAATATGCCATTGCAATGGCAGCTATTTTTAGGTATTCTAAAGGTAGATTGTAAACAGAAAGGGGGCATGACTTGAGTTTATGAAGTAATTTCCATATGCACTAAGCTGAACCTATTTCTAAGGAAAGGGTTGAAGTAGGAGAAGGCGTGATCAGTGGGGGATAAAAGAAGGGGTCGGTGATGTAGAGGATGAAATTAAGTGTAGTAGGAGGTTGTTTTGGGGTATGTGGTACACTGGGAGAGGTATCTTGTTATGTGCAGCTACACTGTCAAGAAAATATCTGTTAAATTGGGTTGGTGTTTCTCATGCTGACTCTGGTAAGGGATTAGGATTGGATTTAGTATCTGGGTTGTATCTATGTTGGTTTAGCAGATTGTTCTATATTTGCTTTGTGTTTTAGTCAGATTTCGTATCTCTATGAATTCTTGCTGAAGCTGTGCTATTTTGTTAGGTAGTCATAGTTTCCAGGCTTTGTCTGCCTTATGAATGAGAATTTTTGAGCTGTTGTGCAGCCAAGGGGTATGGTTTGATTTTATCATTATTTTTCTAGGAGGTGAATTGCTATTTAATAGATCAGAAACGTTTTATTGAAAGTGAATATGACATTGTCTATGGGGAGGTGTTTTAGGATGAACCAGGTGATGGATTGCAAGGCTGCTGTGAATGTATGTGGGTTAAAGTGTATTCGATTTCATGTGAATATTGTTCTTTGGCCTCGTGGGGTATTAGTCTACGGTATAAGTTGGTAGATGGTCACTAAGGGAATCTAAAATAGTTCCAGAGGAGCTACATTTGCTGGGGTCAAAGGCCATAATTTTATCTGATGTAATACCGTTGTTGAAGGATTTATTGTAATGTTTGGGGTACTAATATGTTTAGTCAGATAAAACAGACTTATACTTGAACTTGGGAAATTGGAGGAGAGGATCTTCCAGTAAATATTGTCATCACAAGGATGATTTTTCATGTGGGAAAATATTAATTATCCATTAGAGTGTGTTTTCCAATCTGTCTGTGATTTTCCTAGATGGGGGCAGCATGTAGTGGACAATGATACAGATGTGTTTGTGGTTGTTTAGTTTGATGAAGGAAATGAGTGATTCGTCGTTACGGAGTTTTGGTATTGTGTTGGTACAACAGTTCATTTCATGTGATTCTGAGTACAGGAAAGTAGTTCCACTGGCTTTTTAGTGGTCGGTCTGCTCTGATTATGTTATAACTTGGGGGGGGGGGGGTAGTATCACTGGGTCTTATATATGGGATTTAAACAAGGGTTCAGAGATGGCTAGTATATCTGGGGAGTAAAGGGACATTCAGGCATACATTTCTGTAATTTTTGTTGCATATACCATGTAGACTTATTGAGATAATGTTTAATTATTTAGAACAAAAGATGGGATGTTGTGGGGCATGGCTAGAGGAAGTTTACTTGCTTGTTATTGGTTTGAGTATAACCTGGGTCGGGTTGGGGATGACATCTTCGTTGACTTTTCTTTTGTGTTTTTAGTGTGGATGTCACCAGTCACAGATATTATTAGGAAGTATTATTAGAGACAGAGGAGTATTTATGAAGGCACATTTTAACTTTTGCCTAAGAAAGGGAAGACTAATATGAGCATTTACTATTCCTGTTTTGTAGTAGTTGCTGGGTGTGTCTTTGAACAGGCAGACTGCAAAAGTACTTGACTAACTGTAGTTTAATTTTATAGTGTAGCTGAGTGTAGGAGAAAGTTGTGAGGATGGGATGTGAAAGTGACATGTTATTCGATGACTCAAAAGGGTAGTTATGATAGGCAGGGGTAATAATATCACGACTCTAGCAGATTGTTGGATTTCAAGGAAGCTGGAAAACAGATGCTAATCATAAGACTAGAGGTGTATGAGTGGGGAATAACAGAAGAGTGTAATAGAAGTGCTAAGTAATTGTTTGAAAAAGTTGTAGAATGTGGTTAGTGTTGGAAGGACAAGGTAGGGTATGTGGCAATTCGATATAGGATAGGGGAGCAATGTGAGCATGGGCTTAGCAAGCAGGAGCTGAACCCACAGGATGGAACATCAGCTTTACTATGGGAGAAAAGCACCAAAGAACCAAAGAAATCTACTGGTAAGTCTATTTGCAACTTCAGTATTTCTGTAAGTTTGATAAGGCAAGTGGCTGCAGTGTGGGGCTGAATATTACTGAATGTATATCTGCTGCGTCTGATGCACTATGTGGCCAGAATGGAGTATTTAGGTAGGAAAGCACATAAAGTATTTGAAATAATATGGTAGAGAGGTAATTAAGTCAGAAACACAATTAAGTATTTCATATAGTCTAGTAAGGTCAATTCTTAGTATTTTTAAACCAGTGGAAGAAAATAAAGGGATATGTGCTGAGGAAGGATAAAGCAGAATACTGCGCATGTGCTGACCAGGTCAGTGCCTTCGGGAAAGTGAAGAGGACACAAAAAAGAACAGGCACGTGGCATTCGGAATGTAAATGAAACCACAAAACCAAAGTATACATGCATTAGAAGTAAAAGAATAGAAAACATATGATTAAACACTTTGCATTAAGCACAAGATGACAGACTAACAGAATAAAATAGCGAGTATAGGCAGACAAGATATGAATCTAACAGCATAAAAATCAAATACAGGTGACATTCATAAACAGTCTGCTAAAAATAATATATTTTTTTGCTTTTGTCAACAGTTGAAGTGGATGAATTATTTACTGCATACGCTGTGTAATCGATAATAAGCAAAAAGAGCCAAGATCGACTTCTAACAGTCGTCAATATTTTTCACATATTATGATAATTAATATGATCACTAAAACTACTGCACAACATATATGGTTATAGTGCATCTGATAATTTGCCATAGATGAGTTGTTAGATTATTTCAACTGATTTATCATTTTATACCTATGCATATTTAGACCATTTTTCTATTTGCAAGTTGTATACGTTTACTGCATTCAGACTGATTGCAAAGATTAACAGTGATGGTGTCTTTGACCCAAACCATATATTTCACCAGAAATTTGAAGGTGCCGGACATCTACGACGTGACCTATACTGATGGTGGTCGGTGCCATAAGTGTCGGTTTGCTTGTTCTGAAACAGTGCAGTACATTTATAGAAATCACTGTCAGAAATTACATCATAGTGCTATTTTAGAAGGTCCTTGTTCTGGCAGTTTACAGTCATTAATAAATTCATTACTGTTATGTTGCCATGAATGCGACTGGTATACACATGTCACTTGTACCACCAGTTTAGCAAATGATATGACGTAACCAGTTATATTTTTCGTAAGGTGCAGGGAGGAATAGCGATGGTTCTGCTATTTTGATCTATACATTAGAGCCAGGAAGCAGCCTTCACCAACCACAAATGCCACAGAAATGATTTAGGATAAGACAATAGTGCTAAGAAGATGTAACGTGCTTGGTCACTTCAGTGTGTTGCTTGATTAACTGCTTTTCTGTCACATCAGTCTGTTTGCTGCCAAAAGGACAGGGAATATCAAGTAGTCCCTCATGCCATTAATTAGATACAATGACTCCGTGTTCATTTAATCATATGCTTATTAATGACCGTCCCTGGGATCTGCCTCAGATTAACTATACAATGTAAACATATATTCTCCTGGCCAGGTCCAACAAAAGGTCATCTATTCTGGACAGAGGACTTCAGAATAATGTTGAAGTTGTATCGAGCTGTATTGAACTGTCAGATGTCCGTTCACTTTTTCTTTCTGGAAGGGACCTTATTCCTCCACATTGTAGGAAGCCAAACTACTGATCATATTTTATTATAACATACAATAAAGTTTACTGAGAGAACCAAAGCATATGCCTGCACTATAACAACTTGGTCTTATAAAGTATTTATGCTCTCACTTCAGATGCTAAATAATTATCAATTTATTATATGGATCTCTTTGGAGAATGCAGCATTACTGAATTATTTAAATGAAAACTATCTTTAATTTTCCAATCATTGCTGTACGAGTGTGTAAAAGAAAGTTTAGTCAGAGCATAGGACAAGCTGTGCCTAAGTTATTACACAGTGTTAACAGCAAGCCCTGACTCAATATTTCATACCAGTTATAGCTTCCAGTTTAGCCCAGTTTCAACAACAGACTTGACATGAAACCTGCAAGTAGCTTCATCTCACTAGCAGATTGTACTGGTACACTGAAGAGAGGGTTCTAGTGCCTGTTGCTTACCTATAATTTTGTTTGTGAATCAGATTAATAACATTGTTTTAAAAAATCAAGTGCAATGAAGCCCATACAGAGTTAACAGTATTAATTTACTCTGAATAGTAAAGTCTTGCATACATTTTGACTCCAAGTTATATTTTTTATATTATTCACAAAGGTTTAACATCTGATCTCTTAACAAATTTATTATAAACCACCTATGATCTTTTAATGGCTGAAAAGTAGCCAACATTCAAAAATAGACCCCTACGTAATGTGTTCAATTATTTATATCCGTACTCTTTCCTCTACTGCTTCACTACAAGAGTGATATAACCCACCTAAGCAACCAAGATGAAAGGAAGTAGAGGAACTCCCTGTCCTGAAATTCCTTAGGTACTTCATCAATACTTCTTCATTCCCATTTACAGCTAAAAAATATTTTGACCCATCAAAAAACATTTATATTCTCCCAACTGATTATATGTTCTGCTGGGAACATTCCTGAAGGTTCTCTGCACTTCTTTGTCTTCAGATTAACTGACATACTTTCTTTATTCTCCCAAATCTACCTCCGGGCTATATTTTTTATTTCAAATGCACATTAGAACCTAAACTAGTTCAGTTCCCCTGTGGTTTAAACTGTATCAATAGTTACGTCAGAAGTCAAAATGTGCATTTCCTTCTCTGCTATGGAAGGTCTAAATTACTGTTGTTTTTATGCTTTTATCTGTTCGTTGATAAAATATGTCTGTAACACCTCACTATAGCATATTCATTGATAAAACGTGTCTGTAACGCCTCACTATAGCATATTCATTGATCAAATGTGTCTGTAACACCTCACTATAGCATATTCATTGATCAAATGTGTCTGTAACACCTCACTATAGTATATTCATTGATAAAATGTGTCTGTAACACCTCATTATAGCATATTCATTGATAAAATGTGTCTGTAACACCTCACTATAGCATATTCATTGATAAAATGTGTCTGTAACACCTCACTATAGCATATTCATTGATAGAATGTGTCTGTAACACTTCACTATAGCATATTCATTGATAGAATGTGTCTGTAACACCTCACTATAGCATATTCATTGATAAAATGTGTCTGTAACACCTCACTATAGCATATTCATTGATAAAATGTGTCTGTAACGCCTCACCATAGCATATTCATTGATAAAATGTGTCTGTAACACCTCACTATAGTATATTCATTGATAAAACGTGTCTGTAATACCTCACTATAGCATATTCATTGATAGACTGTGTCTGTAACACCTCACTATAGCATATTCATTGATAAAATGTGTCTGTAACACCTCACTATAGCATATTCATTGATAAAATGTGTCTGTAACACCTCACTATAGCATATTCATTGATAAAATGTGTCTGTAACACCTCACTATAGCATATTCATTGATAGAATGTGTCTGTAACACTTCACTATAGCATATTCATTGATAAAATGTGTCTGTAACACCTCACTATAGCATATTCATTGATAAAATGTGTCTGTAACACCTCAATATAGCATATTCATTGATAAAATGTGTCTGTAACACCTCACTATAGTATATTCATTGATAAAATGTGTCTGTAACACCTCACTATAGCATATTCATTGATAGAATGTGTCTGTAACACCTCACTATAGCATATTCATTGATAAAATGTGTCTTTAACACCTCACTATAGCATATTCATTGATAAAATGAGTCTGTAACACCTCAATATAGCATAAAATTTGCGGTATATATTTCTTTATTATGCCTTTTGGTATTGCTTGTGTACAGGTGTGACAACATGATATATAATATATAATAAATATCTATACAGACATAATCTGATATAGATGATAAACTTATCACGCATTAACATGATTATTATGTAATATACATTCTTTGTAATGTGTGAAGCTTTTCTCTCAGAACTTTAATGAAAATAGGCCACAACTGAACTGGAAATGCCAGTCAAGGAAACATAAATGGCCCAGGATTGAATTATGTGGGAACCCTCCATGTTATGCTTTCATAATGAGTAGCATTGTAAGAGCCATTCATGCGGAAAGTTCTGATTTCAAGATAATTATCAAACCATTGTACCCCTTCCATTAACACACCCTTGTACGTCAGTTTATGTAACAACATAACTCTTAAGATTTAAAAAGGTCACTCCTGCAATGTTACCTTGCTCAGTGTTTATAAAGAAGTGATTGCCATCAAATGCATAGCAGCTAGACAGCTAGGCAAAATGGTTTTCAGGATAAGCTTATCTGTGAAGATGATGTATTTTAGAAGGTACTCAAGAATTTCACCATATACAAGTCTTTTAATAATTGTATAGAGGCTGACAGTAGCAAAAGTCATTTGCAGCGAATGGAGAAATACATTTACCCAGGGGAAAAATCATGGCATGTTTGAAATGAGGATTTTTGTTTAAATGGTAGACTGAAAATGTATGCCAAAGGGCTACTGACAGTATGACTAGTTAACTTTAAATTTTGGGGTGTAAAAATGTAAAAGTCAGGGTTGCAGCCTGTGTCCAAGTTTTCAAGAACTTTTTCCATCAAGTGTTACTAATGCCCTTGAAATAGAATTGGGGGAAGTCAACAATCCTGTGAAGGGACACCAATGGGGGGAAAGAAGGTGGGTCAAAAACAGATTGCTAGGTGGTCAAAGAATGCTGCTATTATGAATTAGTGGAAAAATCAAGTCTTTGCTAGAATTAGCACAACTAGCAGTATTTGACAAACATTTGGAAGTGCTGACTGGTTTATTGCCTTCCAAAATTATTTTGCTGGTCGAAGATCAATAGTTTGCACTTGTCTGGCATATTCATTTCAGACACAATTGATTTTACAATCGTTTCCTTTTTTAAATGTTAGCACATGTATTTATGTTTACAGGGTAGTTTATTTTTTCCATTTTGTCTAGGCTTTATCTCTGATTTTATTAGTTGTTTGATATGCTTAGGGAGGTATCTGCTTTGAACGTTTGTTCTTTCATATTGAACAAGTTATGCTTTTATGCTAAATGGGAGACAAAAGATTGTAAAAAATGAAGAGGGTTATTATGGGGTCACTACATTGATGGAAGGAACTCCAATGCAGTTGTTGACATTCTGTAGAGAGAGCAGCTGTAGTGACATCCGGGATTAATCTGGTAGACCAAATAATGGGTTTATGTTTCTGACATTGAAATGCACAGACACAGAGTATGTGGCAGTGGTCACTTAGATAATACGAGAGTATTTGCAGCTGTTGTAGGTTATCTGTTGCATTGTTTATAACCACATCACATTAAGAAATGGTTTTAGAGTTGTGGTTTAGTCTGGTCTCCTGTGAGACTAACTGATTTAGTTGCTGCATAATAACTCACCTATTTAAAAGCTTTATGTGTGGGCATTTGCAGTCTTAGTTTAGATCAAACCATTATGTTGGGTTTGTGATATGTTCTTATGCACAGAAGCTTGTTAAATGTAACATCTATAAGGGAAGTATATGATGGATGTGCAGGCTATACTACTGCTAAATGTATAAATTTGTACAAGTAGCCATTTAGACTAGTTGTCTGAGGCTGCATTGCTATTAGTCTCCACTTGTATAGACAGGTTTGCTTCCTTCTATACAACCAAAAGTGCACCCCTTCCCTAACTAGTGCCTGGTCTGTTGTCCGTGGACAGTAAATGTTTTATTCCTATGCTAAAAACAAGGCTTTATAAATGATATTAATACTTATCATCACCTATACTCCCTGATTTTTGTAAGACTTTTATGATAGAGTTCTTTATTCCGTCTAACTTGAGTATAACAGCTCATAGTCATTCGCAAAGAGATTCAGTTTGGCCACACATAGGAACATCTTTCAGCTGCTTTTATAATGCTAAGCAATTTTGGTAGGAAAGCATTACCTTTATGTAAGGAAACTAAAAGTTATATTGGAAATATCTAGCATAACTTCCTTAATTTCCTTTATGAAATAAATTGACTTCTGGATTAATTTCTCCTGTTTTTTTCTCATTGCTTAGAGCTTATATCACTCAGGATAATATGTCTTTTCACAAAATGTTCACAGTCAGACTTTTCCAATAAAAAAAAACTGTAGTATGAGGTCTCTTCTATATGGATGAAATCTTTTAAAACTGAACATTTTGAATCCAAAATAGATTTTATTCAAGTCAATTGTATTAAACAAATTGGTTTGTTGAAATCATTGGTACTGCAACAAAGTTCAAAGATAAGTGACTTACAGACTTACCAAGAGATATTGATGCAAGACTCAACAAAGAGGAAAACACCAGACTCTTTACTAAACAGAGCAATATGTTGATTAATAAGAGACCTACAAAACAGAACAGAAGGCATAACATCAGAAATCTGATAAGATAGCTGAGAAACTGGATGGTGGTGATAAGGTAATTTTTTTCACAAAATGGATACCAAAAGCAATACATCTTCCAGAAGGATAGTCATTTTTTATTGAAAGACCACAAATGGCTGCAGGAAAGAAGACACCCATTTCACTCTAAGTTCCATAATTGCTAATCTTTTATTTCTGGATAAGGAATTAATGCTGATTACAGACGTAACACTGTTAGTTTTAACAATTTTAGTTCAACACAAATAAAGAAAAGACAAGAGATGGTTAGCTTTTAACAATGTCACTTAAAACATGTCAAGCCTGCATAAACTAAAGCACTGCTGGTGATTCGCTGCTGGAGGTGAAAGTGAACCTATAGTTTCTGTCTGTGACTGATAAAGCTGCTTTCTGTTTCACCTGCTCCATTTTTGTTTCCTGATTTAAGAAATCTGCGTGTCGTGGTGTTTTTATTCTATTTGAGAGATAGAGACTCAAATTACCTAGGCTGCACATTTCACATGTTTTCAGTGAATAATTGTCTCTTGAGTGGTACTTAAATACATGTTGAATTTCTGGGCCTTTGTCTTTTGATGAAAAGATTTCAAGCCTGCATGAACTAAAACACTGCTGGACATTCCCTACTAGTTGGTGATTTTAAGCTGCCCACCCCTACTGTAAATTGAGCATAATGAGCCCCCTACTTTCTACACAGATGTTGACATCTTGAATTATTTGCCTTTCCTTGTGGCTATGCTGAAAAATTACATTTTACCCTCTCATTGTCTGTTCTACTGATTTAATTGCCCTGAATTCATTATGCAGCTAGCTGTTGGATAAAGTAGTATATTTTTACATTCTTGCAAGCACTTGTTTTTACAACAAGAGGTTAGTAGAGTTTCCATCTAGTGCACTGGGAAGTAGCCTGGATGTATAGCTTGGGGGAAACACCTGCGATATCTGCATGCTTTTTTATTTATTGGCTGGAGGGCTTATTAATCAGCTTATTTTGTTTTTGGTGTGTTTATAAATACTATACAGTTGAGTGGCTCTTGTTTCATTTATACAAAGTGAAGTGCTTTTATTGAATAATCACACTTGTATAAGCTGTTTAAAGTACACTGCTGTATCCATATCTTTAAGTTTGTTTGTGGTAGCATTTCATACTGGACACTCCTTTACTGTGCTTTTACATTAGGAGGAATGAGATTATTCATCTAGAGGCAGTAGGTGATTACCTGGTCTTCTGAGCTGGGAAACACACAAAAGGGCTCTAAGTATTTTTTTTGTGTTAATTGCACTGTGTTACATTGTATCTTTTAGTTGTGTTACATTGTATCTTTTAATTGTAGTGCTGTTGTAGGTATTCTGTATGGTCATGTTACACTTGTGCTCCAGACCAGCTATTCTACATTAACAAGGTGTTTTTCTGCATTCTTGTGGCAGAATTCTGCTGATCTAACTTGTCCGAGTTGGGGATTGCTGTTGGAAGGCTTATTGTGTGATTTCCTAATTGGTAGTTAGTTTAAAACATGTTTCTCTTTGCTTGTTTACTCATTTGCATGGTGCTGTTCTTTGCTCAGCAGAGGTTAACAATGCACTGTATAGACACAAAAGCCTAGAACCTCAATTCAGTCAGTGAAACCCTTCCAAGCTTTTCTGCTGCTCCAGAAGTAACTCAGTTGTGCACTAGCAGCACTGCCTTAATGATCGACCTTAGCCTACACAAAGTATAGGTCTCTTTTGTAGTCTTGGCACTACCAGCACAATCCTGTCAAGTTACCCCATTGAATCCCCTAATAAAACATGCAGTAAGACCCTATTATCATGGATGGGCAGTTTCTCATCATCTCTCTGGCTAGCCTGATAGACATGGGCATCCTGAGGTAATGTAGCAATTGTCTCATGTATACTGACAACCACTTGCTACTGAAACAAATATTTTATGTGAGAGATGTAATTACACTATGAAATTGGAGGCAAGACTCTCACATAAAGACAAATCAAATGCCAAACAGGCTGTCAACACACACACACACACACACACACACACACACACACACACACACACACACACACACACACACACACACACACACACACACACAAAGTAAGGACATGACACATAAACCCACATAATGCGGAGGTACTTATTAGTAACTTACCAAAAGAGCAGAGGCCTCACAAATGTAAGCCACGTATACACACAACAATGCAAAAAACAACTGCAACACATAATAACACACACACTATTGTCTCAGCAAATAAGGTCATAAGGTGTAACACCACAAAACCTAATGTTCCCCTCACCAGGCTGGATAAGGATCAGGTTACGGTTAGCTGCCTGTCAGGTGCAAGATCTGTCAAGTCACTTAAGCACTCTAGTCTCTTGCCCACAAGTACTGGTATGACTCTGTCATGGTCCATGTGGGAGTGAATGACGTGAGACATACTTCACTGGACTATATGAAGAGAGACATGACTGAGATTTAATATTGTGTCACAGGCAGTTATAAGCTAGTCTTATGCAGCATTTTACCTTCTCCATTGATGATGCCACAATAGAAAACAAAAAATGATTGACTTTAACAATTGGATTAGCTTTTGGTGTCAGTCCAAGGGGATCTAATATCTGTCAGCCTGAGAAGACATGGTTGATAGATCATACTGCTTTGGCAGAGATGGTCTCCTGTAAGCTTTTGGATACTGGCAAAAAAAATAGCCACCCCTACTGTGCCTTTTTTAGGCAATGTCAAAATAACCAGACTCCTGATATTCCAAAATCCTCTCTAAATAAAGTCAAGGTACTGTTGCTTAATGCTAGGAGTCAAAACAAGAAACTGCAATCCCTGGAAGAACTCCTTACTTTGAAAGATGCTGACATCTGTGCAGTCACTAAGACATGGTTCAAAGGTGCAGAAAGCAACCCAGCCATGCAGGACTACAGTGCCTTCATACGTTCAGACCAAAAACTGAGCATTCAACACCCAAAGGAGGAAATGTGTTCATCTTCTTTATGGATAAGTACACCTCAAGACCCGTGAAACAGCATGAATCTCTCGAGCTACTCCATGTCCAATTAACTGCAGTCAAAGACCCCTACCACATATGGCTTCACACAACTCATTAATTGTCCCACCAGAACTAACAAAACCAACAACAATAAGACCACCTTAGATTGGATTCTTACTAATACCCCCAAACAAACCTACCAAACAGGGACCCTACCAGATGATCTAAGCGACCAATCACTTACTTACATAATTAGACATAAAACCAACCTAACTTTACCAACCACTTGTAGAACATTACGTTCAAAAAAGAATTTTAACTCTGACCTTTTTCTAACTGAATTAGAACAATGTAATTGGTCCCCACTAAAAAATCTCCCACTTAATGAAGCCGTTGAACATTTTAATTCCACATTCTTAGCCATCCTAGATAACCATGCCCCTAGTCGTACTATCAGAATCAAAGCCAAAGCAGCACCCTGGCTGTCCAACAATACTAGACAAAAATCATCCTCAGAAACAAATCTTGGGCTAAATGGCGTACCACTAAAAACTAAACTGACCACCAAAACTTCAGAGAGCTTAGAAACATAACAAAAAAAGCCATCCTAACTGACAAAAAAAATTATTACCTACAATTAGAACAAACCTCCAAAAAGGAGCCTAAAACATTCTGGGCCAGCATTAATAACTTATTATCCCAGGCCAGTCTATCACACCCAATCCTCAAAACTCTAACCCAGAGAATCTCACACAAATAGCCAGTCTATCACACCCAATCCTCAAGTCTCTAACCCAGAGAATCTCACACAAATAGCCAGTCTATCACACCCAATCCTCAAGACTCTAACCCAGAGAATCTCACACAAATAGCCAACGACTTTAATTCATTTTTCACTAATACTATCCAAACCCTTGCTAATCACCTAGCTCCTAAAACCTCTAAGCTACTCTTACCTACTTTAAATTCACCTCCTTCCTTTCACTTACAACCTGTATCTACCTTCTTTATCTTATCATTGCTCCAAAAACTAAGACCTACCACCCCCTCTGCAGACAAACTCCCTGCAGAATTCCTGCAAATAGGAGCCAAAGTGATTACCTATCCCATTTCCATTCTGATAAATAGATCCATAAAAGAAGGAATTTTTCCTTCATACTGGAAGATATCTCACATCATCCCACTACACAAAGGGGGTAATTCTAATGACTTCTCTAACTTTCGTCCCATAGCACTTCTGTCACCTATAGCTAAAATCATGGAAAAATGTATCCATAAGCAACTCCTTAACCACCTTTTGAATAACAACCTACTTGCTAACTGCCAGCATGGATTTAGACCCTCCCACAGTACTACCACAGCACTTCTCTCCTTTACCAACTCCATCAACTATAACCGCAACAATAATAACCTATCATCTTCAGTCTTTATTGACTTATCTAAAGCTTTCGACATGGTTAACCACAAACCTATGCTACACATACTAAAAATCTCTCTCACTTGATCATCTTTCCCTAACCTGGTTCACATCTTACCTTGAAAATCGCCAGCAAGCAGTTCTCTGGAAAAATGCATTATCTAAACTCCTTCCTATTTTTTAGGTGTACCTCAAGGCTCTATCCTAGGCCCCCTTCTATTTTCTATCTTTATTAATGACCTCCAATTAGCTATCCCAAACACTACCTGCATACAATATGCAGACGATTCTACTATAATCTGCTCTGCTAAATCTCAAACTGAACTTCAGTCACTCACTCAAAAAGCCTTCACCACTGTTGAACAATGGTTTTGTGACCGCTGCCTACTCCTTAACCCCAAGAAAACCAAATTGCTATTGTTCTCACCTTCCCATAAATCTACCCCACTCAACTTCACTCTTACTTCCGCCGATAACACCCTTATTACTCCAGATTCAACTACTAAACTTTTGGGAATTACTATTGACAATAATCTCAGCTTTGACTCTCACATCAACAATACAATAAAATTAGTTAATAAAAAAATAGGATCCCTTTACAGAATCAAACCCTTCCTTACACCTGAAGCAAGAACCTCCTTAGCCAGATCTCACCTGATCTCTACTCTTCTATATGCTTCCCCCATATACACAAATCTCTCTCAAAATAACCTTAAGAAACTATCTACATCCTACAATAATATTACTAGATTTGCCACAGGATCCCCATATAGAACTCACCACTGCCTGAACCTAAAACAACTAGGTTGGCTTGAACTTCCAAACCAACTACTACTTCAACAATTTTTAATAGCTCATAAGATCTTATACCAGCCAACTAAAATACCTGTACTCCCTACCATCATCTCGCCATATAATAACTTGAAACAACTTCGCTCTTCCAACAAACTACTAATTAAAACAACCAAACCCAGTAACTCTGCAGGCGACTGCCTCTTTTCCAACTCTGTTCTCTCCCACTTTTTAAAAGACAATTGAAGCACTGGCTATGCTCCTGTAACAACCAAGACTGAGTCTTCCTCTCTGTCTTCTTGTGCTCCTTATACCCTTGATATAACTGCACTAAAGTAACATCTTCAAAGATATATGTGACCTGTTACATACGGTATGACTTTTTGCAGAACATTTGTCTACTTTGCTTTTTGTTTTTGCACTGATTATATTGTATGTTTTCTGTATTAACTTTCTCTCTCACCTAACATTGTATTGCCTACCTCTGTTTAAAATTATCATAACTACTGGAGCTTTTCTCCCCGGGCCTCAACTGAAAATGGACATATATCCAGCTAGACTAGCCCGGTCAACAAATGTAAAATGAAATAATAAAAATAAATAAACATATAGCTAGCTATAGGTCCCCAACCATGAAAGAGGAAAAGCATACCATATACTTGGACTTACTGGAGTCACTTGCCATACAGCCCAACACCTTACTCATGGGCGATTTTAATTATCCTACCATTGACCAGGAAATATACATGACCACAAGCATGCTGGTTCACTGGTTTTTGGACTTTGTCAATGCAAATGCTCTGCGACAGCTAGTCAGCACACCCACAAGAGACTCACATCCTAGACATAGTGCTCACTAACATGGGAGAGCACCCCCTCCCCCCGTGTGATCTCCTTCCCGGTAAGATCGGAACATAAATCAGTCTCATTTGATGTAATTCTAAGAACTGATACCCCATCAAGCTCAAAAATGCTTAAGAATTTTTCAAAGACAAACTACCTCCTACTAAGTGATGGTATAAGAAATTTCAAAGCCTCCTCAAATGCAGATACCTATGGTGTACACCAATGCCCTGTATAACCACTTAAGCAGTTGTATAGAATTGGCTGTACTTGACACCTGACTGGATTAAAACCAGGTCTTGCCAAAAAAAAAACAAGCCACCCTGGTGGACCTCTAGTATAAACTGGCAATACAACAAAAGAAAGAAACTGATGCCCAAGAACAAGAGGGAAGTGGCTCAGCAGAAGAAAGTGTCCTTCCCTAGCTTAAACAAACAGATTAACTATATTATCAAGTCCTGCAAAGCTAAAGACAAAGTGAAAATAATCTGCTTAGCTAAGGATAATCGCAAGGCATCGTTTAACTATGTCTGAAATCTAAAAAGACATTGTTAAACTATGTCTGAAATCTAAAAGGGAATATCCAGCTACACACTGAACTGGTTGTAGATGGCACCACCCATCCTCAACCGGAGGTAACAGTCAACCTGCTAGCTGACAGATTTGGAGCAAATTTCACTCCCTGTCCCCTCCAGTCATTGCACAAAGCACATCTGCCACCATTCCTCAGCCTATTATCTCAACAGAACAGGTTATCTCGGCACTCTCCAAGGCCAAAAACATGGCATCAGTGGGAGCAGACAACATCACAAGTTGATTTTAAACAACTTAAAACATGACCAAGCAGACCCACTTGGAACCCTGTTTAACCACAGCCTGTGAACTAGGTTCTGATGGACTGGAGGACAGCAACAGTAATTCCTCTGCACAAAGGGGTAACATCAACTAAACCTGGCAATTATAGTCCCAAAAGCTTGACTAGCCCTACTGCAAAGCTATTAAAAGAATCATTATGGATCTTATTAACAAGGACATAGGTAATCGCCAAACCTGGATCCAACTTAGTTCGGATTTGTTAAAGGTAGATTATGCCTGTTAAACATGGTTGACTTCTTCAAGAATGCCACCAAGGCCCTGGACAAGGGATAGACATTGCATACCATCTATCTTGACCTAGACAAGGCAGTTTACACAATCCCCACTAAAGTATTATACAGAAACTCTTACAATTGGGAATTAACACATACATTAGATGGGTAACCAACTGGCTCACTGACAGGACTCATACTGTCAAAGTGGGTGACTTCACCTCCAGACCAGTCACAGTGGTGTACCATGGGGTTCTGTGCTGGACCCCTTACTGTTCAGAATTTATTTCTCAGAAATGCAGGAAACTTGGATGGCCTGTGGCTGACCAAGTTCGTTGATGGTTGCAAATTAGGAGCAATCATTGAGTCTCCCAGTAATGTTAATATTCTGCAGACAGTTAACTCAGACAAATGACTGGTGCCAAAGCCATGGATTAAAGCTAAATTCAAATAAAATCACTATTATTCCCTTTGAGGAAGCTGACATCCCTGATAATTACAGTATAGACAGCACCTCTCTAAGTGTAGACCTAGTGATATGTGATCTGAGTACTCAGGTTGATAGTAACCTGAACTTTGAATGCCACATATCCACAGTAGTAAGGAAATCCTTCTATGTGGCACATCTTATAAGTAAAGGCATCGGATCTAGATATAAGGATGTTATAATTCCATTAAACTCATCCTCATCAGACCAGTAATTGGGTACAATGTTCCCTTTTGCATGTATCTTAACAGACACATGCAACAATTGGAGAGACGAAAGAGGTTTCTCACTAAGAAATTAAAAGGTACACAAAACTATTTTACGCGGAAAGACTGAAAGCCCTGCCACTGTATTCTGTGCCCTACAGGCTGCTAATGGGGGACCTGTGCCTGGCTTACAGGAGAGTCTCTGACCCAGCCCTGATGGAAATGCTACACATTTGTAAATGAAAATGCACAAGGGTCACTTGCTCTAGGGATCTTAACTCAGCCTCTGACATGAACAGCTCATGTTGGAGAGAGAGCTACAACTCCCAGAGATTACCACTTCTCTGGAACAAGCTTCCAGTTCATGTGAATGTGAAACAGAGCCCCTCCTTGATCTTCTTCAAATGCAACCAAGATCAATGGATGAATGACTGCAAATTCACTACTGGGGTGGCACCTATGTTCCTCATGTACAGAGGAAGTTGTTATTAACTATGATAGACACTTACCTCTGTGAAGTTTACTCACCTAATCACCAACAATTGAGGCAACTTGGGATAGATATGACTAGGCTTGTAAGGGCTATAGTGCTGTTAGTTTAGTAACCTTGTATGAACCTATGAACCTATAATATAAAGCCCCATATTGTTTATACTGATAGAGATCTTTTAGAAAGAGGAAATGAAAGCATGAAAGGTAAGGATACCTTTGTTTAACTCTTATTAAATGATGAGTTAAATTCAATTTATTCATCTTATTGTTTAGGAAGATATCAAGTTCACAGGTTTATAGGGAAGTACTAGGCTAGCTACCATTCTGGACCATTTTAAGACTAGCCAACTTCCTTAAAGTTTGAATCAAACCCTGTGTTTGTTAGGTAAGCACCTTAACCATTATACCCCTCCCGGGGTTTGATGGAGGAAAATAAATCTTTTAAGTTTATTTTTAGTTAATTTTAAGATATTAAATAATATACTTCATTATAATAATTATGCATAAGCATGGATAGGATTTTAACATTTTACCTTTGAACACAACCAAATATGTTTTGCTGCTATTGATGTTTTTATTTGATTTTAGAGAGTAAAAGAGACTGCTAGCCTTCCTGTCTCACCTCTTCTTTGAAAGGAGGTATGTTTCTATGACATCTAGTTTATTGTGGTAGTTGTAGGTCTGGATAACATGTTAGTGATGTGTGTAGGATAACAGGCATAATATTTTGTAAACTGAATAATAATATATCTCCTTTTATTTTTCTTTGTCACTTTGAACGTTAGTGATATGGGGATTCTCATGCCTGTTCAGCTCTGATTCATAGGGAAGTTTTCTTTCACTTTCTTTGTATCTACCTTTCCTACTCAGCTGCACAAAGGGATGAAGAGAGGGGCTTGTTGCAGTCTGGGTGCCTGGTGCTGATAGGAATATATGTTCCTTTTGTTCCGGTTTGAGTTACAGAGGAGCAGGAGGTGGTTTTCATGGATGACCGATCAGGTGCGTGTCTAGCATTCATTACTTTGGTCAAGCTGAATAGTTATGAATGCAGTGACATGAAGCAGCTGAGAGGTACAGAGTGCAGTTTTTGCACTTGTATCATGCACTGTGGATGTCTCCTCTGTATCCTTTTACTACATGTACATTGTTATACTGCAATACTCCGGTGGTGGTGCTGCGGTAGTGTTGTCGCCTCACAGTATGACGTTGTCCTGTTGGATTCTCAGCTAGAGCATCTTCTGTGAGGAGACATGCTTGAATGGGCATACCTTCGTTGAAGGTTGTGCGTTAGGGCCAGCAACTCGGCACGTAAAAATCTACTGCCAATCATTAGCGGACCGGAGTTCCGCTGTGGCAACTCCAAACCAAGAAAAGCCGAAAGACACAACAACAACAACATTGTTATACTGCAATGATTTTTTTATCTTCAATCTCCATGTTTGAGTAGAGGGTGAACTTTGCCTCATGGTGCCTCCCGGGATGAGAAATTGAATGAATGATGTGCAGGTGCAGAGATGAGATGACAGCTGAAGGAACGTATTTGAAGTTTGGCTTCTGTTTTGGATGTTCACCACCGATCCCTCTTTTATATTTGTTGAGATGGTCATTTACTGAGGAAGAAACAATGTAACAAGTAGATCTACTTGGCTGTTCTTAATGTTCAAGGTATTTTTTTTTTCCGTTTTGGTTTAATGGTTAGGACTACCTTCTCAATGGTATAGCATGTACATTTTGGCTTTCTAACCTTTAAATGAAAGTGGCTTGTTTTGCTTTACTAGAGCCTTTTTCTCTTTTTTATGCAGTTACCTTTTGTAACATGAATGCATGTTTTTATGTGGAGCTTTTCTCGCAGGGCCTCCTCTAAAATGAGGCCTTGTGCCCAGATAGACAATCGTGGCAAACAAAGATAATAACAAAGACAGAGAGTGAGATGCACAAAAAGGGAACAAAAGGCAACAAAGAAGAAGAAAAAGGCGAGTTTGCTTTGGATGTCTGGTGGGTATTTTTCAACTGATTTTTTCCATCTGAAACGCTAATCTGTGGGAATATGACTTCATAAGGTGCTGCAAATGTAACGAGATAAATGGAAACAAAGATTGATGGAGAACTTTGCAAGGAGCTTCTATGGTGGCATTTGATTCTACACATCACCGATCAGGACGCTGCATGTCATCTGCACTTTTCTGTGCATAGCGTCTGCGATGGACATGGATGGGATAACATGGGAATGAGGTTTTTTTTTTTTCCAAAATCTCTTTATTTCAATTTTCTTTTTTTCCAGATAATAACAACAATACAGTAACTCAAAAACGCAAATAAACTATACAAATACATATCTAAAGAAAACAGACAACAATCTCGTTTTGAGAAAATTATATATATATATATAGACTAGAAGTCACTACATCGTCACGTAGAGTATGAGAATTCTTATATTCATTTGGTCTCATAAGGGATAGTGGAATGGGGATAGTCTGTATAGAAAGTAAAGATAGAAAGTCAACCATTTATTGTACGGTTAGGGAAAATATCTAGATACACATATACTAAGAGAAGGGAAAGATGTAAGAAAACTGGTTATACTACATTTATTTCCTATTAAAAGGTTAGCTTTTCATGTCAATTTGTGGGCGAATTTTATTTGTCAAGAATTATATCTAGTAAGTAACCCCAATATTTTTGGTAATAGCGTTTGGGGAATGCAGATATAACAATTCCAATGTCTGGGACACAGAGGTGAGTATGGGTATGTACAACAGTTGTCCCCAAATAACTTCAAAGTTATTTCTAAAAGAACCTGTATGTCAAAACGTTTTAAGTTTTATATTTTATGCTATACAGAGACTGCTCATTTCCCACTTTTTTTATCTTACATGCAGTAATATTTAAATGAATTATTTTGTATATTGGGCCTTATTACACTTGTTAGGATAAGCAGATTGTGGTAGCATAGAGGCATACCTCTCAACTGTCCAGATATTGTCCTCATGTTTTTAGTATGTCCCTCATAAAATGTTGAGTTTTCTGACAGACCACGGGAAGTGAAGTAGGAAACCAGTGACATGTATCTGAGTTTCAGACTTCATATCCTTCAGGAAATGTGTACTAATGCCAGCTCTTATTATTTTATCAACATTCTAACATTGTACGAGTGACGTGTAAAACACGTCCCTTATTTAGGGTCTTTGTCTCCCTGTTATTTTTGGCTTTTGTCCAGATTTCTTGTTCTTAGCTGCTGAGAGGTATGCAAAGAGGGACAAAGCCTATGTGACCCAAGATTGCTTATGGACTCTGGCATTGCCAGATTATGCATGAGCAGATGGGCGTGCCCACTTTAGGCTCAGGCATTTCCAGCTTACACATGGGCAGATGGGCATGCCCACCTTAGGCTCAGGCATTTCCAGCTTACACATGGGCAGATGGGCATGCCCACTTTAGGCTCAGGCATTGCCAGATTATGCATGAGCAGATGGGCGTGCCCACCTTAGGCTCAGGCATTTCCAGCTTACACATGGGCAGATGGGCATGCCCACCTTAGGCTCAGGCATTTCCAGCTTACACATGGGCAGATGGGCATGCCCACTTTAGGCTCAGGCATTGCCAGATTATGCATGAGCAGATGAGTGTGCCCACCTTAGGCTCAGGCATTTCCAGCTTACGCATGAGCAGATGGGCATGCCCACCTTAGGCTCAGGCATTTCCAGCTTACACATGGGCAGATGGGCATGCCCACTTTAGGCTCAGGCATTGCCAGATTATGCATGAGCAGATGGGCGTGCCCACCTTAGGCTCAGGCACTTCCAGCTTACACATGGGCAGATGGGCATGCCCACCTTAGGCTCAGGCATTTCCAGCTTACACATGGGCAGATGGGCATACCCACTTTAGGCTCAGGCATTGCCAGATTATGCATGAGCAGATGGGTGTGCCCACCTTAGGCTCAGGCATTTCCAGCTTACGCATGAGCAGATGGGCATGCCCACCTTAGGCTCATGCATTGCCAGGTTACGCATGGGCAGATCAGCGTGCCCACTTTAGGCTCAGGTATTGCCAGGTTATGCATGGGCAGATGGGCATGCCCACCTTAGGCTCAGGCATTTCCAGCTTACTCATGAGCACATGGGCATGCCCACCTTAGGCTCATGCATTGCCAGGTTACGCATGGGCAGATGGGCATGCCCACCTTAGGCTCAGGCATTCCCAGGTTACTCATGAGCAGTTGGAGGTGCCCACCTTAGGCTCAGGCATTGTCAGGTTACACATGAGCAGATGGGCGTGCCCACCTTAGGCTCAGGCATTGCCATGTTACGCATGGGCAGATCAGTGTGCCCACTTTAGGCTCAGGTATTGCCAGGTTATGCATGGGCAGATGGGCATGCCCACCTTAGGCTCAGGTATTGCCAGGTTACACATGAGCAGATGGGCATGCCCACCTTAGGCTCATGCATTGCCATGTTACGCATGGGCAGATCAGCGTGCCCACTTTAGGCTCAGGTATTGCCAGGTTATGCATGGGCAGATGGGCATGCCCACCTTAGTCTCAGGCATTGCCAGGTTACTCATGAGCAGTTGGAGGTGCCCACCATAGGCTCAGGCATTGCCAGGTTACACATGAGCAGATGGGCGTGCCCACCTTAGGCTCAGGCATTGCCAGGTTACACATGAGCAGATGGGCATGCCCAACTTAGGCTCAGGCATTGCCAGGTTACGCATGGGCAGATGGGTGTGCCCACCTTAGGCTCAGGCATTGCCAGGTTACACATGAGCAGATGGGCATGCCCAACTTAGGCTCAGGTATTGCCGTGTTACGCATGAGTAGATGGACATGCCCACCCTGGCAGAGGCATTGCCAGGTTATGCATGAGCAGATGGGCATGCCCACCTTAGGCTCAGGCATTGCCAGGGTACACATGGGCAGATGGGCATGCCCACCTTAGGCTCAGGCATTGCCAGGTTACTCATGAGCAGTTGGGGGTGCCCACCTTAGGCTCAGGCATTGCCTGGTTACACATGAGCAGATGGATGTGCCCACCTTAGGCTCAGGCATTGCTGTGTTATGCATGAGTAGATGGGCATGCCCACCTTGGCAGAGACATTGCCAGGTGACGCATGGGCAGATGGGCGTGCCCACCTTGGCAGAGACATTGCCAGGTTACGCATGGGCAGATGGGCGTGCCCACCTTGGCAGAGACATTGCCAGGTTACGCATGGACAGATGGACGTGCCCATCTTGGCAGAGGCATTTTGCCACATTCTTGTGGAGGATGAGCAGCAGTACGTGGACACCCAGTGGACGACATTCAGTCCACTAATCCAGCATTTGGTGGTAGCACTCATTAGGATGCACATGACCTCTTGCACTTATTGTGAGTCCTTCTGGTGATGTAGAGGGGGGGTCCAAGGTGTTTCAACTGCATTAGAAAATGGGTAACCTGTAGATCGCACCATAACTGGAAAGCAAATGTTCTCCAGCAGGATGTTAATTGACAGGTAATACAACCTAAAATGAGTTTGCCACTTCACAGCAGCATAATAAGCTGCCATTGAGCTCGGACTGAAAAAAACGAATGGCCACCATTATTTTATACACACTAAGCATCGCTTTTTCTGTTTAGGAAGTGTAAAATAATAATAAAAAAAAAATTAAAATGTGTGTGTGTGTGTGTGTGTGTGTGTGTGTGTGTGTGTGTGTGTGTGTGTGTGAGAGACAGTGTGAGAAAGAGCGATTGCATGATCCCCTGCGTACCTCTTGACCTCTTAGACATACCTCTCAACCTCTTAGCACAAGATATTTGGATAAAGCCTGACATAATGGGGGACAAATGCACAGAAGTAAGGAAACAGTTTAAATATTGCTCTTGTAAACTTAGAAAGTTGCTAGACTAACAGGATTTGTATTAGCATGCATCTTCTGGAGGATATGTATTCTGAAATTCAAATGCATGTCATTATTTAGTGACTTTAATGTTTAGATCATCCCAGTGATTTATCAAAAAATGCATTTTTATGAGGAGCAGGCCAAAAATATGAGGCAAAATTCTGGACATTCTGCAAAAGTCTGTACAGTTAAGAGGTATGTAGTCTTAGACCAAGCTATCTGGATAAGCATAAAATAAACAGGGGACAGAGGCTCAAAATAGGAACATATTTTAAGTGTTTTGAGTTAGCATGCATTTTCTGAAGCACTGGTGTGTGTGTGTGTGTGTGTGTGTGTGTGTGTGTGTGTGTGTGTGTGTGTGTGTGTGTGTGTGTGTGTGTGTGTGTGTGTGATCGACCACTGGCAGCAGTAAAGAGGTTTGCATACTTCTAGACCTTTCATAGGTTGGTACGAGGCTATCGCCCCTAGGGCCTATAGAAGCCTAGCTAAACAATTCCCCAAATATTTCTTAGACAATATTTACTTCCCTGGACCCCTGTCTAGCAGGGCGACTGACATGATCCCCAGGGTGAATTTCCTATCTCCCATCCAATCGTCAAGGTTCCTTTTGAATCGGGCCAAGGAGGCTCTCTGCTTGACATGTATGGGCAGTCTATTCCAGAGTCTGGGGAGTCTCTGGGTTAGGAATCTATCCCTCCAGCATGTTTTGTTCATTGTGATGACAAGGTTTAGATCCCTGGAGCGTGTGGCTCTGAGGGATTGGGATTTCTTTAGGTGGAGCATGTACAACAGCTCAGGGTTTGACATGGCCTTGTATGTTTATTTATTTATTTATGTATTTTACATTTGTTGACTGGGCTAGTCCAACTGGATATATGTCCATTTTCAGTGGAGGCCCGGGGAGAAATCTCCAAAAAAAAAAAAAAAAACACAGTATCATTATGAGACATTCACAAACACAGCTAAATGTACAGATACTCCTCTCATTCATTACATTTTGTTGCATTTCTGTAAACAGGATCATGGTACATTTCAGCTATGGTTAGCCATTCAAAAAAATTTCCTAATAAAAATTTAATACGAGTATAAATTTTTTTTTTCTTAACAGAAGAGTCATTAACAGAAAAGTAGGTAGCTATATACTCTCTCTAGTAAGTAACATAAAAGAAACTAGTTTATACAGGTATGGAAATAAATACTTTGAGAAAATTGAGGTAGTTAGTCAGGGTTAGAACAAGGGCATAGCCACTGTGATTTAAGGTATGGCTTCAATTTGCTTTTAAATAATGTTGAAGAGGTAATGGTGGTTAGGTCTTTTGGGAGGGAGTTCCAGGTTTTCCCCACTGTATTAGCGAACAAGGAGTCACCAGTCAAGTTGTTAGCTTTAGCCATTTGTACAAGTAGTTTATTTGATGAGCGTAGGGTATTGAGGTTGTTACTGGGGGTGATTAGGTTAGTAAGTATTGGTGTGTTAGTAGGTTGTTAAGCAGAGGTCACCTCTGAGTAGACGATATGCCACAGAGTATAGCTGGAGTTTTTTTAGACGGTCAGCATAGGTTATCTGCTTTAGGCCTGTGATTCTTTTAGTGAGGTATTTCTGCGGCCTTTCCAGCTGTTGCAGATGTCTTGTGACGTACATACCAAACAGGGTGTTGTACTCTATAGTGAGTCTAATGAGGGATGAGTACAGTGGGACAATGACGTCCTTTTTTTCTGGATGAAAAGCCCATAGTAATGAGGTGTGCCACACAGAAGGATTTCCTTACTGTTGTGGTGATGTGGTTATCGAACTTGAGACCATTGTCCTCCTGTGTCCCTAAGTCTCTCATCACACTTTCAGTGTTTAGTGTACTGCCACCTATGTGGTAAACCATGGGTACATGTTTTTTCCCAAAGGAGATAACTATACATTTTTTGGCATTAAGCTTGAGCCCATGGCTCTGGCACCAAGCATCTGTTTCTGTAAGGCCCTTTTGTAGAATATCCACATAATTTGGGGATTCAATAATGGCTCCCAGTTTGCAATCATCTGTGAACTTTGTTAGCCAGAGTCTCTTAGTGTTGGCCTATTCTTCAGAGAAGTAGATGCCAAACAAGAGCGGTCCCAGGACTGAACCCTGAGGTACTCCACTTGTCACTTCTCTGGAGCTAGATTTGGAGTCTGCTACTTTTACAGGCTGGGTTCTGTCAGAAAGCCAGTTGGCAACCCATTGAGTGACATAGGGATTTATGCCCAGCTTAGTAAGTTTATCTATGATTCCAGAGTGGGGGATGGTGTCAAAGGCCTTGGTGAGGTACATATAGGCTGTGTGGATCGCCTTACCCTCGTCCACAGCTCTGGAGACTGATTCAAAGAAGTCATTATGGTTCAGGAGACAAGATTGGCCCTTCACGAATCCAAACTGGGTGGGGTCCAGTATTTGAAGGTTGCCAATGTCTTTGTTTATAAGTTCCATGATAATGCATTCCATGCCCTTGCAGATCAGGCTCGTCAGACTGATAAGATGTTCCCAGGATCCAAGATGGATCCTCCCCTTCTGGAGTGGGATAACTGTAGCTGTGCACCACTCAGTGGGCATGAAGCCTGAGGTGAGTTTATGATTAAACATTACACTTAGGTGAGGTGCCAGTTCATTTTGTAGTTCATGTAGTGCACAGTCCGGGATGTCATCTGGTCCCATGGATGCTGTATTCTTAGCTTAACCTGTGTGGCCATGATTACCAGAATTTGGCAATCTTTTGGCATTGAGATGGGGCCTTTAGGGGGTGAGGGGGGGTGAAGTTGGCACTACTTCAGTCTACCAGGATATTGGCAATATCCTTGGGATCAGTAGATTTAATGCCATTCTTTTGTAGCTTAGAGCAGATCTGAGAATTGCCATTTAGATTCTTAACATAGCTATAGAATGCCTTGTGGTTGTCTTTGGAATCTTTGGCAATTTTATTTTCGTGACTAGCTTTGGAGGATTTTATGAGGGATCTCAGCTTCTTACTGAGGCTGGTAAGGGAGTTTTTTGCATCCTGGGATTTTTCTCTTTTCTGCAACAGTTTCTTCCTTTTGTTGTATAGTTTGTTTATGGCAGGGAACTACCAGATTGGCTTCCTTTTTTGGAGGAGAGCATCTTGGTTCTATTTGGGATGGCATGATTCATGCATGAGTAGATGTGCTCATACAGTGCCTTAGTGTGGGACTCAGCAGTCAAACTTTCAGCTCCCGTCTGCATTGGTGCCATGAAGTTTGTCACTTCTGACTTAAGTAGCATGAAGTTGGCTTTGGAGAAGTTTTTTACAGAGGTTTCCTTACTGGGGGGTGAGGGTGGAATGTGGATGTCAAGGGTGATTTGCTTATGGCCAGACCTGACCAATGAGGGGGTGATCACTAGTGTGGAGCATCTATCTCTCATGTTGGTAATGACCAGGTCTAGGATATTGGAGCCCCTGGTGGGACAATGGATTAGTTGATCCAGGGCATTGGAATTTATGAATTCCAAGAACCGTTGGGAAAAGGTGTTGGTACCCGAGTAGTTTTCCCAGTTAATGGTAGGGTAGTTGAAATCACCCAGTATTAGGATGTTCGGTTGTATCTTAATATTTTCCAGTAAGTTTAGAAAGGTGTAGTGAGAATCATGGGGCATGGTGGGGGATCTGTAACAAACTACAATTTGGATTTCAGTCTTACCTAGTGTTAGTTGCACCTGGAGAATTTCAGATGCATTGTGTTGGGCAACTAGCCTGGAAGTGCAAATATCTTTGGTGAATATGGACACTCCTCCAACTTTAGTGTTTCGGTCTTAGTTTGTTGGCCAAAAGGTGTGGTAAGAGTTGTAGCCTGGTATTGCAGGGGTGCTCTCTGAAGTCTTGAACCAGGTCTCAGTTACTGCACAGATAACAGTGTTCTCCATTTTTAGGAGTGCCTCAAGGAAGTGCATTTTGAGGTTTAGACTTCTAGCATTGAGTAGCATGACCTTCAGATTTTGCATGCTTGTATCTGTTATGGTGGTGGTTTTGTCCTTTGAACCTTTCCTAAAAAAGGCATTATAGGGGTGGCAAGAGCTTTAGCCAGTCATCTGAATCCCAGGGGTGACAGGTGCAGACCATCCCTGGAAAAGCATCGTAGTTTGTTGATCATGTCGTCCCAGGTAGACAGATACTGGATCCCCTTTGAATTACACCAAAAGCTTAGCCAATTGTTGAAGTCAATCATTTTGTCCTTATACTCTGGTATCATTCTCGGCAAAGGCAGGAAGCTACTCAGGGCTAGTGTCATACCTGCCTGGGCCACATGATCCAAGAGCTCTTCCATGTCTCTTTTCATGTAGTCCAGGGAGGTACGTCTCAAGTCATTTACTCCAGCATGGACAATGACAGAGTCGTATTTGTACTTGCTGTGGAGTGACTTGAGTGCATGCATTATGTGGCGGATCCTGGCACCCGACAGGCAGCTGACTATAATTTTCTCCTTGCTCAACCTGGTGAGTGGGACTTCAGTGTGCCTGTCTATGGAGTCACTTATGACTAAAGTGTTGAGTGCATTGTCTTGCCTTAGGGGCTGTTTTTGGGTGGCACCCTGGTGTTGTGAACTATGTGTCACTTTGGTTGTGACTGGTGTTTGTTTGCGTTTCAGCTTCGGATGTCCTTGTTGCTTTTGCAAGTTAATGTTAAGGGCCTCCACATATGTTGGTTTAGTGTTGCTATGTGTGGGTGTTTTATGGTGCGGGTTTTGAAGGGCTATGTGTTGCTTGAGGTGTAGTGCAGATGTTAACCTTCTCCTCTTGACTGTCTAGCACAATCTTGGCTGGAGAGAGCTTTGCTTCCAGTTTGGCTATGTAAGTGCATCTCTCACAGGTTGTAGTGTTGGGTGGTAGGAGGAGAGGGTTGTCTGTGTACATGAGGCAGTTGCTGCATTGCCCCAGTATGCCCAGATTTACCAGGTGGACAGGAGAAATCACCGGAAGCTGACTTGTGGAAATGTCTGTTTGGGTGCTTTTTTGTAAAGTACAAGAGCTGTTTTCCCTTCACTTTGCAAGGTACTTTGCAATTAGAGGCTGTTTATTGCCTACGGTTAATTTCTCCTTATTAACAAGGAGAGTTGAGTGCTTGTATCAGTTTAAGGCTTCATAGTGCTTTCCAGCAGGTTCTAGAGCAAGTGCTAGTCACAGGGGTTCAGATTTTAGTGCTACTACTGAGAAGCCAGCTAGTTGTAAGGGAAAATTTGAAGAGCAGACTTTCTGGCACCTGGAATACTTTAACCGTATCCCCGTGGTGCTGCACGATGCAAAAAATGCACAAACACAAGCGTTTTTAAGCCAGAAAGTTGAAAGGGATAGAAATCATTCCAAAATGGCTAATATAATTACAATTTCGGAGCTGGAAACCACTCCTCTAGCGTTAGATAGGCAGTACAATGCTCACCACTCCCACTGGTAAGCAGTAGGACTTCCTCTACCACAGCAAGGTCTGGATAGCTCTGAGCACAGAAAATAAAGTCCTGAAACCAGCAAAGCCTGGGATATGGACTGGCTAGAAAAGGTGGGAAACGAGCAAACAAGATAGTAGTTTCTTTTTGGTTAAAACAGGCTAAACAATGCAATAATACAGTAAATAAACACAGAAAAGGCTAACGCACTTGAGTGTTTAACCGTAAACAGTAAATGCAATTAAAACTCTACAGAATTAGCAATTTTAAATGTTTTAAATGAAGCAAGGCAAGTGCACAACTGAAAAACAATTTAAGAGGCAGTAATACAGTAGAATAAGTAGCTAGTCTACATATACAGAGAAGTCTATATATACAGAAAAGCAGCTAAAACACACTAAAACAATTCAGATGCAGTGCAACCTAGAGCACTAAAATATACTCTATATTTCCAAAATGTTTGAGAAGCACAGCCAGAACACAAGGAGATTCAGGCAATTGTTTTTTGTAAGAAAGGGAGAAAGGAGGAACAGAAGGAAAGAAACTAAGTGGGTTGGCCTTCTCAGATGTTCTCTCTGTAATAGGTAGAATGAGCTAATGACACTAGACTGGGAGGCGTGTCCCAGATCAGATTTACAGTAGGGGCGGGCAACTGCAAAGCCACCAAGTATAACAGCAAGAGAACAATACTAAAGCTAGTAGCCTCCACTCTTTTAGACAGTAAACACTACAGAAATGTTTATTACAGCAGTGAGCCACAAAATGAAAGTTTTTAAACAGATAAAGGAGACTCTACAGAATGCTTTTAACTGCAAACAAATCAGTTATAGGATACACTCTTTGGCAGGAAATCAGAACAAACAAATAGGTGCTTAACAAGTACAGAAAATACCTTTCACACAGTGAAACTAGCTCTAAAGCTTTACAAACAGTGTAGTGTGACAGTAAAAAATTTACTTCTCAGGCCCTGTAAGGCAGACAATTTAGTTTAACCATGCAGATTAGTTAACAGCAATAAAATTCAGTAAAAAGTATGCAGCAGGCAGTAAAAAGTGCTATATATAAATTGCTAGAAGCAATAGCCAGTATAAATAATCCAAAAAATCAGGATACTTATTGTTATATATCTCAGATCAGAGTTCTAGTCAGTGCCCCTCCTCCACTCGGCTCCTTGTGTATAGCTGAAGAAATCTGGATAAAACCTAAAATAAAGGGGGAACAAAGGTCTACAAATAGGAACAGATTTTAATTATTGCTCTTACAAAATTACAAACTTGCTTAAACAAAGGATTTATGTTAGCCTGAATTTTACAAAGGAAATTAAAGTCTGAAAGTAAAACGTATGTCATTATTTAGTAACTTCTATCCCCAATGACTGGCAACAAACCAAACCTTTTTTGATTAAGGGAGCAAAACATAAAGCAAATATCTGGGTATTTTTTATGTTATATTTTGGATGTAAAATGCTTCTTCCCAGCACCGTTAACATATACCACAGCAAGTTTAAAACCTTAGGTGGGTTAACTATTTTACATAAAAAATATATAAAACAAAATAATATAGTAATAAAACATAAAGAAGTAAAACACAACAATTTTACACACAGCCCATTCTCTGAATGCAATACTGCCCTCCAGGATGTGTCCTATTGTGGAAATAATGTCCTTTCAGGGGTATAGAGGCTTGACCTCTCCCCCCTACAGGCTGGCATTATTTCCCCAATAACACACACTCCGTTGGGTATTATTGCTTGCTTATAACCCAAGTGTCCTGAAGAGACTAGCAACATAGAGGCGATGGCTGCTTAAAGGATTGCACTGCCAGATAGCGCTCAGCTCTGTGGTTCTGGTGACATTTCACCAAGCTATTATCAATGGGCTTAAGTCCATTCAGGAGAAGCTTGATGGTCAGCAGATGTGAGGGGTCAAAAACACAGAGGAAAAAACACTTTTTAGGGATTACCAATGATCTTTTATACTGTGATACAAAAGAGGTTCATCTCTAAAAGTATTATAGTTTTTTGTAGGTTACACAAACATATAATTACCTATCCTAGAAGTAATAACTGACATAGATTTTTTTAGTCATTGTGCATGTGCAGATGTCCTGTATTTGAGTTAAATTACCACACTTACATTATGGCGCATACTTTCTAGCAATGATATCAAGGACAGGAGAATTTTCTGTGCAATGTGTTGCTAGAAAGATGGTCACTTAGAGCAAAGTAAAACATTTATGGGGCAATGGTGAGAGGGGTGATTTCAGAGTAGTAAAAACTGGAATATTTTTCTGAATTACATAATCACTGAAGTGTAACAATAGCATTTGTGTAGATAAGTTTTTCAGAATGTAATTTTATCCAGGAGGTGGACCCTAATGTTCCTGGTGCTGAATAACATATAACGGTGGTATGATAGACCATTTATGTATTTACTTATTAACTTAGTACTAATTCATTCATTATTTACTTTCCTTGTGAGGTACAGTGGCTATAAAAAGTGTACATACCCCTGTTAATATGCTGGGTTTTTGTAATATAAAAAAATGAGACCACAATAAATCATTTCAAAACTTTTCCCACCTTTAATGTGACCTATAACCTGTACAATTCAATTGAAAAACAAGCAAACCTGTTAGGGCAAAAATATAAAAAATAAAAAACGTACAATAAGCTGGTTGCATAAGTGTGCACACCCTTAAACTAATACTTTGTTGAAGCACCATTTGATTTTATTATAGCATTCAATCTTCTTGGGTAGGAGTCTTATTAGCATGGCACATCTTGACTTGGCAATATTTGCCCACTCTTCCATGTAAAAGTGAGTGCTCCAAATCTGTCATATTGTGAGGGCATCTCTTGTGCACAGCCCTCTTCAGGTCACCCCCACAGATTTTCTATTGGCCTTAGGTCTGGGCTCTGGCTGGGTCATTCTAACACTTTAATTTTCTTCTGGTGAAGCTATTTTTTTGTTGATTTGGATGTATGCTTGGGGTCATTGATGTGTTGAAAGGTGAAATTCCTCTTAATCTTCAGCTTTCTAGCAGATGTATGAAGGTTTTGGGCCAAAAGTGACTGGTATTTGGAACTGTTCATAATTCCCTTCACCTTGACTAAAGCCCCAGTTCCAGCTGAAGAAAAGCAACCCCAAAGCATGATACTGCCACCACCATGCTTCACTGTGGGCATGGTATTCTTTTGGTAATGCAAAGTGTTGTTTATGCACCAAACATACCTTATAGAATTGTGGCCAGAAAGTTCAACCTTGGTCTCATCAAAAATAACACATTTTCCCACATGCTTTTGGGAGACTCGATGTATTGTTTTGCAAATTTTAGCTGGGCCTGGATGTTTTTCTGTGTAAGAAAAGGCTTCTGTCTTGCAACCCTACCCCATAGTCCAGACATATGGAGAATAAGGGAGATTGTTGTCACATGTAGTACACAACCAGCACATGCCAGAAATTCCTGCAGCTTCTTAAGTTTCAGTGTTGCTGTAGGTCTCTTGGCAGCCTCCCTGACCAGTTTTCATCTTGTCTTTTCATCAATTTTGGAGGGATGTCCAGTTCTTTGCAACGTCACTGTTGTCCCATATTTTCTCCACTTTTTGATGACTGTCTTCTCTGTGTTCCATGGTATATCCAGTGCTCTGGAAATTCTTTTGTACCCTTTTCCTGAGGGATACCTTTCAACAATGAGATTCCTTTGATGCTTTGTAAGCTCTCTGCAAACCATGTTTTTTGCTGTAGCAGGCAACTGAGTAAATGTGAGAAAAAGTCTACTAGGACAGATGAATTTTATTTGGGGTTAATCAGAGTCTCTTTAATTGATGGCAGGTTTGTACCCAAGAAGACTGAATGCTGTAACTAAATCAAAAGGTGCTTCAACTAAGTATTAGTTTAAGGGTATGCACACTTATGCAACCAGCTTATTGTACGTTTTTTTATTTTTTATATTTTTCCCCTAACAGATTTGTTTGTTTTTCATTTGAATTGTACAGGTTATATGTCATATTAAAGGTGGGAAACATTTTAAAATGATTTATTGTGGTCTCATTTTTTTATATCACAAAAACCTGTCATTTTAACAGGGGTGTGTAAACTTTTTATATCCACTGTATGTATAAGCCTATTTGCTGGACTATGCTTTGCTATAGAATGAGACAGTGCTATTGTATCAAGACTGTAAAACATTCAGTGCAGATAGTGTATTGTTTTATGTAAAATGCATGTTTTTCTTGTGCACTTTTTTAATGACTGCAAATTTAATGTTAGACTTTTGGATCTTTCCTCCCTGGGTAACCTTTGTAAAATGTACTGCTTACTTGTGCAATCTAGCTGCCAAAATATCAATAAATTAAATCACAATAAAACTGCAGAAATAGATATAAAAGGAACTCTAATAGATGACGCATAATAAATAGAGGCCGATTGATAAGTCCATAACAATGATGGAGGAGGCAGAATCAATTTTCCAATAAGGCTAAAACATATTTTCACTTAAATAATTTCTTTTGGCTACAAACCATGTGTGATTATTGCCCACTGACTCTAAAAATGGGACGATCTAGATATGTATAATAATATTTTACAAGTTCATTGAAAAATGGCTTTTGAAAATTTGGATATTTGTTACTTCAAAAAATAATATATATAACTTTAGTATACATAGGCATAAATTAATTTATCACTGTTATGATTGCAGTTCATGAAAAGGCCTGTCAGTTAATTGTTTTAATATTGCCTCTTTAATGCAAACCCCACATATATGAAAAAGGATATAAACATGTTGTATAGAAATCATCCACATTCTGATTAACAGTTTCATAATGCAGTGGTATTAATTGTGAAAAGAATTATTCTTACACATGCACCTTTAGGAAAGTTGCATAAGTACTGCCTTGTACTGTTCTACCTCATAGGTAAATGTGATATATAGCATATTATAATCTTACAGATTTCTGGACAGCTTGTATAAAAATTCCACACATTAACACACACACACACACACACACACACATACATACAATATATAGTGTATGATGTATGTTTGGGGGGAGCTACTTTGAAACACTGACACCAGTAAAACCAAACGTCACTTTCCAGAGACGAAAATCATGAAAACTAAAATACCAGAATGGGGAAGTTTTCCCAAGGTAAGTAAACACTTGCCCAGCATGCCGTTTTCTCCACTGTAGTGTGATCCTGGAGTTGGTATATATAGTTGGGTCTATATTATAAGATCGACATTTGAAAACATCGAACAACATATGGTCGACACCATATGGACGATGTCTTCAAACATCGACCTTATAAAAAGACCAAAACAAAAAAAGAAGAAAGTACCCTAATGGGTTTAAGCAGGGGGCAAGCCCCCCAGCACCCCCCACTTGGGGGCACTGTGCCCACCACACCAATCCTACTTAAATATACCAATTCCGAGACCGCACTACATTGCAGTAAATGGAAATCTCCCTTTAGGATGATTTCCGTAAACACGCTCAAGATTCTGAGCATTCGATATTCTCGTTTTGACAATGTCAAATTCAACATTGTCAGCTTTCGAGAAAATAATATAGACCCATATAGTTGGGGGGTGTGGGGGCTGCAGCCCCCCACCAAGGTGGGTTTTACTTACTTCAGTTTGTGTTTTGTGTAAGTTTGGGCAAGTGTTTACTTACACTGGGAAAACTTCGCCATTCAGGTATTTCACTTTTTGCAATTTTCATTTCATGAAAATGATGTTCTTTATCTGTCACTCAATGTTTCAAAGTAGATCCATTTGAGGATGTGTGCATTGTACTTATTAAACCTTAAGTTATTGAAGTAAATCAACCATACTGGAAACAGAATAAGATATTAAATGAGGCAGTACTTCAATGCCATTAAAAATATGCAAGACTGCATAGTCATTGTGGAGTAACCCAGCACAATAGGGCATGTTAATACCTTTCTTTACTACTACTGGATTACAGCTTATGTGCAGTTAATTCCACTGTGATATGTAATGAGATGGAGTCCATTGGTAATAGTACATGAAGAGACGTAGATCTGAGCAGTTTGAGTAGGGATATTAGGCAGTAGAGAAGGTGGTAGTTGAACTCAGTGGAATGACAGAGCACCTTCTCCTTTTTGTACAATCTTTTAAAAATGTAGTGTGATTAGTTCTATTACTGCTGCATAGTTTAGCACTGCTAATACATCTTTTGATTTTCTTCATAACTGCAACGTATTACTGTATTACCGCATGTTACAAAACACAGCTGCATATCTCTCAGTTACCATATACTATGAAAATATAACTCCTATTTTATCTATCAAGAATAGTGGAGTGTATAAAGAGGGTGACTTCATAAGTATATATTTTAGGATTATGTTCTACATTCCATAGGTATCATGAGCTATAATCCATTTTAGTGTAATGTGATTGGGTCTACTTCACAATGTCGAAAGCCGACAATATCGAAGCTGATATTGTCGGCACCACAACATCGAAAGCGCAGAACATCGTGCAGGCAAACGTAAATCTCCATAGGGGGAGATTTCTGTTTAGCTCAATGTAGTGCAGTCTCGGAGTTGGAATATTTAAGTAGGGGGGTGTAAAGGGTGCAGGGGGGCTTGCCCCCTGCCTACGCTAGTTAGTTTTTATTTATGTTTGCTGTTTGTTTTTTAAGCGTTATTCGATGTTTTACTAGATCGATCACAAGAGGTTGACCTTTAGTGATTCGATGTAGTCAGATTTCGATAACGTGATATAGACGCATGTGATTTACCTTTCCACTCTTACATATAATTATGTGTCACCCACTCTGGCCCTAGTTACATAAAGTAGCACACATAATGGCTTAGTATGCGTAATATAGAATCATTTGCAATTAATTGTAAACAAAAGAAAAGTTGTCCATTTTGATGCCATTTGCAAATACAGTGAGAAGCTGATAAAGACTTTTTTTAAATTATAATTTAAAAAGGATTTTCTCTATATTATATACATTTTAAAATTTAAAAGACTGGCTTAAGTACCTCAAAATTTGTTTAAATCTGTTTTTCAGTTGAAGGATGACCTCACAACTCTTGAAGTTTTGTAATAAGTTTTAATGCATCTTAAAAGTTTGGCAGATTATTTAAGATGTTCTATTTTAATCTTCAAGTGTGGATTTCAGAAAACTGGCTGCATGAATTCTGCAAGAGTGCAGGAAGAAAAGAACAGTAAATAACATTCAAAAATAAATAAAATAGTCTTTCGGCTTTTCCTGGTTAGGGGTCGCCACAGCGGAACTCCCGCCCGCTAATGATTGGCAGTGGATTTTTATGATGCTGAGTTGCCAGCCCGATGCCCAACCTTCAAAGAAGACACGCCCATTCACGCACACACCTACCTGCATGTCTTTAATGACACTCGACCGCGGGGAGGACATGCGGACTCCACACACAAGGTGCTCCAGCCGAGAATCAAATGGGAGAACCTCTTGCAGTGAGGCGACAATGCTACTGCTGTGCTACCGCAGCCTACAAAATTCAAAAATAAATAATATACAAAAATCTGTTGAGCTTAATAGAAAACAAACTGTTGGATTTAGTAGAATTTTTTTCTAAGATCATAAGATGAAATGAACAGTTGTGTTCCATTTCTAAGCAAACTCTTTTTAGGAAATGTAATACATAATTGAATTGTTAACTATACAATAAAGGGTTTGGCTGTGTACATGGATGAGTATGTGTAATATTTGTTTTGTACTGTATGTGGAAAATTGGACTATGTGTATAAAATATACATTTTAACATGCAAACATACAGAAAAATGCACATTAAAAAAGAAAGATAGTAACACATTTACTTGATATAAAAAGAAAGATGAGAAATTTAAAAAGATGAAGTTATAATGCACAGTTCTCACTGAAAATGTTCACTTTTATAATTGTACTATAATTCACAAAGCAAATATAAATTGCATAATGTACTATAATCTCACACTTTGAAGACAGCTTGAATGAAAATGTCTTACACACACACAAACACACACACATATTATTTGATAAATTAGATTTTAAAATACATTTAAAGATTATAGTGAACAATCTCTTGAACATTAATGACTAAGGTTTTTTATGTAAGACTAAAGTTGAGAATATCTAACCTCATAAACTGGGTTTTACTGAACAATTCAGAACCAAATGAAATCTTGTAAAATAGACTATGAGAGATAGCATCATATGGAATGTAACCTCACATGATATTATAAGGACTTCATTTCATTAAACATAGAAGTATGGAATTGAGGGAGAACATTAATGATGAATGTGCAGGAATGAAACATAAGTGAATATGGCTTGTTACATTGTTTGATTTATCAATATGGAGAACAGACTGATCAGGATAGAAACTTACTTTAAATAAACTGAAATAGTAATAACAGCACTGGAATTTATTTAAGCTTTGTAATAATGAATTTAAATACTTGCAATCTCTTATTCATTTCAGGATGAGCATCCAAACAATAAAGAGATAGTGTTGTATTAAGAATTATGTTGTTGTTGTATGAAGGATTATGTTTTGAATGCTTAGAGGGATATTTTAAGTAGCATTTTCTAGAATGATTAATTTATGGATATCTTGGTTATATTAGCTTTGGTCTGGTATACACATTTTAGAGAGCCCTTTAAAACAATTAGTTATATGTTTTGTATAATTTATTCAAGTCAAAATATAAAATATTTACCATCCAGAATAAAATCTGCTATTAACTCAGCTATGATATCCCTTAGTGCTGTTTCTTTTCATATCAAAGACCTTATAAGCAGACATACGAGAGGTAGATTTGCTGAAATATCTTAATCAGAATAAAAGTGATTTGATTTTAACAGATTATATTGTTATCCATATACTATTTTAGATTATACTTCATATAAAATCAAGAGGAGAAAGTTGTATATATTGTAGAGGAATGATATGTTAATTCCAAGGGCTGTATGTCAGTATAACAGAAATGAAATGTTTACAGCATTTACAAAGATTACTAGAGTGATACAAAATAAATTATTTACATTAGCTACTTTGCATTGAAAACTGGGATTGTGGTGTGTTTTGAAGAATTATTTAAAGATCTTATTGGAAAATGTGAAACATTAATTCAGGTAAAATAAATTTTAGTGGTTTTAAATAAGAATTACAGCTTAACTAAGGTATTAAAATCTGGGTTAGTGGATTGAACATAGTTTATGTTCTACGATTAAGTAATCTGAAAACAAAATCTTCATTTAACTTCATTTATTTTATTTCCCTGCATACAAAACTATCCCCAGATTGATTCCTACAACATAATTACATCATGTATATCTGTAGTAAAATCATGTAGATGTAAGTCACATTGAAAATGTATTGCATCATTAAAACCTGGAGAGTTATATAGATTCAACATTTGTCGCATCTCCACCAAGTCCAAAAAAACACTGATATAGTTATATAGGCAGGTAAGACTTCATTAGCGTGATTATTTTCTGTGCTAATACACTGTTCTGAGCACCAGGGCATTCCTGCATCAGCCATGTCCAACACAGATGCGATAAATGCAACGACTGCAAGTTTGCGGCATCTTAACTATGATTTAGAACTGACTAAATCAACAAAATACTGATGATGATGCAAACCTTAGAGTGGTTACTAAGATAAGTAAGTTACTTCTAAAATGTGATAACATTTGTATTCACTGTATTTACAGTCCAATTTCATGCCAAGCAAGAGGATGCGTCTTGTTTTATACAACAGCTGGATTCTTGTTTTCTGCTCTACTGAATGTGTACCTGAACTCCATAAATATCATCTCATGATTTTTCTTGTACTAAGCAATCTGCCCTGAGCCTGCAATTGGTCCCACTTAATCAGTGATCTGCCCCAGTAAACAAACAAACATATAAATAAACAAATAAATAAACAGATATGTGTGGCTAGTGTAAAGACGTTTTATGTTTATTGTTCCTGAGGTGTGGCTGTTTGCTTGAACTGTGAGGATGTAACCTGTTTTTTGTTCTAAGGATCATGATGCAATGACTGCAAGTTAGAGAAAAAACTTCCAGAGATCCATTGGATGATGAGTGAAAGAAGTAGTAAGTGCAAGTCCTTGCTACTGCATTTTTAAAGAATTTATTTACATTGGCGCTAACACAGTGTCGGAACTCTGCATCCAACACACCTCCCACTTATACATTCAGACACAGATATCACTGTCCTATATGAATAAGGAGAATCCCTTGAGATATTGCAAACTCAGACAGACCGTACTGCTGTTCACACTCGCCCCTTCACTTGTGCTGTTCTGTGACTCATAGTTTTGTCTTTAGAATTTCAGCTAGCACCTATTGTAGGGATGCATTTAAAGGGGTGAAAGCAAACATTAAGGCATTGTTAATCTCTACTGAGCATTACAGGCTTTGTCAGTTCGTATACTGTCTGCACTGTGATGGGTAAAATGTCAGGAATGGCAGATAGACTAGAATGGATGCTTACCAAGTATCCCTGAAGTTCTTCTGCTCAAACTTTGTTGTTCAGCATGTTTAAAGTCTGTAATATTACTCTGAGTTTCTAGTCATTCTAAAATCCACACAAACTCTGGCATAATTCTGACACTATGCAGAAATTTCTACCCTCTACAGTCAATTATGCAATCATCTGTGTACGGTTTGAAGGATAATAGTGTACTGAATTATTAAATCTACATAGGTTGTCTGTTCCCGAGGAGGTAAAGCCACTGCACAATGAATCAATCTCTCAGTTGTACATTTTTTTACTTGTTGAAGATTTATGCCGCTGGTTTTGGTACATACAAATATATGATTAGATGCGTTAAACTAAGTAATGATATTGACACAAACCAGAGAAAGATTGAAAGCCCTACCACTGTATTTTATCTCCTACAAACTACTAAGTGGTGATCTGTGTCTGGCTTACAGAGCAGTCTACAATCTGATTCTGAAGGAAATGTTACACATACATAAACCAAATTGCATGAACGTCACCTTGTTCCAAGGATCTTAGCCTAGCATCTGACATGAATAAACCATGTTAGAGAGATAGATACATCTCCCAATGACTATCCCTTCTCTGGAACAAGCTTCCTGTTCCTGAGGAGCAAAGCCTTTCCCTGATCCTCTTCGAGCACAACCTAGATCAATGGAAGGGTAATCATGAATTTACTAGTGGAGTGGTGTCCATGTCCCTCACAGAGACAGATACTATAGCATAACCAACAGGAGTGTGGCCATGCAGCCTAGTAGCAAACACAGAAAACAAAGAAAAAGGCTCAAAATAATCAAAGCATTTTAGATGGCACTGGAATACAGGTTAATGATTTTAATTATCACAATGGGCATCAGTCATCACCTAGACAACACTGTCGCGGACAAGTTGAGAGTAATCAGGATAACACAAATACGCACGATTTAGATTGTCACCACTCAGAACGTCTGAAAGAATCTTATATTGAAATAGAGAAGAGGCTTTTTTTTAGGGAACACCCCCAGGCAACCATGACCCAATTTCAGGGGGTGAGGGTGGGGAGAGCAAGATGGAGGAGAAAATGGAACAACTAACTGACGGTGGCAACACTTCTGATAATTCTACTGTTCATTATGAGATAAAGAACATAAACCAGCTGTCCTGTGACACCTGATGGTGGTAACATTTCTGATAATTCTACTGTTCATTATGAGATAAAGAACATAAACCAGCTGTCCTGTGACACCTGATGGTGGTAACACTTCTGATAATTCTACTGTTCATTAGGAGATAAAGAACATAAACCATCTGTCCTGTGACACCTGATGGTGGTAACATTTCTGATAATTCTACTGTTCATTATGAGATAAAGAACATAAACCAGCTGTCCTGTGACACCTGATGGTGGTAACATTTCTGATAATTCTACTGTTCATTATGAGATAAAGAACATAAACCAGCTGTCCTGTGACACCTGATGGTGGTAACATTTCTGATAATTCTACTGTTCATTATGAGAAAAAGAACATAAACCAGCTGTCCTGTGACACTATGAACTCTCTCCCCTTCTGCCTGTCAACCTCGGGGCTCCTCAGTTTCACCAGTGACTTCCATACTGCCACCCAGCAGACCTCCATCATCCAATACACCAATGATTTCACACTAATTTGTGTGAACTCCACCTTAGAACTATTACAGTCTCAAACCCAAGATACCTTTTCAGCAGTAGAAGCTTTTATCACAAACTATCAGCTGATCCTTAATCCAAACAAAACTTAACCTATGCTATTCCACCTCACAAAACCTACTGTTTCCTCTCCCTCATTCACAATAATATAACTAAGCAAAAGCGTTATCTCAATAGCAGTCAAAACCAAACTCCTGGGTGTTGAAATTGACAGTAACCTTAAGTTTGACATCCATATCTCACAGACTGTTAAAAAGGTGCATAAAAAACTAGGCATTCTCTATCACAACAAGCACTTTCTTGCAAATGATACCAAGTCCATTATAGCCCAAACTCACCTCCTGTCCACACTTCTCTATGCCTCTCCTATTTTCATTAACCTCAAAAAATCTGACCTAGCAAAAATGGAATCATATTATAACAAAATAGCTAAGTTTGCAACTAATTCCTGTAACAGGACACACAGTTGTAAGGTTCTGAAACAGCTAGAATGGTTAGAAATCCCTCTAATTTTACTCTACAACCTACTTACATTGGCCCATTAACTACTATACCATCCCAATAACACTCCTGCACTAGACCCAACACTCTAGTACTAGAACCCTACATTCTACTCCAAAATTCTTGCTTGACCAAGCTAAAGCCAACAACAAGGCAGGTGAATCCCTTCTCTCAAAGTTTATCCCTAAAATCTGGAATACTTTACCCTCCAAAATATCCTCCACTACTTCCAAGCCCCTCTTTAAAAAAGTATTGAAAAATCACCTTAATAAATCATGGCTCTGTAACTGTACCTCACCTGGATTATACAAACTACCCTCACTACTCTCCCTGATTTATTGATCTCACTGCAATGTTACCTCCTTACTGAAAACTCCTTATATTCTCAAAACTGCTTAATATGGCATTAGTCTTACCTTTCAAGTGAGATTGTATGTATCTACTCAAATGCTAATATCATCTGTAGTTACTGATCGAAGTTATTGCGCGTATGTTTCATTTCTGACTGCAGTTAACTTATCTTAATGGTTCCATCCTCTGTTTTATTAGTACTGTAATATGTTGTAAATTACCTCTACTGTATGATTGTGTATTTTTGTATTATGAATGTTTTTATTATTGTCACTCATGAAGCTTTTCTCCCTGGGCCTCTGCTGAGAAAGGGCATGTGTCCAGACGGACTTTTCCATTAAACAAATGTGAAATAAATAAATTAGATAGTTATGGCCCATGAAGGGATAATGCTTACACACCAGGGATTTAATATTGTCAATTACACTGACCTGAAAGTTAAGCCAAGACATTTTTCCCTTTTTAACAAAGGATTCAGTTTTGTTCCTAACCCCTGAATAGATGCTGTTGGCACCATTATTGAATTAAAACTATTCCCTCGATAACTTAAATTTACAATTAACTTAGGCAGCAACAATGTTGGTGTGAATGGAGGTTCAAGTTCTGTGGATGTTACGAACACAAATAAGGTAAGGAGGAAGAGCACTTATAACCCCCCCAAACCCAAATGTGGAGATATATGAAAGTGCTTGTGAGAGGGAGTTACAAAGTTTGAAACACCCCCCCCCCACTTCTACAATTTGATCAAAAGGAAGAAAAGGAGCTTACGGCAGTCGCAGAAGTGACCCTTATATTAAAGTCATGAAACCAGACAAGAGTGGGAGGATTGTCCTTGCTGACAAACAAGACTATATAAGTAACATTTATGAAATGTTACAGGACACCAAAAATATACGCTTGTCTCTAGAAATGAAATTTTTATCTCTTATAAAAAAGATTGACATCTTTCTTGAAGACGCTTTATCCCGAGAAACTATTGACTTATATATTATTCAATAAATTCCTCTGCATTCCTACAGTGTTTGGCATACCCAAAATTCATAGGAGCATCTCCCATACCTCATAAATTGATTGTTGCAGCCAACAACTCAAAAACGTACTCACTGACAGTTTATGTAGATTGCATTCTTTAGGAGTCCACTAGATCTGTCAACCACATTGTAAAGGACTCCTGGGATTTTCTAACTAAAGTTCGAGGCCAATTTTTTAGCAAAACGTTCAGATTTTTTACAGTTGACATAGTTGATTTATTCTCATCTTTTCCATATACCCTTGGCTTGGAAATATTTTGAAAATATGACCGAATTAACCTCCAGTGGACAGTCCTGGAATGAATTTTATTACTGAACTCATGCAGCTGATAATTTCATAACCTTTGAAGGTGAATATTCTAGGAAGGTCAAAGGTGTGGCTATGGGGGCAAGTTGTGCCCCTTCTTATGCCAACCTACTATTTTACATTTGGGAGAAAAATTATGTTTTGACCAGCCCCTTTTCAAATGAATGGCATATTTATTTAAGATACCTGGATGACATATTTGCATTCTGGAAAGATAGTGAAATGGAAACACTTATCAACTTCTTGACCTATTTGGAGAACACTAAATCTTGTTTGTCATTCACCACACACAAACAAAGACACAATATATTACCTTGACGTAACTACTTTTAAGGACCTTCCATGGGGTATATTTGGGTCTAAAATATATAGAACACCCACCTTTTCAAATGGGTATTTAGAATACAGTAGTTACCACCTCAAACATGTTAAGCAGAAGGTCATTTAGTTAGAGCTGCCTGTATGTGTTTGCACACACTTCATTTTGGAAGTGAAGTCCAAACTGTGACAAACATGTTTTTGGAAAGGGGGGGTATCCCAAAGATTCCCTCAATAACATAGTGGAAGTGATACAATAATGGGGAAAAACATACAAGCCACTGCTAGTATTAGACAACAATGAATCACTGGAGACTAACAAAGAGACCGTGGGTTCTAATAATGTGTCAACAACAAAATTCACACATTCTTTAGTTGTTACTTACACTTCCAGTGTGAAGAGAATTCAAGACATTATTAGAACGGCTTGCACCTGTCACCCCTGGGCTTTCGGATATTGGCAAAGGCTCTTGCTACCCCCATAGTGCCTTTTTTAGGCAAGGCTCAAAAGACAAACCCACCTCCATAGGTATCACAAGGGATAAGAAACTAAGAGTAATGCTACTCAATGCCAGAAGTCTAAACCTCAAGATGCACGCACTCAAAACTTTCCTTAGCATGGAGAACATCGATATCTGTGCAGTAACAGAAACCTGGTTCAAGGCTCCCGAGAGCACCCCAGCACTACCAGGTTATACCTCATACCAAACTTTTCGGCCCCAAAACATGGACCAAACCACAAAAGGAGGGGGAGTATCAATATTCGTCAAAGATACCCACACCTCCAGGTTGGTGGCACAGCACGAAGCATCAGAGACTATCCATGTGCAACTAACAGTGGGTAAAACTGCCTTCCAGTTTATAGCCTGCTACAGACCACCCTCCCAAACCCAGGAACCCCACTCGGCCTTCCTGAGAACACTGGAAAATATGAAGGTCTCTCCAAACACCATTATATTGGGCGACTTCAACTACCCAAACATAGACTGGGAGCATTACTCTAGCTCCAACACCCTAGCCTGAAGGTTCCTAGAATATATAAACTCAAATGCTATGGAACAACTTGTTACCACTCCCACAAGAGGGGAAAACATACTGGACCTGATCATCACCAACATGGGGACTCTATGCTCCAGACCAGAAGTGTATCCCTCACTGGTAAGATCAGACCATAAACTAATCTCACTGGATATTCACATCCCGACCCCACCCCCTGCCCAGAAAACCACAGTGAAAAACTTCTATAAAGCAAATTTCACACTCCTCAAAACCGAGGTGGAATCCTTCAAAGTCCCCAGGCCTGTGGAAAATATGGCCCAGACCGCAGAATCCTTTATAAATGCATTCTATGAACACCTTCAGGAATGCATTAATCATGCAATCCCAAATAAAACCAAGACCCAATCCTCCAAAGGCAGATGTCCTGTCTGGTTGGCCCCAGCCATAAACAAACTATACAATAGAAGGAGGAAGCTACTACATGATAGAGCAAAACCCCAAAAAGGGAAGGCATCTCTGATCAGTATTAGCAAAAAACTATGGGCACTCATAAAATCGTCTAAGGCCAACTTCGAGAGAAAAATTGCACAGGACACTAAGGATAATCACAAGGCTTTCTTTAGTTATGTTAGGAACCCGGGTGGGAATTCCCAGATATGCTCAGAATTAGTCCAAAATGACAAAAAATACACTGAATCCACAGACATTGCCAACATCCTAGCTGACAGGTTCAGTGCAAACTCCCCCCCCCTCCCCACCAAAAGGGCAAATATCTATCCCAGCAGAGTGCTGCCCCCCTAACATCTCAGATGCTCAGGTAAGAGCCGCCCTCTCCAAAGCAAAAAACACAGCATCAATGGGACCAGACGATGTCCCGGGCTGCATCCTACATGAACTCCAAGAAGAGCTAAACCCAAACATAAAACTATTGTTCAATCTCAGCCTTACTACAGGATATGTACCCAAAGAATGGCGTACAGCAACAGTGGTCTCTCTCCACAAAGGTGGTGCCTCAACAGATCCTGGAAACTATCACCCCATAAGCCTGACTAGCTTGGTCTGCAAAGTTATGGAAAGGATCATCATGGACCTCATAAATAAAGATATTGGGGACCTACAGATACTGGATCCTACCCAGTTCGGCTTTGTTAAGGGCAGATCCTGCCTCTTAAACCTGGTCAATTTCTTTAAAACAGTCACCAAGGCCATTGACGAGGGGAAGGTGGTCCACACAGACTACCTGGACCTCGCAAAAGCCTTCGATACAATACCCCACTTGGGCATTATAGATAAGCTCACCAGCTTAAATATAAGCCCCTTTGTCATTTGATGGGTTGCAAACTGGCTCAAGGACAGAACCCATATGGTTAGAAGGGAGCACTTTACATTATCGAAATACTGAAATCTCGAATGTCAAATGGTCGAGACCATATGATCGACATTTCAGTATATTGAATATGTAAAGTTTTAAAAAATAACACTTTACTTACCTTAAAACATTACGTGCACACAGAGGAAGGCTTCTTGTATGCTCTGTGTGTACGTAATGTTGTTATCTATTTTGTGGTGTTGACAGGAAGTGGGAAATCTCCCGTTTTGTGCTTCCGCATACAGTGCAATATGGGAGATTTCCCTTTTCCCCACTGTAGCGCGATCTCGGAGTTGGTATATTTAAGTAGGGGGGTGTGGGGGGTGCAGCGGTGTTTGACTTTTTTTTTTTTTTTCGTTTCATTTTAAAAGTTCGAGTTTCCAAAACTCGATGTTTTGGTCTCGATAATATGAGGTTCAAGATTTTGGGAATTCGATCTTCTAAAGTGAATCCGGTTAGACTTTCTGGAGCCATGTCAGACTCCAAACCAGTTACAAGTGGCGTCCCACAAGGCTCAGTGCTGGGACCTCTCTTGTTCGCTATATATTTCTCGGAGGTACAGGCCAACACGGAAGGACTGTGGCTGACCAAGTTCGCAGATGACTGCAAACTGGGTGCCATAATCGACTCTCCAGCTGACACAAGCATCCTCCAAAAGGGCCTCATAGAAATAGACAACTGGTGCCAGAGCCATGGCCTCAAGCTAAATGCCAAAAAGTGTATAGTCATCCCCTTTGGCAAAAACAAAGTGCCCACAAATTACCACATAGGTGGTAATCCACTAAGTACAGAAGAAGTAATTAGGGACCTGGGGACCCAAGTTGATAGCAATTTCTCATTTGACAACCACATGGCCAAAGTGGTTAGAAAAACATTTTATATAGCCCATCTAATCATGAAGGGATTCACATCTAGATCAGGGGAGGTCATCGTGCCTCTTTACTCATCCCTCATCAGGCCCATAATTGAGTACAATGACCCTTTTGGGATGTACCTTACCAGACACCTGCAGCAACTGGAAAGACCCCAAAAGTACCTCACCAAGAGGATCAAAGGGCTCAAACAGATGCTATATGCTGCCCGGTTAAAGAAACTCCAGCTCTACTCAGTGGCATACCGCCTGCCCAGAGGTGATCTGTGCCTGACGTATAAAGCCATGTCCAACCCGGAATTAATGGACATGCTGCACCTCAGAAAATCAAAATCCCATCGAGCTACGTGCTCGAGAGACTTGAACCTCAGCACTGAAATAAATAGGACATGCTGGAGTGACAGATTCATAACCCAGAGGCTCCCTTCACTCTGGAATAAAATCCCAGTCCAGGTTAGGCAGAGTCCCTCATTGACTCTCTTCAAGAGGAATCTTGATGAGTGGATGGGAGATCGTAGGTTTATCCCGGGTATCACTTCTGTGTCACTGTTAGACAGAGGCACAGTATACTAACCTCGAAAAAGGGCATAGCAAAATTCATTTAAAATGGGTGGCGAAAGCCAAACACTCTGGCTAGGCTTATAAATGCCCTAGGGCAGATAGCCTAGTATGAACCTATGAACCTATGAACAAGGAACTGAAGTATATTTAAGACTGATGAAGACATTTTTAGAGTTCTGGGCAATAATCCATCATTTGTGTTTAAAATGGGTAAGAATTTAAAGTATATATTTGAACAACAGAATGCTCCTCACACAAGAGTACAAAAGGATAGCAAGAAATGTGGGGCATGTAACCAATATTCATATGTTATGGAAAAATAGTAATTTTTATATGGAACCCACTTTTTAAACTGTTTTTGGGGATGGCAATTGTGTCAGTAAGGGAGTTATATATATTGCTCTTTGCCAAAACTGTTTATGCTACTATACAGGAAAAATGGAGCATCACTATAGGAGCATGTTCATGCCATAAATAAAGGGAACAGTTATAATGTGCTGTGCAGACATGCTCAGAACTGTGTTGGTTTTTCAAAATTCTTGTTTGGTATTCTTGAAACTGTACCTGTTGATGTTAGCAAGGGCTGTTCAGAGACCAAACTGGAAATGAGAGAACTCTTTTGGCAACTTAGATTAAATGCTACCAGTGATAAAGGCCTTAATGAGTACATATCTACTGCATCAGTGTTAAAATTCAAAGCTGCTCAACTGTAATTTTAACCCTTTTAAAGATTACTCTTTTTAATAGTTATTTTTCAGCTACCTGGTTATTTATTTATTTAAATTACTTTACAGTTTTTAATGTTTTTCTATTTTATTTCATCATTCATTCACACTGGAGTGTTCTTTAACAATGTCATCAACCGTGCTTACATGGTGCATATTGTACATTGGACAAATTATGTTTTTTTTTTTTATTTGACAAATGAAAGTTCCTATACATATTGCATTTTACTATTTTAATATTTTAATTGGTTCAATTATTTGGGGAAATTGTTTGTTAGAAATGTTTTTAAAGGCTGATGTATTTTCTATTTAACTGTTCTGAAGAAGTGCATGAATTAAGGACGGACGCGCTTAATCATTTTTTTGTGTTAAATAATGGCCTTTTCTCTAATTTTAGTAGCTCAGATTCTGTTACTCATTTTTTCATTCATCTGGTACATTTATTTAGGCTTTTTGGAGTGTTTTATTATAACTTTAGTTGGATTACTGACCGTCGGGCAGTCCAGCACTACATGAGCCTTTTTCCTTTGTTTTCTGAGATGCTATAGCATAGGCTGATACCTCTGTGAACTTCGTTCACCTTGCTATTGAAAACTGGGAAACTTGGGGTAACTATGGCTAAGCTTGTAGGGGCTCTTGGGCCATTAGCCTAGTAGCTGCCTATGAACATATAAAGCTAGTTGCCTTTAGCAATCATTACTTGGAAAATTGTTGATGGGTATTTACTGTAAGCATATTAAATAAAGTATTTTGCATGATAAATTCACCTTATTTGTACTCCTGTACAGTCCTTCTTTGCATATGAATACATGACACAATCTAATTGCATATGTCACTGCAGAAAACCTTTTTTCCTCTGTCATGGAGTTATGCGCACTAAAACTGTATTTCATAAGTAATGGAACAATTCTCAATCGCTACCACTGTAAGCAGGTCCAGTCAGGTGAATATACCCTGCATGTATAACATACCTTAATGGACAATACTTCTTTAGTTCATATTATGTTATCATGTATTTTTACTATAATACATTTGTTATGGCATCTGATATAAGATAATTATATTTAAGTCATTTGATGATGACACACTTTTTTAATATGATAGGTATTAAGTGGGTCTATATCACATTGTCAAACTTTTAAAAGTTCGAACACCATATGGTCGACACTATATGTTCGAACTTAAAAAGTTTGACAATGTAATAAAAAAAAAAAAAACACAAAAAACTTACCTGAAGGTTGTAAACAGAAGGGCAAGCCCCTGCTTGCCCCCCACACCTCCTGCTACTTAAATATACCAACTCTGAGATCGCACTACATTGCAGGAAAGGGAAAGCTTCCCTTACAGAGATGTCTGTTGCAACATTCAAAGTTTTACAAGTTCGAACACATAGTTTCGACCATATGATTTTTGAACTTGTAAAAGTTCGACAACATGAATGGGACCTGTATTAAGCTGCTAAGTTTAGCAAATATACTTGTTTGTGTATGAAACTCCAACAGAAGTTGAGAAATCGCAACAGTGAATACAAATGCCCTAAATATCAAAAGGCAACAACTCAATAAGCATTTTGCCCTAATGAGCCCTGCTACAGGGGGACAAGTGTGCACACCCCCCAATTTATTTGTACCATCTCCACAGTTGCGCAAGCTTGAAAAAGTGAGAAATCTCCAAAAACAATCGACTCATTCATAGCATACACAAAGAAAATATACTGGTAGCGATTAGGATTGTGTTCCTTGTATCTTGTAATTTGCACACTTGGGGAACTTGATCTTGGCTACTTGCAATTATTCCATATTTACTAGCTAAACACACTTAAACTAATATTAACAATATTAGGGTGAAATTATTCAAGTTATTGGGAAACCACCTTAATCACTATACAAATAGGAATACAGAAACATACAAGGTGATGTATTTGGAAATTAACAAAAATGGGAGATAACATCATAGATACTGCTGCAGCTTCTGTAAGACCTTCTTAACAATTTTATGAGATGTGTAAATTATGTTATATTCAATAAATGCATTAATCATTATAAATGTTTTAACTGTTAGGTTTTCCTATTGAACAAGTAACAGTTCTACACTTGAGTAGAGAACACGTTATATTAGCAGGGAGTTATATAGTGCTGGCTATTTTACATTGTACCCATCAAGTTCCTTTACTTTTGTATAGAATCTGCATTTTATGATTAGGTTTGAATATGTATTAGGATTTGTAAGTTATAAAGCCTATGAATAATGAATTCCAGTATTTTTTAGTGGCAACCCTGCATGAATTTAATTATATGTAGGGTTATCCTTGACAGAATGATTAATCAGGTTTGGGAACAACCTAAATTGGCTAGGGACATCTTTGGTGAGGGTTAGCGTGAGTTAAATGGGAGTAGGACATTGGGAGATTTATTGGGAAAGGGGGTTAAGATTAAGCAAAAGAGATAAATTTGACCAGACTTTGGGAAAGGATGGGTTAATTTGTAAAGGGAACTTTAGAGGAATTGAGGTAGACATACGGTAGAACTTTTATAGGACTGTAAATGGGAAGAGGAATCACATTTTGGCATGAATTTGTAACTCACCCTTCCCTTTTTTCTTTTGGTTAATTTATTTGGTATGATTATCAGGTGAGTATTGGATGGAAAAGAGGAACAGACTTGTCCTTCTGTTTCCCTCCTCTTAGTGTTGGGTGCTGAGGCAATGAGTTTTAGGGATGAGTGCGAGCTGTAGGACATTGTTGGTTGATAAGAGTAAGTGAGTAGAGGTATGGACGCTGCTTATTAAGACAGGGGGAGTGGGCACACTGCTCTGATGTATGTTATAAGTATTTTCATCTTATTGTTACAAGGTCATTCCTGTTACAATTAATATTTGAAATAATTTAATAAAGTTATGTGTGAAATTAATAAAGGTCGTCAAATGTCATTTGATGTCATTGTGTACTACCAAAGGGGACTGGGTCTAAAGCTGTTAACCAACATGTGACAATACTGGATTTATAAAGCATGGATGTTTGTAGTGTAACTGATGCCATATTTCCTATTGCAGTCTCATATAAATGCATTAAAATATATTATACTTTGTCAGAATTATTTTATTCAAGATATATTTATTTTATTTATTTATTTTCCATTTGTTGACCGGGATAATCCAACTGGATATATGCCCATTTTCAGTGGAGGCCCGGGGAGAGAAACTCCAATAGACAAAATTACAAAGATTACAGAAAAAATTAGATACATAGTAAAATATAAGACAAGGAGTCAATGCATATTTACAAGTTGGTTTAGTAATGCCCCCAGTAGGGACTCACAAGTTACATGGTCTGTCACATTAAAAACAAAAATCATCAGATTGGAACAACAGTGTTGAGTATTAAATGTTTATGATACTGTCTAGGTAGGATTATCATTTTTGTAGCTTAATCAGACTTGGTACAGGGACAAAGCTAGTTCATTTTGAAATACAATGAAAAACAGCAGTCCCAAGGATGAAGTAGCAGCAAAAACTAATAAAAACCAAACCACTAGTCTGACTTCATTGTTTGGTCAGACTGGAGGTTTGGTTTTTATCATTCTGAAATACTGTTTGATGCTTTTTTTGACGAGACTTAGGGAGGATTGAAGGGTTATATAGTTTGGCAGTAAATTCCAGGTTTTTCCAACAAAGTTGGCAAACAGGGATTCACCAGCTGAGTTATTAGCTTTGTAGGTTTAGACCAGTAGTTTGCTGGATAACCGTAGTGACCTCAAGTTATTGTATGGGTTTATAATATTTATAAGTGAGGGGGGTATCTTCAGATTGGTATAGAATGTTGTATGCTATTAAGAGTTGACTGAATTGAATTAAGCTGGGCAGTTCTAGCCTCCATAGTTGTTTAAGGTTCTGGCAGTGATGGGTTCTGTATGTTGAGCCAGTGGCAAATCTGGAAATATGATTGTAGCTGTGGGAGAGCTTACTCAGTTCAGATTTATTAAGGTTGGAGAGTACAGGAGGGACTTATATAAGAGTAGAGAGTAGGTGCGGCCTGGCAATTGCAATTCTAGCCAATGGGGTTAAAAATGACTCATTTCTGTACAGAGATCCAAGCTTCTTATTGATGGTCTGTATGGTTTTGTTGACCTGTAGGTCACATTTAAGATTATTATCTATAATAACCCCTAGAAGCTTAGGATGGGTGTCTGGGGAGATAGAGGTACCATTGTTGGATGTAACAGAGAAAGAAAATGTGGTGGATCTACTAGTGGGGTTGAAGAGCAGAAGTTTAGTTTTATTGGGGTTCAGCAGTAAACGTTGGTTGGAGAACCAGTTTTCAATAGTGTTAAATGTGTTTTGGGTTAAGATTTGTAGGTCAGATGGGGAGGAGACTGAGCAGATCAGAGTGGAATCATCTGCATATTGAATGCAGGTAGCTTCGGGGATAGCAGTGTGAAGATTATGGATAAAAATAGAAAAGAGTACCGGTCCCAAAATGGAGCCTTGACAAACACCAAGTGTGAGAGGCAGCTGGCTAGACAGTTTGCCCTGCCATAATGCAGCCTGTTGTCTGCCAGTCAGATAGGACTGGAACCACTGGATTGCGTGATTGTTCAGGCAGATTGATTTTAGAGAAAGAATGAGAAGTTCATGATTGACCATATCAAAGGCTTTTGATAGGTGAAGAAAGAGGGCTGAGGGTAGCCTATTGCCATTCCTGTTTTGGTTGATGGCAGTAGTAAAGGAAAGGAGGGCAGAGGTCATACTGTGGTGTGGCCTAAAGCCATGCTCAGAGTTAGACAGTAGGTTGTTCTGTGTAAGGTACTGCATTAGTTGCTTGTGTACACATTTCTCCATTATTTTGGCTAGTGGGGAAAGAATGGCAATGGGTCTATAGTTGGATAATTCTGTGGAACTTCCACCTTTATGGAGCGGGATGACTTGGGATATTTTCCAGAGGGAGGGGATAGCACCTTCGGATAAGGTTCTATTGATCAGGATAGATATGGGGTATGCAATTGGACCACAAGATTCTTACAATTTGTAAGAACATACAGCCTCTTAATATGGCTTCTATGTAACCTAATGCTCTTACAACTGTTTTTGCAAATTACCAGCTTGTTTAAGTAGCTTTTATACAAATGCAACGATTTTAGTAGGGGTTTTCTTGAGAACCGGGGATACCTTGCAGTGCTATAGACCCAGGGTTAGCTTTCTGTGTTAGCTGTTAATTCATACAGTAGATATATATATATATATATATATATATATATATATATATATATATTAATATGGATCTACTTCAGATAATTGAAAATCCAAAATGCTGAAGACGAAAAGGCTGAGACGAGAATCTCAAAAATGAAAATATCGAACCGTGTAAATATTCCCAGGGCAAGTAAACACTTGGCCAACACTACAATAAAACACACCACACTACCTAAAACCCAGCTAGGTGGATGGGCTATGCCCCCCACTCCCCCAGTTACTATATATGTTAGTTTGATGATCTCACTACAGTGGGGAAAAGGGCATGATTCCCTACCCTGGGCAAGTGTTTACTTGCCCCAGGAATACTTATGTGGTTCCATATTCCTGTCTCGGCCTTTTCATCTTTGGCATTTTGGATTTTCAGTTATCCGAAGTAGACCCATATAAACATATATATATATATATATATATATATGTATGCATGTACATGTGTGTATGTGTGTGTGTGTGTGTGTGTGTGTGTGTGTGTGTGTGTGTGTGTGTATGTGTGTATATATATATATATATATATATATATATATATATATATATATATATATGTGTGTGTGTGTGTGTGTGTGTGTGCGTGTGTGTATGTGTGTATATATATATATATATATATGTGTGTGTGTGTGTGTGTGTGTGTGTGTGTGTGTGTGTGTGCGTGTCTGTATATATATATGTGTGTATGCATGTATATGTGTGTGTGTGTGTGTGTGTGTATATATATATATATATATATATATATATGTGTGTGTATGCATGTACATGTGTGTGTGTGTGTGTGTGTGTGTGTGTGTGTGTGTGTGTGTGTGTGTGCGTGTGTATTTATACTGTATATTTATGGGAAAATAATGAAACTTACTGTCATATAGTTCTATAAAAAAATAAAATGTTAGCTTCTAGACTTGAATAATTCAAGCAAAAGCAGGCATTTTCTCTAGAGGAACCTTAACTGAGAAGGATATTTGCTAAATCGATTTATCTAAGTGCCTAAAGGCAGTCGCAGTGAGGACATTTGATATTACCTGTGGGATAATGTATTGTGATCACATTGCCTGTATAACACATATTAAAATGTTATAAGAATACTTGAAGGAACCTGATTATTTGTGTGCAGTTCTTAGCTGATACTATATTATTAGTGGTGTTACATATATTGATGTTATTATATTATGAATGATGTTACATATATTGATGTTATTATATTATGAATAATGTTACATATATTGATGTTATTATATTATGAATAATGTTACATATATTGATGTTATTATATTATGAATAATGTTACATATATTGATGTTATTATATTATGAATGATGTTACATATATTGATGTTATTATATTATGAATAATGTTACATATATTGATGTTATTATATTATGAATAATGTTACATATATTTATGTTATTATATTATGAATAATGTTACATATATTGATGTTATTATATTATGAATAATGTTACATATATTTATGTTATTATATTATGAATAATGTTACATATATTGATGTTATTATATTATGAATGATGTTACATATATTGATGTTATTATATTATGAATAATGTTACATATATTGATGTTATTATATTATGAATGATGTTACATATATTGATGTTATTATATTATGAATAAGGTTACATATATTGATGTTATTATATTATGAATGATGTTACATATATTGATGTTATTATATTATGAATGATGTTACATATATTTATATTATATTATGAATGATGTTACATATATTGCCATTCTATTGATCTACTTAAATCATTGCGCTAACACGGAATGAAACTTTTCTTAAAAGCAAATAAGACGTTTTGACTGTAATGCTTCTGGAACAAGATATGAGAGGAGGAAATACTTTAAAAGTTGCTGTATATATGCAAATGGACAAGGCAAACATTTATAACGTGCTGTGCTAATAATCTGTAACATATATGATTTATAAGTAATAACATTTTTTGATAAATTATATGAAAACAATGGGGTTGTATACTTTTCAGTTTTTACTCTTGAAGCTACTATGATTTTTTTATTCTCTGTAAATTGGTATCTATATCACAGTTATTAATATTTACACATAATATATTGCTATCAAGTTCTATACTGAGTACTAATCATTTTGAGTAAGAAGCATATGCTTTTACTAAACCATATTTGTTTTCAATTGCTCTTTGTTGTTCTGTGTACAAGTGCCAGCAGATACCCATGTGGTTCTTCATAAAATACACATTTTGCAATTTACAAAAGATGTTAAGAAGAACATTTTTGAAATCTGCATGTTGTTCTAGTTTAGAAATTCAGTTATTCATGCTCTGTAGTTACCTAACTACCCCTTCATAAGATGTCTCGGCAATCATCGATCTAACCATTCAGGTTAGCAACTGATGGGTCCTTAATTACCAGTTTAGAGGATTTCTAATAATCAGCCTAACCACTCAATTACTGAGTTTTCTAGTTATCTAAACACCCACTTAGTTAGATGGTTCTATAGAGATCTAGCACACTTAAAATTTAGCTACCTATTAAACCAGATGGCACGTTCAGTCAGATGGCACAAAACACAATCTCACTGGAGGGCAAATCAAAATTAAATGACAGCACAATAGTGTAATTCACATACAATGGTACTCCTCCCACCCCCACCCAATTCCAAGGTAGCTCCTGAGAAGTGGGTTCTAGGCTCTTTGATGATCAGCTTTCTCGTCTCACATGTTACAGGTGTCTGTAGACTTGTAACTTTCTTCTAGTAGAAGTCCTAGTTAGCTTATAAAACAGCTTACACAAAAGAGAGACACATTTCACATTCCTTCACAATTAAAAAAATGGTAACAAAGCCAGTCACATATGTTTGCCACCCAATGAAATACAGAAGTCACTATCTTACCGCCTTTCTCTTACCAGGAGCAGAATACCAAGCCTGCTCCTAAGAAGCCGTTTTTAGGCTTTGCAGACATTGGCATCTCTACAACGATGAGGGAATGATATTCCTCTGTGTTCCTTCTCTCAGCTGCATCAAAAGGGAAGTACTACGACCAATCAAGCTCGGGAAAGAGGTTTGTATGTGATCCAGAGAGCGGCAGTCTTGTCCCAGATGTTAGGAGTTTTGAAAGTAAGATTAAAAAAGGGGTTATTATTCTAGGTATTACAATGTGCAGTAAAGCAGTTAAAAGGGACATGCGATGAGATTGGATGGAACTTCAGTAGTCAATTTTCCAGAAGGGGTTGGACCCCCAAGAGGCATTGAGTTTAGAAGTACACTGCAGACAGGGTGGGTGGCTGGAAATAGTGACACAGCAGCTCCACTCATAGAACCGAGGCAGTTCCTAAAGATTAAGCCTTTTCCTTTCATTTTTAGCTTAAATAAATAAAAATGCTACCTTCTCAGCTCCTAGCTAGGCTGAATTCCACACCAGTAAGACAATGAAACACAAATATTTAATAACAATCAATAGCAAAGACATTTTAAAACTTCAAGGGGGAAAGCAACAAACAATAAAGTAAAACAAATTGCATATGATAATAAACAATGCAAGTATGTAAACCATAACTGAAGAATTCCAAAATAATCACACAAAAGCAGTCAGAGAGTCATGACAGGCCCCAGTGAGCTGCCACTGGTCCTTTTAGTAAAATCCTGATAGTTAATTATAAAATGAGGAAAGTCATAACAGAGAGTAAAAGAGTTTACGCAAAAGCATAAGAAATGAAGTAAACCACAAAGAGCGAACAGTGGGAGGCTGGTATAATGCTTAAGGTGTTTACCTTACAGACACAAGGTGCAGGGTTTGATTCTTGCATTGAGTAATTTGCTAGGCTTAAAAAATGGCCCAGAATGGCAGTTAGCCTAGTACTAACCTATGGCCAGTGAAGGACATTGGGGACAGAAAGAATATGAAGTAAAACAGATTCCAAGGTTTTGCAGGGAGAGAGAACTAAAAGATTTAGAAAGGTTACAACCACATTAAGCCTCTTTTTTTTCCAATCACGGTAGCCATTTTCAGTTCTTAGATAGCCCTATTGTGGTGCAGCGGTTAGCATTGCTGCCTCACAGCAAGAGGTTCTCCGGTTCGATCCTCGACTTGGGTGCCTTCTGTGCGGAGTCTGCATGCCCTCCCTGTGGTTGCGTGGGTTTCCTCTGGGTGCTCCAATTTCCTTCCACATCCCAAAGACGTGCTGTAGGTGGATTGGACACACTAAATTCGCATTAGGTGTGAGTGTATGCATGTGTGCGCCTTCTGTGGAAGGCTGGGTGCTGGGCTTACAACTCAACACCGTAAAACTCCACTGCCAATCATGAGCGGACAGGCGATCCACTGTGGTGACTCCTGACTGGGAAAAAGCCGAAAGAAGAAGAAGATGATGATAGCCCTATTGTAGTACTTACATGAAAAATGGGGAACACTGTATTGGGTTGTCTCTGGCGTACTACAAATGCTAACTAGGTATTGTATTGGAGTGGCATATGTTAATTAGATATATTAATTAGCCAAGTGTTTTTCCCACAAGAACACCTGCAGTGATAAGTAATTTACGCAATTCATGTAATCACTCAACCGTGTAAATCCTTAGCATCAGCTGTGGTGATTAACTCAGTCATTACTTTTGATGAGTGAAATGATAATTGAGGCAAGTGCCAGGGAGTTTAGCAGATAGGTAATGCTTGTGTGTGTGTGTGTGTGTGTGTGTGTGTGTGTGTGTGTGTGTGTGTGTGTGTGTGTGTATCTGACTTTCTGTCTACCTGACTGAGTGGTTGCAGTGTGGGGATAAGTAGCGTAAGAGTGTGTGTGTGTGTGTGTGTGTGTGTGTGTGTGTGTGTGTGTGTGTGTGTGTGTGTGTGTGTGTCTATCTGACTTTCTGTCTACCTGACTGAGTGGTTGCAGTGTGGGTATAAGTAGCGAGAGTGTGTGTGTGTGTGTGTGTGTGTGTGTGTGTGTGTGTGTGTGTGTGTGTGTGTGTGTGTGTGTGTGTGTGTGTGTGTGTGTGTGTGTGTGTATGAATACATGTTGTGTGAGTGTCTGTATGTGTGTTTGTCTGCCTGGGTGGTTGCAGTGTGTGTGTGTGTGTGTGTGTGTGTGTGAATACATGTTGTGTGAGTGTCTGTATGTGTGTCTGTCTGCCTGGGTGGTTGCAGTAGGAGGGATAGTTAGGGAGTAAGTAGTGTGTGTGTGTGTGTGTGTCTATCTTGCTTTCTGTCTACCTGACTGAGTGGTTGCAGTGGGGGGATAAGTAGCATAAGGGTGAGACTGTGTGTGTGTGTGTGTGTGTGTGTCTGTGTGTGTGTGTGTGTATGAATACGTGTTGTGTGAGTGTCTGTATGTGTGTCTTTCTGCCTGGGTGGTTGCAGTAGGAGGATAGTTAGTGTGTGTGTGTGTGTGTGTATCTGTGTGTGTGTTGTGTGAGTGTCTGTATGTGTGTCTGTCTGCCTGGTGGTTGCAGTAGGTGGGATAGTTAGTGTGTGTGTGTGTGTGTGTGTGTGTGTGTGTGTGTGTGTGTGTGTGTGTGTGTGTGTTTGTGTGTGTGTGTCTGTGTGTGTGTATACGTGTTGTGTGAGTGTCTGTATGTGTGTCTTTCTGCCTGGGTGGTTGCAGTAGGAGGGATAGTTAGGGAGTAAGTAGTGTGTGTGTGTGTGTGTGTGTGTGTGTGTGTGTGTGTGTGTGTGTGTGTGTGTGTGTGTGTGTGTGTCTGTGTGTGTGTGTGTGTGTGTGTGTGTGTGTGTGTGTGTGTGTGTGTGTGTGTATGTGTGTATGTGTGAATACATGTTGTGTGAGTGTCTGTATGTGTGTCTGTCTGCCTGGGTGGTTGCAGTAGGAGGTATAGTTAGGGACTAAGTAGTGTGTGTGTGTGTGTGTGTATGTGTATCTGGCTTTCTGTCTACCTGACTGAGTGGTTGCAGTGGGGGGATAAGTAGCATAAGGGTGAGACTGTGTGTGTGTGTGTGTGTGTGTGTGTGTGTGTGTGTGTGTGTGTGTGTGTGTGTGTGTCTGTGTGTGTGTATGAATACGTGTTGTGTGAGTGTCTGTATGTGTGTCTGTCTGCCTGGGTGGTTGCAGTAGGAGGGATAGTTAGGGAGTAAGTAGTGTGTGTGTGTGTGTGTGTGTGTGTGTGTGTGTGTGTGTGTGTGTGTGTGTGTGTGTGTAAATACATGTTGTGTGAGTGTCTGTATGTGTGTCTGTCTGCCTGGGTGGTTGCAGTAGGAGGGATAGTTAGGGAGTAAGTAGTGTGTGTGTGTGTGTGTGTGTGTGTCTATCTGGCTTTCTGTCTACCTGACTGAGTGGTTGCAGTGGGGGGATAAGTAGCATAAGGGTGAGACAGAGTGTGTGTGTGTGTGTGTGTGTGTGTGTGTGTGTGTGTGTGTGTGTGTGTGTGTGTGTGTGTGTGTGTGTGTGTGTGTGTGTGTGTGTGTGTGTGTGTGTGTGTGTGTGTGTGTGTGTGTGTGTGTATGAATACGTGTTGTGTGAGTGTCTGTATGTGTGTCTTTCTGCCTGGGTGGTTGCAGTAGGAGGGATAGTTAGGGAGTAAGTAGTGTGTGTGTGTGTGTGTGTGAGAGGTTGGCTGCCATACCTCTAAACTCCCCTTCATAGGTTCATAGGTGCATACATTTATACTAGGCTAATGATGCCCAGGGTCTTTATAAGCCTACCTGTGCAACCCAACCCAGTTTTCTCACAGAGTACTTTGGATGCCTTTATAGTAGGGGTATGTTAATAAGGAGGTAGCTAAGGGTTGCATGGGGGAGAGAGGTATGTTAGTTGGGGATTACTTTACTTACCATCAACTTCAATGCATCAGATTGACAGGGACCAGACCAGGGTGAATTTGTGCTTTCCCGTCCAGTGATCAAGGTTTTGTTTGAATAGGGTTTAGGGATGAACTGCTACATGTTTATGGAGCTTGTTCCACAGGGTAGGGATCTTTTTGATTCACATATTGTCTCTCAAGTATGTTCTGTTTTTGTCACAGGCAAAGTTCAAGTCCTTGGATCAAGTGTTTCTGGTTTAGTTTATTTTGCGCATGTGCAAGAGATCCATCAGAGCTGGATCTGAGGATGCCTTATATGACAGGCATAGATCGCCTGGCAGTAACCTGTAGGAGATTGAGTACAGATAGAGGCCTTAAGATGATTTGTGCAGGACAGGCTATTCGTACCCTGGATTCTCCTGGTGAGAAACCTTTGAGGGTGTTCCAACTGTTGCAAGTGCCTGGATAGATACATGTCAAAGTGGGCGTTGTATTCAATGATGTATGTTACTTCCTTTGATCTGGATACCATATCTCTGGCTTATTAGTTGGGCAATATAGAATAATGTCCTTACTATCTTCTCTACACACTGGTCAAAGGCCAAATTAATGTCTACATATGTTCCCAGGTCCCTGTGTACTGGGTCAACTCTTTAGGATATTTTATCAATGGAGTAAATAACTTGGGTGGACAATTTGCCAGTGGACACCATAATGCATTTTTTTCACATTGAGTTTAATCTGTGGCTTTGGCAACAGTTTTTTTGTTTGTCTTAGTGGTAGAATGTGATTTCACAGAGGGAATCTGTGATAACTCCAAATTTACACTTATCTGCAAAATTGGTGAGCCAGAGGCCTTTGACATTAGCTTTGACTTCCAAAAAGTAGATGCCAAACAGAAGATAGCCCAACAGAGAGACCTAAAGTACTCCACTGGTGACAGGTCTCCTGATGGAGGTAGTCTCACCGATCCTGATGTCTTGGGTCCTATCTGTGAGCCAGCCGGCAATCCAGTGAGTTATGCAAGGATTTATGGCTAGTTCTGAGAGTTTGTCAATAACACTTGAGTGGATTATTGTATAGAACACCTTGGTCAGGTCAAGGTAGATGATATGTATCATTTTCCCCTCATGCATAGCCTTGGTCACCCTCTCAAAGACATCTACAGTTTGAGTAGGCAAGACCTGCCTTTAATAAAGCTAAACTGGGATGGGTCCAGTGTCTGTAGGTCACAATGTCATTTCCATGATAATTTGTTCCAGAGCTTTGCAAATTAGCATAACCAGGAACCAAATACAAAACCAGATAAAAATGAAACAGTCCAAGTGTGCACAGTAGGTCCACACCAGAATAAAATTCTTCCTTTTATTCACCAGTAGATTAAGCGCTTTCATCAGTTTATAGCTAAAGACTTCATCAGAATCTACTCAAACATACAGAAAGGTAACTTAAATAGTTACAAAACACACCACCTGACCAATTAATCAATTTTTTTTTTGGGCCATGCTTTTTTTTCTTTTTTTATATACCCTGTTAAGGTAAGGATTCCATCCAGGCAGGTTTGTTTTTGGTTTTGGAGCTGGACTTACTTCTGATAGGTACAGCAGCCTCAATGCAGCCATTTACATGTTTGTACAGGGTTTCTATGAATAATGCTGCATAGGTAGTTGTATTCTCAGGGTTTGGGAGAGGCGTGAATTTTGATAAACTACCACTTAATAGTATGGAGTTTGCTTTAGAATAGTTTCTAACTGCTGTGGGTTTATTTGGGATTTTGGGTTGATTTTTATTTCAAAGGAAACAGTTTTGTGGTCTGACCTCAGCTATGAGGATGTGACACAGAGGAGAGTGCGTTTCTCTCCCATGTTGGTGAGTACTTGGGCCAGTATGTTGGCTCATCTCATTGGAGAGCACACTGTCTGGTCTGGTGTGTTTGTGCTGATGCAGTCCAGGAAATGTGCCTGTGCATTAGAGGCAGTGCACTTTTCCCAATTTATAGAGGAGTAGGTAAAGTCTCTTGTGAATGCAGTATTTGGTTGAATGGTGAGCAGGTCTATGTAATAACTGTGAGCTTTGTGGGTCATACAGGATGACCTGTAACTGGCCAGACCATGATAAGGAACCTTGTCTATGGAGACTTGGACATGGATGAACTCCAGGACATCATCCTGTTCAACCAAGCTGGACTTGTATTTGTTGCTAACCTAGATCGAGGCACCTCCACCTTTAGCCCCACTCTTTGCTGCTGTTAGCCTAACCATGTGGAAGGTACTGTAGCCTTGCACTGCTGGAGTACTTTATGCAGCTTTAGACCAAATCTCACTAACAGCGCAGATGTCCACATTAGACCAGTGATCATTCCTGCAATACTGGAGTGGAACGCTAGGCAGAAGACACCAGTGGCATGCTTGGCCATGCCAAGACTTCCAGGTAAAGCTGGGGCAACACTAGACAATACCAGGAAGTCTTTCAACATATTACTGTAATCCAAGTAAAAAGTTAATAGACAAATAGGTCTTGCATCCGGGTGCATTTGCACTTGTGGTAATTGCCAAAAGAGTCAGAGACTTGCAGATTAGCTGATAATGAGGTCTTTTCTCATTGCAGCTAATGCTTTTCTGAATCACTGGTTTCCATGATCATGAAAACAGGCCCTTTTTGCTGCATGCTTACTGTTCATGGCCAGGCATGTCACTGAATCCTAGCCATAATCTTGCCACATTAAGTCTTAGCATTAGCTCCAGGAATAAAGGATGTGGTTATCCTAACCAGTGTATTGTATGACCAACTTAGAAATGTCAGATCACATAGACATTTACATTTAGAACCAAACATGCAGTAATTGACTTTAAACTGTGTTATTGAGTTGTCATCTAGTTTTACACTGGCCAAGACATCACTCATGAGGCAATGAATCAAAGTGTTCAAGTTCTGTTTCATATTCTTTGGATGTCACAGAAAATACTTATTTTTCATTCATGTTCCTGTACTTAAAACGTTTTGTTGTCTAATATTAGCAGCTACTGGAAGCCTTTGGTGCTATTCCTGATTACCAGCTGAATATCTTTAGATCTGTACAGGCTTTCATAGAGTCAGTTGTTAACGGTGGTACATTCACTCTGATGTTGGCAAACCAAACCACCGTGGATTCTATTCCTACACAAGCTACTTGGATTCATTTTTCAGTTGTGGCATTGGAGTGCACCATGCAGGGAGCTATATTCCTTAGCTGACATCTCATGAACAAGCCATTAAACCAAGATCCCACCTGCCTAAGTTGGAAATGACTCATAAATGTAAACAATTCCTTGGCATTTACTGAAGCAAAAGTATAGGATAAACTTAGCAGTGTCCTGGCCAAAGTTCTTCTAGAAAGTGTGAATACCACCCAATGGTCTTCCCTAAAAACAGATAACAAGCTTAAATGGATTAAATCATTCAACATAATATGAAAATTGTATGTTAAAAGCAACACATACTGGTGTTCTGTGTTAGATAATGCTCATTTATGCATTTCCTTATTTATGAATGACCTTTCTGAATACACTTTTGAATTACAAATTCCATGTCCTGATATAACTCAAATATCACACATTGATCTAACATCAAAGGACTAAAAACTAATCACCTAAATGCAAGAAGATTCAGTAACATAACTATTGCAAACCAAATTTTGAAACCTGTCTCAAACCTGTAACACTAGAAGAACAAATACTTGCCCAGCACTCTAACATTTGTAGGACACGCAGAGTAAGCAGAGGATCTGGAAACATTATTACTCATTCTACAAACAATATCGTAATAACTTCTTTTAATAAATCCTTACCACAGTTTATTTATAGAATCTGAACTGCTCCTTGCAACTATTAAATGAAAGACAGATCAGTAATTATATAGCAAATGCACCTTTCTCCAAATTCAGTAAAAACATATTCACAGATTAGAATATATTCTCTCCTGGATAATAAACACCAAATGAAATACAATAATTCTAGGTGATGTGAGCAATGACTGGACAAAAGTCTCTTATCAAACTCTAAATAATCTTCTTCCTACAGGGCACTGTGGGCTAACACAAATGAGCGATGAACCCACAAGTACTGGTAAAGTCACAAGCAGGTAGACTGCACTATGCTGTATTCTAACCTCCAGTCTTAAACACATACATTCCACATGTATCCCCAGACACAATGTGTGACCATATTACAGCCTACTAATCCGAAAGCAAACTAAAACACAAAGGAAAACTTAAAAATGTTAACATATCAAAAAGAAAAAAAAAAACATTCAAAGGATAACATTTTCAAGGATTTACCCCAACAGTGTACACAGACAACACTAAAGTACCTACCCTTAGAAGAAGCAATCATCTACTTCAGTGGATCTTACATAGATGTCTTGAATTCAGTAGGATCCCTACAAAAAAAGGAAAACTAAAACCATGCCTGCATCATAGCTAACCACAGAAAAAAAGTAAATATTTCAGAGAAGGGGCAAAGCCTAAAGGTGCTGGGAGAAACTAAAACTATAAATTCCATAAACGTTAATAAATTATAGGGCCTTTAGAAACAAGATAAAGCACACTATACATCATCAAGAAATCCCTACATTTTTAGACTTTAAACACAAAATAACAACAATCCACAGCAGCTGAAATCAATCAACAAGCAGGTAAATGCTAATAATCAAACGTCCTGCCACTTCAGTCCAGCTACTGTGTGACCTCCACAAGTAATATCTTATAAAGGTGGCAACTGCCTTAGTAGATCAGCAACTTACAAACACCACCACACACCACTTAACAACTATCAAAAATGCCTTTAACCTGTAAGCTGTCTCCAATAAACAAATTACAACTATTCAGCTAAAATGAAAACCAACACATACTCTGACAATATCACACCCAATTCCCTATGCATTGCAGGCTGTACAATAGGTTATCCAACAAGAATTTGCATAAAAAATAACATGTTCCTACAAAGTGGAAACAGTGACATGTAATTCTCAGCTACCAATGTGGCCGAAATTATAAACAGTTCAGACCCCATGGCCGTTCTGTTACCCCTTTACCAAAACATTGCATTAATAAACAACTGCTAGGGTACTTAAAAATAAATTGAGTTATTATGACCATCTCAGCATGGTTTCTGTCGTGTATGCAGCACATATACAGCACTGTTATCTATTTTAAACAAAACTGATACTCACTTTACCAGCAAAGAACTTAGTCCCTTTAGTGTTCTTAGCTATAATTAAAGCTTTTGCCAATGTGGGTCTTACCTTCAGTACTATAAATTGGTTCAGAAGTTACCTGTCTTGAGGATCTGAGTTTGTTAAGCAGACGGACACTTACTCATCATGTTTGTCCACTACTATAGATATCCTCCTAGTGTGCATCCTTGGACGTCTTCTTTTTAAAGAGTTTAGCAACAATATGCACTCACTGGTTGAGATACCACCATACACCATCATACAATATTCAGGTAACTCTAATCTGCTATGCTTATCAGAAACTCATATTTAACTCCTGTAAAAATCTGTTTACGTTTACTATATATAACAAATGGCTACGATAATCATAGCTAAAGTCTAAGTAACAAAAATCAATAAACTTTATGGTATTTGCCGTAGACAACACATATAAAAGTAGAACTCATTCCAACATACCTTCTACAAATCATGTTTTTATGACTAAGTTAATCCTAAGTTAATCAAACCAAATGATTTAACTTATCAAGTATTCAGTGTCAATAACAATTCTTTTCTTTTGTTCTTAAACTCTTTGTTTTTTTCATAGTTTCATAGTAGATACCCATGCGATAGGGGTAATATGAAGTACCCCTTCCAGATCTTTTTAGCTTGGGGACTGTTTATGTGAAAGCAGCTAAGAATGCAGTGTGAATAATATTCCTTTTATTTTAGTTTTTAAAATCTTTGTGGTTCCTTCCTTATTTTCAAAGTTAAAGGCTCTGTAGCTATTCAAGGAACAGCAGGAAGCAGGAAGTGCAATATCGTTTTGCCAGATCTTTTGCAGCCCAAGGACTGTTGTTTCTTTACTGTAAACGATTGCTTCTGGGTTTCAGTTTGATTCCTGGTCTCTATAGAAAGTAAAACCACGAAGACAGTGAGTGACAGAGCTGTATGAGGTTTTTGAATTGTTTTTGTGAGATCAGAGAAGTATACAGTGTGAAAACCACTTCATTTACTTTAGTTATGAAACTTTTTGTCTAGTATTAATAGTCGTTGCAGGAACATGTTTTGGCTATCCAAGCTGTCTGTCAATGACTGTAGCTAAACCACGATTCATAGAGGTTCTTTATGTTAACAAACGATGGCAGAGAATACGTCTAAGTTATTTAACTCATAATGAGATGTAAATGAGGAATCATGTTAACCCAACTTATGCTAATGAAGCTTATTAGCAATTTGCAGTCACATTTACATGCTGTCACACATAACTATCTTCTACTCTTATAACTACTTTGCAATCCATGACTCTGCTTTTATCTTGCTGACCCTGTAAAATGCCAGTCATACACAAATAACATTTCATATAATCATCAAACACCTACCGTACTGTGAAAAAAAAGCTATGTGACACAATGCCCATAATTTTATACACATGTAGAGTCCAGCCAAGTAAAGGTGTGTTGAAGTAATGTTTGTACAATCAGAAACACACTGACAATAGTAAAGAAATCCTTTTAACACATTCATCCTTTCATTAGTCCCAACCACAGTCTTGTAATCTTGTAATCATAATACAGTCAGTGACTGTCAGGAATCTTCCAGTAAAGACACAAGTTCAGCCAACAAAGCATCCTTGCCAGTTCAGTACTTCATTGACTGCATTTCTATCATGGATGTACAGTCATTAAAAACACCAAAGTAAATGACTTTCTCAATGTTCACTAATAATTCCCATTTACAAATGACAGATTACAGTACTACTGAATATGAATAAAACAAAAATGTGTGTGGAAAAAATGGAAAATATCCAAATCACTCACTGATCTTCATTCCTACAGAGAACTCCATAACTTAACCAAAAAAAAAAAGGTAACCCTTGACAAAAAAAACTTTCCATAAACCACTCAACAAACCTGACTCTAACCCCAGAAATTCTGGCACTCAGTTAATAAGCTGCTACATCCCAGGAGCCCATCACCCCAAACCCCTGCCCTACTAGCTCTGCTACCTTTCTAAATACCTTCTTCATTGACACTCGCGTTACGAAGAGTGACAACATCACTCGATCCACACACTCTACACCATCTCCCGTTTGTTCTCTTAAACCCATCCCCACATCCTATAGCAAATCTCTTCTGAGCAAACTTAAAACTTGCTCTCCATCGGTGGACAATCTTCCTCCAGAATTCTTAAACATTTCTGCAAACTCTATCGCTTTCCATAGCTTCATCTTGCTCAATAGATCCATCAAGGAAAACATTGTGCCTAACATAATGGAAAACATTTTACGTCATTCCCTTGCATAAAGGTGTCAACTCATCCGATCCCTGTAACTTCAGGTTAGTTGCCATCATATCTGCTCTGTCTAAAATTCTAGAAAAATGCATCGGCAAATGGCTTCTTGACCACCTCCTGCAAGAAAATCTTCTTACACCCACACAACATGGTTTCTGAGCAAAACATAGTTCTCCTAATGCTTTGACATCCTTCATAGATACTGTTAACATTCTTGTGACAACAATAAGTTAGTTTCCCGCTTGTTTCTTGATCTCTCTAAAGCCCTCGATACCGTATCCTGAAGATCTCCAAACTAGCCTCACTACTTTCTTCTTCTTTCGGCTTTTCATGGTTAGGGGTTGCCACAGCGGATCACCTGTTCGCTCATGATTGGCAGTGGAGTTTTACAGTGTCGAGTTGCAACCTTCCACAGAAGGCACACACATGCACACACTCACACCTAGTGCCAATTTAGAGTGTCCAATCCACCTACAGCATGTCTTTGGGATGTGGGAGGAAACCGGAGCACCCGGAGGAAACCCATGCGACCCCAGGGAGGACATACAGACTCTGTACATAAGACACCCCAGCCGAGGATCGAGCCAGAGAACCTCTTGCTGTGAGGCAGCAATGCTAACCATTACACCACCATGGCCACCCATCCAAACTAGCCTCACTACACCTCTTAAATGCCAGATTATCCTGGTTCTCAAGGTGCCTCTCCAATTGATTCCAAGCAGTGTAGGGGCAATCTCACTTTTCTCCTTTCCCACCCGTGCAAGCAGGGGTACCTCAAGGTTCCATCCTGGGACCCCTAGTTTTTAACATCTTTATCAGTGACCTCCAATCCTCCTACCCACTCTCAGTCATTGTGCAATATGCTGATGACTTTACAATTATCTGCCCCAACAACACTCACCTCCATACCCTCACCCAAGAGTCCCTTCAAAACATGGCTTACATCCAACCAACTACTACTTAAACCAAAGAAAGCCATGCTTCTCCTATTCCTGTGTAGAACTCTCCAACACCACAAAGCCAACGTTTCCGTCTCACTCCTCAACTACATAACCATCTCCACTGAACTTCATAGTAAACTTCTAGGTGTTCTTATCAACAACCAACTAAAGTTCGATGTCCACACCAGCATTGCATTAAAAGGACAAATCAAGAGCTGCGCCTGTTACACAGACAGAAACAACTCCTTACTAATACTTCAAGACTCGCCTTTGCATAAGCTTTCCAACTTCCCACACTTCTATGTGCAGCCATGATACTCACAAATCTCCAATCCAATCTTCTGACCAAGCTGGAACCTGCCTACAATAAAATTGCAAGATTTGCCTCCAATCAACCTTATCATATCCACCACTGCATTGCTCTAAAAAGCCTACAGTGGCTGGTATTTCACCACTGAACTCTACTTCCCCAGCTTCTGATGGCACACTCAGTCCTTCATGAACCCTCTTCCTGCCTCTCTCTCTCTACTCTTATCCAACCTGATACTCTTAACTGTGCTCTCCATAGCTCTGCTGCACCTATTGCATGTCTGTAAGCCTAAAACAAATATTGACAAACTCCTTTACAATTAGTCTGTAGCTAATGCCCAGAATAAAGTACCTTTAAGTGTCAGATCTAAAACTAACCCTAAGTCCTTTAAAACAACCCTGAAGGAAAACCTCTATAATGCTTGGTCCTGCCTATGTAAGGACCCTGCTTAACATAACTTCCATTCTTCTACAGTTTCTTCCTGTTCGAGCCATTGTATGTTCCCTCTTTACAACTTTGCCAACTATCTCTCCAACTTCTTGCTGGAGATTCTTTATACTATGCTAACAGTTTCTGTGCTTCCTGATACTATGTTAGCAGTTTTCTGTTTGTACTCTCAGCTTTCTGAACTGTTCTCTGGCCATTGGCCTTTTACATGGGATTGAACCCCCTGTATATATTATATACTGGCCTTTTACATGGGATTTAACCCCCTGTATATATTATATACTGGCCTTTTACATAGGATTTAACCCCTGTATATATTATATACTGGCCTTTTACATGGGATTTAACCCCCTGTATATATTATATACTGGCCTTTTACATGGGATTTAACCCCCTGTATATATTATATACTGGCCTTTTACATGGGATTTAACCCCTGTATATATTATATACTGGCCTTTTACATGGGATTTAACACCCTATATATATTATATGCCTCTAATCTTCTTCTTTTCTATAGCTTCCATTAGCCTATGTCCTCTCATGATATTATTTTATGTACAAAACTCACTGTACTTTATTATGATCTATATATTGTACATTTATTTTGGATGTTATTTGTATGCTTTTTCTGACATTTTGGAACTTTGTACTATGTATGCTTAGTTTAGATGCAATCTTGTCATTTGTACATTTTACCATGTAATTTAATTTTGTTCTGGTTTCTCTATTGGAGCTTTCTCCTTAGGTGTCTGCTGAAAAACTTCAACTACTCCTCCTTTAACTGGGAAAACTACTCATGTACCAATACACTTGTCCAACGTTTCCTGAAATTCATTAATTCCAATGCACTGGACCAACTCGTTCTTACCCCCACTAGCGGTAGCAACATCCTTGACCTGGTCATTACTAACAAGGTTGACCATTGCTCTACACAAATAGTCAGCTCCTCCGTGGTTAGATCTGACCACAAACTAATTAACTTGGAAATTTACATCCCTTCCACTCCCACCCCCCCGCAAAGGTAACCACCATGAAAAACTTCTCAAAACCTAACTTTCAGCTCCTAAAAACAGAAGTGGCTAACTTCACGGCACCCATACAAATGGAGAATAGTTGCATGACCACTGAATCATACATCAGTGCACTGTACGAACACGTATACAAATGCATGGATCTCACCATACCCAATAAAACCAAGACACTCTCCTCCAAAAAAAGGAAGCCAATCTGGTGGTCCCCTGCATAAAGAAACTCTACAACAGAAGGAGGAAACTGATGCAGAAGTCCCAAGATTGGAAAAACTCCCTTATCAGCCTCAACAAAAAGTTGAGATCCCTCATCAAATCCTCTAAAGCTAACTATGAAAACAGAATTGCAGCAGATAGTAAAGACAACCAAAAGGCCTTCTATAGTTATGTAAAGAATCTCCACGGCAATACCCAGATTTGCTCTGAGCTACTGCACAATGATATCTCCTCTACCGAGCCAACAGATATTGCCAATATACTGGCCAACAGATTCAGTGCCAAGTTTACCCCCCCCTCAAGGACCAATCTCAATACCAGTAGCTTGTCAGGTACCCAGTATTACTGCTGCACAGGTTAAAACAGCACTCTCCAAGTCCAAGAATACAGCCTATATGGGACCTGACAATATCCCTGTCTGTGTTCTACATGAACTAAAGAGTGAAATGGCACCTCACCTGTGTGCCCTGTTCAATCACAGCCTCATCTCAGGCTTTGTCCCTACCAAATGGCACACTGCTACAGTCATCCCTCTCCACAAAGGAGGAGTGACTACAGACCCTGGGAACTATCACCCCATTAGTCTGATGAGTCTGATATGCAAAGCTATGGAACACATCATCATGGACCTAATAAACAAGGGTATAGGGAATCTCCAAACTCTGGATCCCACACAGTTTGGTTTTTGTGAAGGGTAGATCATGCCTGCTCAACTTGGTTGACTTCTTTGAGTCTGTCACCAGAGCTGTGGATAAAGGCAAGGTGGTTCATACAGCCTACCTTGATCTGGCCAAGGCCTTTGATACCATTCCCAACTCAGGAATAATAGAAAAACTCGCTAAGCTAGGCATCCACCCCTATATCACTAGGTGAGTTGCAAACTGGCTCACAGATAGAACCCACAGTGTGAAAGTAGCTGACTCCAAGTCAGACTGCCGACCAGTCATGAATGGAGTCCCACAGGGTTCGGTCCTGGGTCCTCTCATGTGTGGTATCTACTTCTCTGAAGTCCAGGACAACATGAATGGACTCTGGCTGACAAAGTTTGCAGACGATTACAAGTTGGGAGCTATTATTAACTCCCAAGTGATGTTGACATCCTACAGTAAAGCCTCACTGAGACCAACGACTGATGGCAGCACCATGGTCTTAAGCTCAATGCCAAAAATGTGTCATCATCCCCCTTGGGAAAAAGCCGGTCCCCTTCAATTACCACATTGATGGTAGTCCACTGAACACAGAAGGCATTATAAGACATCTGGGAACATAGGTTGACAGCAACCTCTCTTTTGACCACCACATTGCCACTGTGGTCAGAAGGTCCTTCTATGTGACACATCTCATTACAAAGGGTTTTGCATCCAGGAAGAAAGAGGTCATTGTGTCCCTCTACTCATAGGTTCATAGGTTGGTACTAGGCTATTGGCCCTAGGGCCTATACAAGCCTAACCATAACAACTCCCTGGCTATTTCTTTCCAGAATATTTACTTCCCTGGTCCCCTCTCCTGTTCGCTCACTAGGCCAATCATCGAGTACAATGCCCCATTTGGCATGTACCTCACTAGACACCTGCAACAACTGAAGAGGCCACAAAGAGGATTCTAGGCCTTAAACACTTGTCCTGTATGGACAGACTCAAAACTGTTCTCTGTCTCATATCGCCTACTTAGAGGAGATCTCTGCTTGACTTACAAAGCCATGTCTGACCCAGCTCTGTTAGAAATGCTACATCTAAAGAAATCCCAATCCCTCCACACCACATGCTCCAGAGACCTCAACCTCATTACCACAACCAACAGAACATACTGGAGGACAGGTTCATAACCCAGAGACTGCCCATGCTCTGGAATAGACTTCCCATACATGTTAGGCAGAGCACCTCACTAGCCCTCTTCAAGAGAAATCTTAATGAGTGGATGGGAAATAGAAAATTCACCCCAGGGATCACTGCAGTGGCTGTACGCAACAGCGGCACTGGGAACTAACGTCAGGTGGCATGATGCCAGGGGAATCCTAGTATACACATAGAACCTATGGACCTAAAAGGGCTATTGCCCAGTCAGACTAACCTGGTCAACAAATATCAAATAAAATAAATAAATACATTTCATGAAGTGAACTAAATAATCTTACCTCATTTTCAACTGTTCTTATTAATTTACAATTTTTTTCTAATATTTGTTCTGACTTTAAAATGACGACAGTGTTCTAGTTAATTTGCTGCCTAACTCAAGTAATTCCAATCTAATATGCTGATGTTAAACTAACTCGCATAAAGTTCATGGTAATTTATGCATTTTGCATGGAAGTGAGGCCCTCATGTTTTTCTGTTTGAATGATACACAACTATGCATGGCATGTTATGCATGTAATTGCTCTCCCTGCATCACTTCCCAAAAAGCATATCTTCATATACCATGTTTTTGCCTTAAATAGGCCTGTTTATCAATACCTTAGTCAGAGTGAATGACATCCGCTGACTACAAGTGTGTACTGATGTAGCACCGCTTTTTGCAGATTACCACTACGCTTAACTGGAGCCCAGGACTCTGAGTATTACTGTTTGTGTTTCTTTTCTTATTTTCAGAGTTAAAGGCTTTGTATTTTTCTGAAGAACTGGAGAGAGCTTAGTACTCCTTCGAGATCTTGTGTAGTATGTTTGTTGCTATTACTACATAGAAAGATAGATAGATATTGAGAAAGAATGTATATAGATATTTTTCTAAGTCTGGCTGTTTTGTTTTTTACTGTTAATGTTCAGGTACTGCAGGTATTCCAGGGGCAGAGTGAAAGTGTACTAACGTTTCACACTTATTTGTAACCAAATGTCCATGTTTTTTCTGTTGTAACTGCTTTCTCTTGGGTTTTGATTTGATCCCTTGTCCCTAGAGACGGTAAAGGCAGGAAGGGAGGATGTGCTCAAGGTATGTGATAGTTTTGATTTGTGTGTGTGTGAAAGTGATCAAGTACACAGTGTTGAAACTCCTTTTGCTGTAGTTTTTGCAACTTTCTATGTTTCGTTTCTTATTGTCAGAGGTAAAGGTACTGTAGATATCTGGGGAATGGGGGAAAAAGAATACCTCTTCACAATCTTTTGCACCCCAGAGATTGTTTATTTCTGTGAAGACAGTCACGTGTGAATGTGGCATACTACGTCTGCTTTAATTTGAACTTTCTTTTCTTATTTTCACTGTAGGTATTCAAGTGATGGGAAAGGTTGTTATCTTTGTTGTTTTTTTACTGTTACTTTCATTTCTGTTTGGATTTGCTGCCCTACAGAATGGAAAAGCAGGGAGGGAGAGTCGAGTTATCTGAGCCTTTTGATTTCTGTGAAATGAGCCATGTACACAGTGTCAGTCACATTCTGTTTACTTTTGTTTTTAAAGTTTGTCTCTTTTGATTTCAAAAATAAGAAAAGTACAAGGGGGAGAGAAAGTCTGTTAACCTTCCCAACCTTTTCCTGCCCAGGGACTGCTAGTTTGTTTAAGTGAAAGTAGTCGAGCATACAGTTTACATATCTCTTACACCCGAACTGTTAAACTTCACTTCTTTTCCCATGGAAAACTGAGAAAGTGTACTATCCCTTTCTGATCTTTTGCAGCTCAGTGGCTGTTTCTTTTTTTGCAAAACCAGCCAAGTGTACAGTGTAAACACTCCTTTTCTTTAGCTTTTTAATGGCTGTTTCTTTTTCTATTTCGGATGTAAAAGCTTTGCAAGTATCTAAAGAGTCGGAAGAAAGTGTAGAACCCTTTCCTAATCTTTTCGTAGTCCATGCATTGTTTGTATTTGTACAGTATGAATAATTTCTCTTTCACATTGTTTTTTTAAACTATATGTGGATACTTTCTTATAACTAAAGTTAAAGAGACCATAGATATTCACGTGACGGGGGGTGCACATATTCCCTGTTTTTCTGTCTGTTGTTTTCTTGCTGGTGCTACTTTCTTTTGGGGTTTTGGTATTCATTCTTGTTCCCCAGAGAAGGATAAAGTAGATAGGAGTAAATGGCCAAGTCATTAGAGGCCGTTAATCTGATTTTTAAAAGCATCTAACAGTTCAATGTCCATAACATGTTTACTTTCATTTTCAAACTCTTGTGTGTTCCTTGTCTCATCAAAGTTAAAGGCGTTGTAGTTATCCAGGGGGCAGGGGAAAAGTGTAGTACCCCTATCAGACCGTTTGCAATGTATGGACTGTTTCTGTGAAAGCAGACAGTGTGAATAGTGTTTCTATTACATTAATCTTTGAACTATGCATGCTTATTATCCTATCTTCAAAATTAAAACTGCTGGTGGTATCTGTGGTGCAGGGAGTAATCAGCTATTTCAGTTTTCCTTCTGAGAATCACAGCCACAAACATAGCTGGTTTGGGAGTAAAATAGACTATCTTCTGCTATCTGGTATGACTGTGTCTGTAACTATCTGTGATCCTGAGCCAGTAAAACCATGGTAAGAGCTGTGAGGGCTATAGTCAGAATGTACCAGTTTATAGAGTTTCATAGTTACTTTTCAAAACTGAATGTTGAGACAAAAAATATGGTTGCTGTTTATTTTTTAAGTGAATTTGAGTAGTACTTAAAAATTGGGCTTGATTTTCAGACCCCCCCCCAATATTTTTGACTTTGATTAGAATTCCTGAGCAAAGATGTTGAGATGTATGAACATGATAAGCAATGCTACATCTGAATGCCAAATAAACATATACTATAAGTATAAATAAACAGACACGGTTTCTACTTCTTGATCAATTAGCTCATTTATAGAGAAAAGTTGGTGGTACCCACTATAAGTGGCTATCGTGAGGATTTGTGTCTCCTCAATGGCCTACTGCAGTTAGAGAACTACTCTGTTTATGATATTAGTTATTACCACAAAATGATACCGAGCAGGGGTCAACGACAACTGAGAATCCACATAAAAACCACTGAAGAGTGCTTCAAAATGCAGGAAATCAGAAGAGTTCTGATGAAGTCTGTTTAGATACCTGACAAAGGTGTTCTAGTCAGTTTGGTACTTTACAAAAACTTTGCTAAACTTATTTACAGCTTAATACAATAAAGTGGCTCTTTTTCTGGATTTATGTGGCTTCTTTCATATGACTTATTACCTCAAAGCACTGCCAGCTTTCTTAGTTTTTATCCTACTCCTGTCCCAAAGCAGTAATTTGCCCCTGCCCTGTATAGTGTAGAGTAATAAATCAGCATTGGCGTGCCCTTTATATGCGTGGCAATTACTGAGTGTCAAGTTCTGGTAATTGCAGTGCATGTAAATGCAAAAGCACCTCTGTGATTGTTAGTCTTTGAGTTTTGTTTTCATGCATGGCTCTGACATCAGCTGGTTCAGGGATGGGATGCTCTCCTTTCTTGTTAAAACTAGAAATTTTGACAGCTGTTTAATGGAAGCAGAACTGACACAGTGTCTTTTTTTTTATTTGCTTAAAAACAGGGCATCCCTGGCAAATGTGGACAGCTGAGACCTGTGTTATCATCTCTTCCTTATTTTGTACAGCCCAGGGCCTCCCTGGTTGAGCAAAAGCAGCCAAGTGTACAGTGTGAATAACATCGCTTATTTTTCCTCTGTATTTCTTTTCTTAAGAGGCACTTTGGGTATTCAAGTGATGGTTGGAGGATTAGTTCCAATTCCATATTTTTTGCTGACCAGGAACTATTGTTTTCTTGCTGGTTCCTGCTTTATTTTGGGTTTGAATTAACTTATTTTTCCCCTAAAAAAAGGTAGAAGCAGAAGGGGGGAGTAAGCGAGCATGTATTTTGAGGTTTCTGACATACTCACATGAAAGCAGTCAAAAAGTATTAATCTCAGCCCTTGTACTTTATTACTCAAACTCTATGGATTTCTTTTCCTGTTTTCAAAGCTAAAGACACTGCAGACAGACAAGGGAGAGGGGAGAAGCATGGTCTCTTATCTCAGTCTTTTGTAACCCAGTGGTTGTGTCAAATTAGCCAACTATGTAGTAAAAAGAGCATTCCTTCTGATTCCATTTTTAAATGTTTCTTTTCACATTTTCAAAGGTAAAGGTACTGCACATATTTAAGGGCCAGAAGGAAAGTGTAAATAGCCCTCCTACATCGCAGGTACTGTGCTGAAAGCAGCCAAGTATAAAATGTAAACAACACTCTTTTTATTTAGTTTTTAAAATCTGTATTTTTTTATTTTCAAAGGTGTGGCAGAAGTTAGTGCCCAGTCCCGATTTTTTTGCAGCCCAGTGACTCACTTTCTTTCAACGTTCTTTTGAGTTTGAATTTGCCCCACAATACCTAGAGAAGGCAAAAACATATTGACTGGATAAGTTATCTGAGGATTTTGAATTGTTTATGTGAAAGCAAACAAGCTGACAGTATGAATAGAACTCCTTTTTCCTTTAGTTCGCGGTTTCTTTTTATTTTCAAAACTAAAGGAGCTGTTTGTATCTACGGGTTAGTAGGAAAGTGAAGTTTCCCTCCCCAATCCTTTATAGTTCTAGGGCTAGTTCTGTGAAAGCAGACAATAATGCAGTATAAATAACCCTTCCCTTAATTCATATTTTAAACTCTGTCTGGTTCAGTTATTTTCAGCGTTAAATGCACTGCAGATATCTAAAACACAGGAGGAAAGCGCAGTATCTACCCTTTTTGTCATAATGCAACTAAGTATATATGAAGGGAATAACCTCTCTTTTACTTTAGTTTTTACTTTCATATTTATTTTCTCACTCTCACAATTAAAGTGACTCTAAGTATCTAAGGCAAAGAAACAAATTAAGTTATCCTTTCCTGATCTTGCTGGTTTGTGAGGAAGCTGTAGCAAATACAGCAGGAATAATATTATTTTTACTGTTTATAAAATCTTTATGTTTTACCCCTTCTTATTTTCAAGTTGAAGGCAATGTACATATACAAGTGAGAAGGGAAATGTGCAGTCCTCCTTGGGTTCTGCTGCTCAGGGACTGTTTTCTTGTGTCGAAGTATCTAAATTTGTAGCATGAAGAACACCGTTTGCAGCTCTCGTTCCTTCCTTATTCTTAAATGTAATGGCAATGTGGACATGTAAGAGGAAGGGGGAATTGTACACCCTTTCCTGATAATAGCTCTCAACATCTTAGAGCAAGAAATCTGGACTATGTCTGTCAAAATGAGGGGGGGGGCAGAAACCCCAAAATAAGGATATATGTTAAATATTGCTCTCGTAAACCTAGAAAGTTGCTACAGTAACAGGGCTTGTGTTAACCTACATTTTCTGAAGGGTCTGAAGTCTGAAACTCAAATGTATGTAATTATTTGGTGACTTCAGTCCTTAGATCATCTCAGTGTTTTGCCAGGAAACCATGAATTTTATGAAGGGCAGACCAAAAGTATGAGTCAAAAATCTGGGCATCCTCCGAAAATCTGGACAGTTGAGAAGTATTTCCTGATCTTATTGTGTGTGTGTGAAAACAGCAAATTATGCAGTGTGAAAACCATGTCCTTGTTCTACATTTTTTCTTATTGTGTGTATGTTTTCTTGCTTTAAGATTTAAAGGCACTGTAAGAATTCAAGTGACTGGGGGAAATGAAATTCCCCTTACTGATTTTGATTCAGACCTTGCACTGCTCTTCTTCCTTTCATGTGGGTTTGAGACGCAGCAGCCACATTATTTCAGACTTACTCGCTAGTGTAAAGGCAGCAGGTATACAGTATGAATGAAACGCCTTTAACGTTAGTTTTTAAACGGTATGTGCTTATTGTCTGATTTATTTCAGAGTCAAAGGCACTGTAGAAAATGTACTATCCGTTCCCAGATGTTTGCGTTATATGCACTTTGTATTTGCTTGTAAGCGGCTGAGTATACTGAGTGAATAACATTCCTTTTACTTGAGTTTAACGCTCCTTTTATTTCACTTTTAAAAACGTGCGTGTTCCTTTCATTAGTGTTAGTATTCAAGGCACTGGAGGAAATGCACAACCTTTAAAGATCTTTTTCAGGCCAGGGCTGTAGATTCTTGCTGATTTGCTTTTGAGTTATATTTGCTCCTTGGTCGCTACAGCAGGAAGGGAATATGTTTTACAAATTATTTGATATTTTCTTGACTTGTATGTTTGAAAGGACTAAGTATACAGTTTGCATAACTCTTTTTATTATAGTTTTTAAAGTCTAAGTTTCTTTTTCTTGTTGTATATTACCCCTTCACAATCCTTTGTAACTGTAGGATAGTTTTTATGAAAGCAGGTAAATACACAGTGCAAATGTCTTGTTTTTCTTTAGTTTTTAAACTGTGTATTTGTTTTCTTATTTTCAAATTAAAGGCATGGTAGGTATGCAAGGGAAAGAAAAATGGATGCCAAAGCAAATGGGGTGTGAAACAAATGAATGGGGACACAGGCGGGCATTTAGGATAGTGTCTTATCATTTAAACTGCAGGGAAATTGATTGTAACTAGTGGAACAGGGTTAAGTAATCTGAACTATATAATGGAAAATGTTGACGATTTTTGTTTAGATGATCCCTTTGATATTGGGGTGCTGCTAAAATGTGTTTATATATATATATATATATATATATATATATATATATATATATATATATATATGGATTCACTTTACATCCTTGAAATACTGAAATATCGAAACTCAGTATTTTGAAGCTATAAAGTCAAATTTTTGAAACCACAAAAACTCAGAACTGCAACATTCAAAATCTCACACACCAGTGATTTTGAATTTGGCTCTTCTACTGCGCACACACACACACACACACACACACACACACACACACACACACACACACACACAATCTGGTTAGCATAAAAAGTAGCAAAACTAGACTTTCCACTGTGTGATTCCTTAAACCTCTTGTGTTAGAGGTGACCTGGGATATATGCAAATTACCCTTTAAGGGCATCAGGTGTTTTAGCTAAATGTCATTTCTGATTGTCCATGACTTTTTCTTTTAACTCTATTATGGACAAATTCAGGCCAAAAAAGCCATTGAGGTTTGACTTTTTTAGCCTGAATTTGTCCATAAATACTTAAAAGAAAAAGTCATGGACAATCAGAATTGCCATTTAGTTGAAACACCTGATGTCTTTAAAGGGCAAATTACAGTTGTTCAAGACAAACATTTACATCACAAATAGTTTACAGCAAGAATTTATACAACAAAAAGAAGTTAATTAAATAAACAGTTTTGTACAAGTTTCTGTATGTGTGTGTGTGTGTGTGTGTGTGTGTGTATATATATATATATATATATATATATATATATATATATATATTACAGTAACAAGATAATTTGGATGCAGAAAAGTATTTACAAGAACTGGGTGTTGATATGTTGTATCATTAGCACTAGGGGCAGGAGAAAGAACAGACGAGAGAGAAAAATAACAGGAATAGGAATGTAGAATTTTGGGAGGGGGGTTAAATAGAATCAGGTAGGAACTCCACAGGGACAGGACCAGGTGTTTTGTACATCATCTTTAAGTTCCTGTTTGAATTGTGCCTTGTTGGGAATACTTATAAGGAAGAGAGTTCCAGAACTGAGCTACTGAATGTTTGTGTAGTGACTTCCCAACATTTTTTGTTGGTTTGTAGATGTCCAGGAGATGTTTGTCAGATGTACGAAGCTGATGTTGGGGTTGTATTATGATGCAATATTAGAGATAGGGAGGCAGGACATGGGGTTATAAAGAATTGAGTGTGTTATATACATTTGTGGAAGGAGCAGTTGTTTGGGGAATTCTGCCCATTGCAAAGACTTAAGGGCAAGGCAGTGGTGGGTTTTATAGGGGAGACTGGAGGTTAATTTAGCTATTTTTATTGTAGGTTTGCTTTATATATTTAACATAATGATCCTCAACCCTGTAGATTTTAAATAATGATATATGACTATCATTTCTGATGCTGAAGAAACAGTCAGACATCTGGCCAGTCTTCGTCCAATCTGTTCAAGATATGAAATAAATTTACTGCTTGTCTGTTTGTATGTTATTGGTGAAAACTCTTATTAATGAACGTTTTCCTCTTCCTTAAAACTATTTATGAAAAGTTATGATAGTGCTAGAAACAACTGCGCTCTTCACTGAGATTCTTTAATTCATGTTTAAATCTTAAAGGACACTGTCAGAAGAAACACAGGTGACATATTCCTCTATAATAAGTGTAGATTATGGTCTGTGCAATGGTAATGTACCATATTGCAGGTAAGATGATTGCAGCTTCTAGATCACATCTATCTTGAGACATTTTTTCATACTTGGTGTAGAAGTTATCCAGGCCTATGCAGTGGTAAGGTTATGGATAGTGCAGATTTTGTGTGATACCACTGTTTTTGATTCTTAAATATGGATGTATCGTTTCCAGTTTTTCTAAGGGCTATTTCCAAATTCAGAACAGTTGAACTCCACCATGTTTAATGCCTAATGCTTCCATGCATGCATGCCAACTGCTTGTTTATCACAGGCTTAACACAGTTCAATGACTTTTGCTCTTTATTTAGTGCAGAACTGTTTATAGCAACATGTATAATTTTTGTTTGTGTTAAAAATGTACCCAGGACTGCAGGAACGACTTCTTGTCATATCTGTAGGAAGGCACCTTTGCAGTTAGACAAGTAAACGTTCCTAGTTGCAGTTGAAGAATTCTTCTTTTCTATCTGTTTGCTCTTTAGTTTAGTTTCTGTTCATTAACCTCTACCAGCACCTGCAGTAGAAAGCCAGGTATTAGCCTTATCAGGAAGACATGGCAGTAACCATCTCATGTGTTAGAGTAGTATAAGGTTAATTTTCTAATTTGTTTTTTTCTCATTGAATAGTGAGTCTGTATCCATAAATATCTCACTGAAAAGGTACTTACTAGGCTGCATTGATAGGTTAATCTAGATATTCTTGATGTTCAATGCTGCTCTCATTGTTTTATCATATTTTGTCATGCCATTCATTTCTACTTGTTTGTTTCTTTATGTATGTATGCATGGATCCCCTTGAGATGCTCGAAGTTTCAAAACATCAAACTTCACAACGCCAAGCCCATAAGATCAAAGTTTTGAAACTTTTAATATTTTGAATGGAGATCACCGTACGGAGTTGAAAGGGAAATTTAAACTTTTCCTCCCTGTAGTGCAATCTCGGACTTGGTATATTTATTTAGTGGGGGGTGGGGGATGCAGGAGGGGGGCCTGCAAAAATGTAAAGCAATTTTTTTATAATTACGTTTTCGAAGTTTCAGAACTTTGACATTATGATCTTAGACTTTTGAAGTTCAAAGGTTTAAAATGTCAAGCTTCTGAAGTAGATCCATAATGTATGTATTTAGTTATGTATTTATTTTTTTATATTTTATTAATGTATAAATAATGGGGTCTTGCCACTCTAGTATCAGGGTACTGCCATTCTGATAATGGAGGTATCAGATATGAGGAACATAGAACAGTGACCATCAAAGGGAACACTTTGGACTTCTCATGCCACTTTTTTTTGTGGGTGATGACTGTATGGGTGGCTGTCATCCGCTCCCCTCTTGGTTCTAATACACCTGATATGGAGACTTATATTAACTAATTGTTTCCAATCCTGTACTTTATCTCCCTAACAGGGACTGTCCTCCAGGGTTATGCGCATGAATGTATTAAAAGACTGTATCCTTGTACATATTTTAAACGTTTCGACTGTAGTTACCATTATTTACTTCCTGCAAACCTTCTAGATATTCTGTTACAAATGGTTTGAAGTCTGTCTGACTTATCACTTCAGGCCAGAGCTCTAAGCAATCAACCACAGAAAAAAATGCCATGAGACTTAAATGCTCCCTTTGATGGTCGGTGTTCTATATTCCTTATATTGGCTACCTCTATTATCAGAGTGGCAAGACCCCATTCCTTATGCATCCTTGATCTAAGCAGTTGGGGATGTATGGGAAAAAAAAAAAAGATAAAGGTCCACCACCCTGTTATCTGCACCCTGCTTCTTTTTTCCATAATTACACACATTACATATGCACATGCCTCTGGACTCTCTTAAATATTTTTCTGTTATTGATGTGTATAAATGATGTCTATTGATTTTATGGGTTGATTGAAATGAATAGGATATAGGTTTGGGGCTCCTGTTGTAAGCAGTTTACTTGGTGTTTTCTCTCTACAGCTTTCTAAAGTATTGGTATTGCAGGCAGGATTTTAAATATGGAAAACCGATGAAGTTCAGGACGGGAAGAAAACACTTACGATTGCTATGCGTTTCCGTTTCCTTTCTCCTGATTGTTGTTTCTTTCATACAAATCGTATTACAAATAATATATTAATATATTAATAGTCTGGAATGCAACGGATTCAGTGTAGTCAAGTACTTCCTGTTATGGATCAGACAACAGTGTTTGGTATTCCTCAAACATTGCCAGTTAACATGTGACACATTTGTATTGGTTGTTGAGGGTGGCCATGGTGGTGCAGCGGTTAGTGTTGCCGCCTCACAGCAAGAGGTTGTCCGGTTCGATCCTTGGCTGGGGTGCCATCTGTGCAGAGTCTGCATATCCTCTCTGTGGTCACATGGGTTTCCTCTGGGTGCTCCGGTTTCCTCCCACATCCCAAAGACATGCTGTAGGTGGATTGGACACTCTAAATTGGCCCTAGGTGTGAGTGCATGCATATGTATGCCTTCTGTGGAAGGTTGGGCGCTGGGCTGGCAACTCGACACCGTAAAACTCCACTGCCAATCATGAGCGGACAGGTGATCCACTGTGGCAACCCTTAACTGGGAAAAGCCGAAAGAAGAAGAAAGAAAGAAAGGTGAGGGCAGAAGAAAATTCTGGGGAATATTTAAGGGCTTAGTAGATATGACAGTCCCTTCTAAATATTAATAAAGCAGTTCGATCACAGCCACAAAACACAGCAACCACCTCAGGCTTAGGATAATCCAATTTTTATTCACCCTAAAGCGCTTTCACAAATCAATGGCTTCCTCAGTTCAGTCAGAAAACAAAAAGCACAAAAAATTATACTTCCTTAAGATACTCAATCATCAATTAATTAATTAACTAGTTAATTTAATACAATAAACTTAAACTTAATTGAACACCTGACCACCTCACAGTCCTTATAAAACTACACATTGCAGATACCTTAACTAAAAAACAAAATAATTAAACTATACTATATATATGCTATATGTATAAAACACTCATATGTATGTGTACCTTATACTATATACTATATTGTTATTTAAAATAAAAAAATAACTCACATAAAAATTCCTAACAATTTCAATTCATTCTTTGTCAATGCATCCGTACATAAAATGCAGTACAAATTAATAAAATCACGATATTGTCATTCCTTTTTCTTAGTTTCCTTGTTTTTATTTTATAGCCCAATACAATACTTATATAAATACTTTTATATAATATAAACAGGTTTTTCAAGATAAACATGTTAATAAGAGATATGGTCATATTACCCAGGGTATCTGGTGGCATTTAGCCCCAACTGCCAATCTTCTCAGCTACTAATGTCCTGTGAATAAATTGGATTATCCTAAGCCTGAGGTGGTTGCTGTGTTTTGTGGCTGTGATCGAACTGCTTTATTCATCTTTATCCTGTTTTTTGGAACCCTTCTAAATATTAATGTAGCATAAATTATCATGCCTTGTGCTGCCCCTGTGGATTCTCATTGGTAACAGAAATTGTGATTTAGAATCAGATTTAGATAATTAAAAAAGCTTGTATATGTGCTAAACAACAGAATAAGGAATTAGATGAATTTTGTGCACTGATTTGGCTAACCCTTGGTAGTTAACCTTTCCTACAATGAACCTATATACATACCTACCCCATGTATGTATGTATGTAACCCATGTACATACGTAAACTATATACATGTGAATCTACTTTTTTAAGTCATGGGCAATAATCAGTTTTATCTTCGCTATATGGCCATGAAGAAAAGGTGGCATTGGAACCACATTTTCTTTGAGTGTGTTAAAATCAAGCCATTTTGGAATGGTATTAATAACTTTCTACAAGCTTTATTTAATGAATCATTTTTATTTAACTAAAGCTCTTGTATTATTAATTGTGAACGAACGTCCTTATTTGAATATGTCAGACATGTATCTAGTATGGACTATACTTGCAATTTCAAGGAAATGTATAACAAGAAGATGAAATACAAACACAATACCAACTTTGGAAGACTTCTACAGCCTACTGAAGACCACAGCATTACTGGAAATTAAAATTAAAGAACTAAGAATTTATCCAAAGCCATTTATCAACAACCCTAGGGGAAAAGTCTTATCATTAATTGACACTATACAATAATTGATCAGACACTGTGATGATGGATTGGACATACTTATAAAGTAACTGTATACATTAAGATCTATTATAGTGTCAGGCTAATGTAAATAGCTTACATAGTTATTTAAGATGTTATGTATAAATACTATGGAATTCGTTCAGATGTATTTGAAAAATAAAAAAAATATTTGAGGAAAAATAAAGAGGAGGTGGCATTTATCAGAGCATGCAACACAGACAACGGTGTGCTTTAACATCCTTTACATGTAATACATGGGCATAGGCTATTCTTGGTCAATTGCAAATGTGTTTATTGTGGGAGAAAAACAGAGGACATCTTTATGTACAAGTTTTGGAGGAAACTCCAACTAAAGTGTATTGAGACTAATGTTCATTTAAGGGCAAGTCATGGCAAAGCTCAGCATTTGTCAGCTAGACAAAACAGTGTGTACACTTTGCAGCATTACAGATAAATTTAGAATAACAACTCCAAGCAGATGAAATAACTCTTTGGTAAATTGGCTTTTAAGTACAAGAATTGCTGATTTATCATCCAGCAATTGGCAAAATGACCACCAGTATATGGGGGAGAGTTAAAAAAAAGGAAGAGAGAGCTACAAAAGGGTAAAGAAAAGGATATACCACTAACTATACCGTACTGCAGCTGGCGTGGGGTTTGAAGACTGTTGCAGCTTTATAAAATGTTTCACTAAGAAAGAATGAGGACTGTATTAAAGCATTTTTGTAACAGAGAATAATTGGACATTGATTGGCATTTGCATCAGAAAACAATTGTGTTCTTTTGGCAGACTCAATAATTAAGACAGTGGAGCTAGGTGCAGGAGGGGATGTACCATGGTTTGAAAGGTAGAAGTTAGATCCGTCAGGCTGCAGCAACAGGAGGACAGGGAAGGAAACATGAGAACATTGTCTCCGAATAGGATAAATGAGGTCTGGAACAGACAGATTTGTCCAGGGACATCTTCAAGTGCTGCTAAATAAAAACAGTAGAAGGACTAAGGAGGATAAGGGTATGATAGGGTTAAATAGGAGTGAGGGATGATTGGGAGGAAATGAAGGGCAGGGAGGGGCCTAAAGGGATGATTGGGAGGAAATGAAGTAAGGGCAGGGAGGGGCCTAAAGGGATGATTGGGAGGAAATGAAGTAAGGGCAGGGAGGGGCCTAAAGGGATGATTGGGAGGAAATGAAGTAAGGGCAGGGAGGGGCCTAAAGGGGTTTTAGGCAAGTATAGTTGAAGTAGGAGGTGTGAACCTGCTAATGCAAGTATTACGTCCATGACGATCAAGAGGTACTGTGGAACAGGTAGGCCTTGGATTTTGTGAAAAAGGGTAAAGTTGCTAAATAGCAAGGATCTGTGTGAGATGGATGGCCTGGCAGGGTTGCTGAGTTATTATGTTATTATAATTTTGCCAGGGTAGTTTGCATGTGTGAGGCTTAGTTAGGGGGAAGTTCTTGTTGGTTAGTGTTTTTTTTTTTTTTTGCTGTTGGTTGTGGTCATGCAGCTTTTCAGTGGTTTGTGAACGCCTAATAATCTGGTTGGACAGTTTTGTGAGGAAATCTGTGCTTTATGCTATACGGGTGGGTGGGGTTGCTCTTTTAGAAGCACAGGTACTGTGTGGGTGTAGGTGTGATTTGAAATAACAACGAATGATTACACATACTTCACTTTATTCATGTAGAACTGCTGGAGCTGCGGACAGATCAACCATATAACATATATATTATACTGATGTGACTTGGCAGGATAATCGATAAATAACTGCATAATACAGTTGCCTTTTTCTATTATTAAACTATATTTTCATATGATATATCCTTTTTACACTCCCTGTACAAGTCCAAGAGAAGTTGCTTGCTCTTCTTGTTTAACTGTTCGAGCTCGCAGATGGGTTGATGTTGTAGGTAAGGCCCAATGTGCATTGAGACGTTTGGTGCTGTTCAGTACTTTACAGAAGTAGCACTACGGGCACTACAGAATTTCTGTGGCGCTATAATAAGAAAATCATGGGCTGCGAGAGACGTGGAATTTCATGGCGTCTCCTGTAGTTGGTTTTCTTTGGTGATTAGTGTTTCGCGGGCTGTTTGGAGTTGATGCTGTTTGCTCCAGGCTGTAGGGGGAAGGGATTAGACACATGCACAGTGGCACCAGGGGACCATTACAGCTGGTAGGGTTGGTGGTCACGGTGGAGGATTATGTTTTGTGGAGGGCCTTTGCAGTTGCTAAATACTGACGTGCAATTGCTTTGAATATGTGACACAGAAGCTTGCTACCACAAGGTACCCCTTTATTTAAATTATGTGTCAGTATATGGTTAGGGAAAGTTTTGTTCAAATTAAAAAAAAAACATGATCTCTTTTTTTAGCATTGCTCTGAGATTTGTCCACATTGCTTTCATGGGTGGTGAGGTTTAGAATAAGCAGCACAGTGCTGTGCTATCAGTATTCTAGGCCAGCTTACAGGCTATACTTGGTATAAATATTTTGTGTTATATATATTAAAAAAATGGGGGGGGCAGAATAGAAGGAGCGAGCAGAGAATGAATATTACAAGCATGCCATTCAGTCATCAGATTGTGGACAGGATGATGTGTAGTGCGAGTACTGGTCATTGGAGCACATATTTTGGTTTAGTGTAATCTACTACTTTTATTTGTGACTTGCTTTGGATTCCAGATTTCCAAGCTCTTGGGCCTGCTTCAAGGACATTTCCAGTCAATCAACTGTTAAGGTTGAAAAGTTTTTGTTTTTATTCCTCAACTTGCGGTTGAATCGTGTGAGTTAGCCCGACTGCAAAGGAAAATAAATACGTGAAATTATGCTGGGTACAGAATTTTGCAGCCCTACTCAGTAAAGTGGGGGCTGATAGTGTGCGTGTGTTTCACAGTTTTCTTTATTGCTGATGGGTGTCAAGAGAGGTTGAGGGCAATAGATGGTGTTTGTCAGAGGTCTGCATGTTGTGGCATCTTGGCAGGGGTGCTTCACAGATATTAAAAAAAAAATGTGGTAAGTGCAATAGTTAAAGGGTTTTTCCCTCTTTGGGACTTGGTTAGATTTGCTTACCTGTTGTTTATCATTGCAGTGGTGCTTTGGGTTGGTGGGGAGTCATTTTCACTATCCCTTGCGGAGGGTTCCCCTTAATCTCTGCTAATCTAGTGACTTTTGGAGGAAGGTGGTGAGTTCCGCTCAATGAAGAATGACAATAATAAGAGGACAGGTGTTTGCTTTCGATGAGCATTTGTATGTCAGTGTGGTAGGCAGGCAGTGGAGCTGGTGTCTTTTAGGGCTTAATTGTTGTTGATGGCCGTTTGTCTTTCACACTGTTGCCTTAAGTCTGCAAGAGGAATGGTTAGTTTCTGGTAACTCAGCGAGGGTTGTGATTGCTTTTACTTCAGAAAGGTATATTAATTCATAGGCTGATACCTTCAAGGAATGCACTGCTGGTGGGTGTGTATGAGAGGCATCTCTCCGCTGTACAGATCTTGGGGTTGTCTGCATTTTGTATCATCATCTTGGTTATTTTGTCATAATTTATGGTCTTCTGCCACATCTTGGTGAATCGCTAAGGGTAGCTGTCAGAGCAACTTGATATACATTTGACTTCGGGCTTCCTTCTGCCCTAAGAGGTGAGAGGCATCGGAAGTAGTTGTGTTTTATGTGTGTGCTAAAGGCAGAAGCCATCCAGGAATTTGTGGCTGTTTCCTCTGCATGTTCAGTGAGGCTGTAACAGTCATGGGGGGATTGGCGCACTTTGGAAGTGATATAGGGTCACCTCCACTCGTCACACATGGAGGCTAGGTATAGAGATATCTCTCGACTGCCCAGAATTTTGTAATTTGTTCAGATTTTGGCTCAGGGTGTTGGTCTGTTCCTTATGAAAGTTATAGTTCTGGCAATTCACTGGGAGGATTTGAGGAATGCAATCACTGGCCAAAGCATACATTGCAGTTTCTTCCAGCTGCTAGGGTTCAAGCACAGAGGGGCTTAGTTAGTAGTGCGGTTTGAGTAAACAGTGGGAAGCACTGCAAGTAATAGGGTTAACTGATTGTTGTCCTGGTAATGTGCTGTTTGCTGGTTGGGAGGAGTCGGTTGTGGTGTTATTGCTTATTTTTTGTGGGTAATCACATAAAATTGAGGTTAGCAAGTAATGATAGACATTGCAGGATACTTGTGTTACACTGTTACCTCCTTGTAAGGAGTTGTTTGCATCTTGTTTGGGTCTTCTAGCTGCAGTACCTGGCAGAAGGGTTTATTTTGCTAGAGGTAGGTTGGTTACTCATGGGAGGATTGATAAATACCTTCCAATATTAGTTAATGATTTTTTTTACATCAATTAATACACTAGACCAAGAAAATGTAGGTCAAGGATATAACAGGGCCTTTATTACTAGTTTTAGTGGGGATGCTTATTTTATCTAAAAACATCTTCGAGAAGGAATGGAAGAAATTTTCTGAATTTACTGATTTGGAGAAGTTGAAAGGTAAACCACTTATAGTGTTTTTTTAGAAAAGGCCAGAATATTAAAAACTTGTTGGAGCAGGCCAACAAAGTGAAGAATTATTCCCACAGAAAAAGTGGTACTTCTAGGTGTGGAGCATGTCCCTAGTGTACCCATATTGCTCATAAGGAGCATATATTTATTAGAGCAAGACAAACGCACTTGGTGGGTAGGGTGTATTCTAACTGCAACTCACAGAGTTTAGTTTACTTGGTAATATGTGATTCCTGTGATACTTTTTATGTAGGAAAAACTGAGAGACAGTTAAAACGTAGACTTTACGAACACTTAAATGACATTAGGAATAAAAACACAAGCACACATTGGAATGTACAAAAGCGTATTTTAATTTTGTTTTACTTTCCTGTGTATTAAAAAAGGGATCTGTGTAATTTGGTGCCCTTCTTATTTGTCAAACGGAAAAATTCCTTTGTTCATAAATTAACTAAAATGGTTTAAGAACACACAAGCTAGACTATGGAACACAAATGTCCCCACAGCACTAAGAGGTGGGGTGCTTACATGGAGTCAGGGGTGCTACCTTTGAATGCAGCACAGTGAAATATTATTGTTATAGAAAATGTACTCCTTGCTGAGATGCTGCATTAAACGTGCCTTTAGCACGAGAACTGCAAACAAATTGTTTTGCCATCAACAGAATGTTTTATTTTAGCATTTTAATAGCATTCGGTGTGGCTAAGTCAGTTACCAGCATTCTGGGATTTCTCACCTCATTAGTTGCTGTTAGCATTAATGAGAGAGAGAAACAAAGGATGAGCCAGGCAAAAAAGTTTATCGGTTTAACAAAAGGAAACAGAGCTGTCAAAACATCAGCGTCCTAAGCAGATGAAAATGTAACAGTTAAAAACTAGAAACAGAAAATACTGTTTACACATACACAAGTAAGCAAAGGAAAGTACTGTAAGTAGAGAAATAGTGAAGCATGATGTCTATATATATATATATATATATATTTGACTATTGTGGATGTTATTTAATGCAGTTTAGTTGGAGTTTGTAGTGATTGACACATTAAGGTTGACACAATAATTCAACCTTGCAAATAGCCAAGAATCCTGTTAGATGAGTGCTGAATATAAGACTCAATATATAAAACACACTGGTCAACTGTTAGTATTATGATGTTTGTATTATTCAATGTAAAGTGTTAATGTAATATGAAGAAATGTCAGTAAAGTCTTATAATTTAGTGTTAGTAAGTAACCACACCTGTAATAAGAGGAAGTAATGGTAAAGCATGTCAATATTGTACTGAAATAAGAGTCAGAAGGACATGAGTGTTGAGCGATTGTTCCAGTAAGTACTAATTTGTATATAAACAGAACTTCAAATAGTTTCCTGACAAGTCAACACACTGAGTATAGAGCAGCATCTCTGATTGCTTTCGCCCAGCATTTCCACCGCTGATGTTAACTTAGGCAAACACTAACCTCTAGTTTGTTTTATAGATGTCGACCTTATTCTAACGACACCAATACCACTATATAGTCTTATAAAGATTTTATCTACAATAAAATAGAAATAATTGTGATATTTTAGAAACTCATTGTTGCATACAAGTACCTGTGCCTATTTGTACACAGGAGTTGAATGCTGAATAATTGATCACAATGCATAATGTAAACATGTGTGTGATTATTAGTTTAGGGATGATGGATGAAATATTAGAGAGAGAGAGAATACACTGTTAGGAACATGCGATGTCTGCATTATATGTTCAACTGCTGACAAAAGCAGTAAAATCATAGTAATAATCAATTAAGTCGTAGATCATCTCGTAACTAAACATGACACTGGAGACGTACCGCTGTGCATACAATCCAAAGACATACAGTAAGTGAATGCCTACAATGCTAAATTCTTTTGAATATTAATTACTTAATGATTCCTGCATAGGTCTGTAGTAGGACTGACATGTTTTATGCTGCGAAGTGTATTGTACAAAGAGTAATAATATAATAATATTAAATTTAACATGAAAAAAAACTTAAAATGAACTGTTAATTCTTTTTCCTGTCTGCTGACCACTTACTGTTTTGTGCACATTAATAATTTCGTGACAATATTTTCTTTTAACGCATTTATAAACTCTGAATGAGATGCAGTAGGCTATTGTATTTTCACGCTGCTCAGTCTTTGATGCTGTGTTTGTTTTTGGTATGTTGTGTGAATGAATGAATGTTCCACCTTTAGCAGTCCTATGCATAGACAGTGCTCTGAGGAATTAAAGTACACAGTAATTGTCCCCACTACTCATCACTACGCAAACAGAGTATACGGACTATAAATGGATGTCGTTATTGAGAGCTGATCGTGCACTGGGTCTGAATGCAACTGTTAGTATTAAACCAGTGCTGAAAATGAAATCTAATAAGATATGAATTAGTTGTTTTAATATGTATTTATTAAAAAAAATTGTATAATGTAATTTATTTTATTTTATGGCTGCATTTTGACAAATTATTTTTTTGAGAGTTTAATTGATTATTTGATGTGTAGAAATTATATATTTAGGAGTCCCTGGTCAGTTTAATTGTTTTAACTGCACTGAGGAAGGGGAGTTTGCTCGAAAGCTTTGTGGACATTAACATTTTTATTCTGAGTGGTTGTGTGTCTCCTTGTGATTTTTGCATTACTCATAACACGTATGATTTATGTTTGCCTGGCTATGTTTGCTTCCATTTTGAGTGTAGAAATCCAAATGTGTCTCTATCACACATTACTCCATCTTGGCTATTACATCATCACTGCTCGTCCATCTACGATTCTTCCTAGTACACACCAGAACCATTGTTGCTGTACCTTGACATTGCTCTGGGTCCTAGGCAATGCATCCCGACAGAGGTTAACCAATCTCCCGAAAAGTCAGTAGAAATCTGGTTGTGGATGCATCCCATGTTTAGATATTTCTTTTCTTTCCTCTTAATTATGTCTCTTCAACATATCAACTGCTTGATACCATCTGATACAACATTCCTGCATTAAGGCTACATGCTCCCAGCACATCTGATCTTGGTAGACATGGAAAGGATAATAGACAACGGCAATGCTCCTGAACTCGACGTCCGTCCCATATCCAGTTTGTAGTAAGTAACTTTGCAATTTACTCAAATGTTGCAAAAATGAAAATAGCAACTTTTTCGGACTCCATATCACAGCGAGTTCAAAATCACACGTGACTGTGGCTGAAATTCGCACTCTAGTCTTTAATGAATAGGATGACACACTTGGTTTGTTAAAGGTTATGCATTTCACATTGACAGTATGTTAAATTGTTCGGTACTGTTATAGCATGTAATGTGTAGGGCTGCTTACACAGGTGACCTTTTGTGAAATAAGTGTCATCCACAGCTCACATTCTACTTTCACACATCTCCTTTAAACTGAATAATGTGATTGTTATCATTATAAGTATTACTGTAGTGAAATCTTTAGAGTTTTATGTTTCCACTCACAACCTTCCATAGACCATGGAGATGGATTCACCTCCACATTTAAGTTTGTTTTTTACATACATCTGTGATGCCACTTGTTGTACGAGACACAGTTTGTGCCAGATGTCATCTGAAAGGCAATGGATCAGTGACATTTGAACTTGCACCTCCCACACCATCTGACACAATTACATAAGGGACATTGTGTGACAATTGTTATACTTCACAGACTTTCTGGCGTCAGATGAATGAAAGTGGGGAGCCACTTTTTCTGAGTATATCACTTCCTGTAATCGACTCCATTAAGACACAACCCTTATATTGTCAGATAATATAGATTGGCATGCCCAGCACCTTTTCTGAAGCTGTTGTTGCATTCAGACATTCATGGGCATTATGATTGTATGATTGACTTGCTTTTCTTCATTTATACACATTGACCCAGTATTCCATGAGATATGGTATCACTAACCTCTTGTGACAGGTTAATATCCAAAGTATCCTCTCTTAGTATTCGAAATTTGACTTCTAATGTTTGCATTTTAATAATGCTGTTGCATATCAAGCAATTAGTTACTGTTCCCTTAAATATTCTATTTGATGTTAACACATCTGTTACCTGACAGCAGAAAGCTACTAATACATCCCCTCTAATACCATGCGCTAACCTATTTCATTCTCCTAGTTAAAATGTGGCATGGATGAAGTCCATGCATGTCTTAAACTATGCACTGCAAAGATAGGACTTTATAAATGTCAAATTATGATCTGTATTACTATTCAAATTGCATATGTACACCTGTAGATGTTTATATGCTATGCCTGTATGAAGCAACGCTGTTTGAGTGCATCTAGATTGTCAACCAGTGTCTTACCTGAGCAAATGCACAGTCTGCAAGATAGAATAATGATTGTGGGATAACATTCTAACAGAATGATTATCAGTGTTATTTTCAGATGAATTCATAGCAGTCAGTAAGGGGTTTACCATGAAAAACATGCCACTCCAAAGTTCAAGACCAGCTGTGTTAATCCTGCATGTTGACAGACAGAATCCCTATTTTGGGGGATTTGTCCCTCATTATTTTTGGCTTTGTCCAGATTTTTTGTGCTAAGAGGTTGAGAGCTAAAGTGCTAGGGAATTTCAGTGTTTGGTGTTATGTTAATGCATGTCGGTATTCAGCAAGGTGACTTTCAAAGTAAGGTTGTGGTGATACATACACCTGACCTTTAAAGTGACAGGATTTTGATAGTAAACTCTCAGTAGGTACTGTTACAGTTTATTGACTTCCTGTCACATGCTGCTGTCCTGTGGTTAGCATTAGGTTATCAAGCATCTGACTCTCTCATGGATGGCATTACATGGACTGGCACTCTATTTCAAATAATACAAACATCTTAGTACTCATACTCAACCAAAATGTAACTTATATTTTCAGTTTTATATTCCACATTTAGCTAACAGGAATATCAACTATTTGCAGGGTTGTTCTTTTATTCTGTTGACCATAAGGTGGCAATCATTACAAACTCTACTTAAAGTGCATTACAGCATACCCACTATCTATCTATCTATCTATCTATCTATACGGATCTACTTATTTTGGTCGACTTACCATAATGTTGAATGTCAACATGTCGAGACCATAACATCAAAAACTCAGAACACTGAAAAGTTATAACATTGACTCCACGTCTGTGGTCTGTGTGTGTTTATTTGAATTCTCAAATGCATGTGCCTTAGCTGCCATGAACTATCCTGCATTTGGAAACTTTCTGACTATTTTTTTGGCACAGAGGATTATTCAGCTGGTACTCACATGCCCTTTGAAAGAAGCGAGGTGTTTTGTGTGTGTGTGTGTGTGTGTGTGTGTGTGTGTGTGTGTAAGAAATTCCTAAGTTATGGATGGCAGGTTAGTTAATTACTTTACCCAGGCTCAAACCCTGTATCTTAGGTGCAGAAGACAAAAGCCTTAATCCTCTACACCAACTATCAAACTATTTGATTATCAGAGTTGATTGAAATGTTCTGAAATGGGTAATTTTACCTTGTATTGTGGTGGTGCTGTGGTAGCGTTGTCGCCTCACAGTAAGACGCTGTCTGGTTCGATTCTCAGCTAGAGTGTCTTCTGTGTGGAGACATGCGTGAATGGGCATACACTTGTTGAAGGTTGTGCATCAGGGCTGGTAACTAGGCATGTAAAAATCAACTACCAATCATTAGCGGACCAGCGTTCCGCTGTGGCAACCCCTAACCGGGAAAAGACGAAAGACACAAACATTGGTTCATACATTTTATTTTACTGTTTAATGGAAGAAATCTACAGGGCTAATTGCATTTTTCAAGAAATGTGAATTTCAAGGGAAGAGAAGTTTACTGTTGCTCATGCTAAGTGTGTAACTGTTTGTTTAGCATATGTCCACCAGTGTTTGTGCTATAGAATTCAAAAGCAGAGTTAGTAGCATAAGAGATAGTATAATTGTCTTTGGTGTATAAGACTGTGGGTTCTATTCCCATTCCTAAGTCAAAGTAAGATTAAAGTTCATGAAATTAGTATTGTTTCACTCTTTGATGTCAGCCAAAAGTGCTCTTCGCAGCACCCACATTGTGTCCAGTAATAACTCCTTCTGCAGTTCGTATGGAGTTACATGTATTGGTAGCGTATCTAAATAGGATTGTAGACTGTTTTTTTATAAGACCCGTTGCTCCTATTACTATTGGAACTATCTGGGTATCTTTCTTCCACATTGCTCTCATTTCTGTTTGCAAATCCTGAAATGTTATGATTTTGTCTCTCTCTGTATGCAGGACACTGTAGTCACTGGGTGTGTCGATTTCAATGATCAATGCTACTTTTGTTTTCTTTTCATGGACTACTTCATCTGGTTTCCTCGCATCTGTCTTTTGAACTGTTGGTAATGGGTGATCACATGTGATATAGACTTCAAGAAAGAATGTTCCCCAGTAGGCAAACAGTTCCTTTTGTAAAATGTAGGCAAAACAGCAAAAAACAGCAATGGCAAACTGAAGCACGACTTGTATCACCATTCAGTAAAATAAAATCACATTTATTTTCAGGTAGGTGAGCGCTTTCACCACAAAATGTGGCTTCATCAGACCATTTACAAGTAAAAGTGCATAAACTGCCAAACATTTCCATTTATACATAACACCTCCCCCTAATTAAATTCAAATGTTTGTTGTAGCAAATCAATTCAGCACAAAATGCCCCCAAGTTGCTTGACATCATAAAATAAATTAAAACAGCAACAAATTAACTACCCCTTGCTCATACATAAATAAAATCCACATTATAATACTCAAAATTCATCACATAATAAAATTGTATGCACACTCCACTTTAAAATATATACTTATCTCATCCTTATCAGCATAAATTATATTGTGCATCTATAAATCAACTGTCTAGTTGCTTTTGTTATTTATAGATCGCCACACAATAATAAATGTATATCATCGTGACATAACATTTCCTACTTGTTATAACTGATTATATGGTCAGGCACTCGGTCGACTCCAAAACCCAATTAATTCAAGTCAATACATCGTTACTTACACATTCATGGATCGAGTCATATTACACCAATTTAAATATCCATCCAAGTCTATCCTATAGTGTAGCTAGGTCCTTTCAAATTAAAAATATAATACCATCAAACATGTGAATACACAATCGTTCAGTTTACAGCCCTTGTACACTGGCAAAAATCAATCAAGAAGTAATTTCTATTTTGCGTCATTCAAATAAACAGTTTACTGCACCTTCTTAAACATAGATGGATGACGAGCCTATTTATCTATATGTCCATACTAGGTTCTAAAATACAGTTAAATATGCACTTATCCAGTTTACTTTTACAATAAACCCCCTATTTTAGCGTGAATGCTGTTAAGCACTCACTCTACTATTTACTTCGCAAAAGCACTCCTAATCGTGACGTCATCATGCCATGCCTCCATTCCTTGACTGTTCGGCTACTTGCAAAGTGCATTTCCTGTAAAATCCAGACTATATAACATCAAATTTACCTATTACTAAATCCTCATGTAGATATATATATATATATATATATATATATATATATATATATATATATATATATATATATATATATATATACACTTTAAAAAAAATCTATTCACAAACATGAGCAGTTCCATTATATATTTGACATATATGGTATTATATAGAATCAATGCAGCTCTTCATAATATGCCCATATAAGTATATTATTGTACAGCCATCAAATTGCTACTAGTAATGCCATCAGTCTACATCTTCAAACTAATTTCATCTAACAGGTACTTATATAAAAATAGTAGTAAAGAATGACAGATCATAGACAATAATTGCAATTCTAAAAACTAAACTGCACTTCATGTGAAAATATTTATAGCTAGCCAAAAGCTCATTTATCATTTGAGCTACATATACTAAACTGTAAGACGTGTTCTAAACATAAATGATCTCATGATCGATATCACGGCACATCTGTTGTTATATATAACCTATAGAGTGCATGTCATAGTATATAGCCATATATAGTTAAAAAATGTTTTGTGTGTGTGTATATATCTATCTATATATATATATATATATATATATATATATATATATATATATATATATATATATGTGCACTTCTAGCCCAAGCTATATGAAATAGTCTTAACATACATAACCAACCATTAATTCCTGTTACGTGCATGTTCATACAAAGCTGACCTTATAGTTGCATTAACAGATGCACTTATATATATATATATATATATATATATATATATACTTCTTCACATATATATATATATATATATATATATATATATATATATATATATATATACTTCTTCACTTATATATATATATATATATATATATATATATATATATATATATATATATATATATATATACTTCTTCACATATGACTAAATATTCCCTGGTCGAGCTAAAATGTAGGACCAATTTCATGTTAGTATATTGTAGTTTTGAAAGCAAATGTATAATATTCTTCCTATACTACCTAATGTATGTGTGTATCTCACTATTTGTGAGGTAACCCCCTCGCTTCCAAAAAACTCCATGGATATCTTACCATTAAGGCCCAGCCCTTTTTCAGGTCTAAGTTTTAAAATCCATCTAAAGTTCACTCTTTTCTATAAGATTTATAATATTCCCCATCTTATTTCCAGGACTAATCTGTTCTAGGCCTATAAATTTGAAACTGTGGTTGACAATACTCATTTCATTATATTTGGACAATGCACTAATGGGGTCCCTAGTCTTTATACTATTGGTATGTTCCCTCATATGGTCCTTGAGAGCTCTATTAGTTTTGCCAACATAGAATCTTAAGCAGCAGTCACATTGTGCCAAGTATATTATATCCCTACTATTACAATCCATCAGGTTATACACTTTATATACTACTTGTGTTTTAGGATGTACAAACTGATTAGTTTGTTTAATAAATTGGCACATGTTGCAGTGACTGCACTTCCTAGTTCCTGTCATTGTCAAACCAGATGTATTTATTATTTCTTTTGGATAACACAGCATCCTTTTAAGATTTTTTGTATTTTAAAGCAGAAGTTGGGTTCTTCACCCACCACTGCTTTAATTTTATTATCAGTCATTAACAATGGGCAATGTTTATAGAACACATTCTTAACTCTATTAATGTCACTGGTGTATGGTATCGTAACTTTAACCACATTCACTTTATTATGCATTGCTGTTACATTCTCCACTTGTAAAGCTATATTAGGACTTTCAGAAAAATAAGGTTTAGCTCTACTGTCTCTCATTATTCTAACTTATTGTAAAACTGGTACTACTTCTGCATCTTATATATATATATAACATTTTCTCTAGTTGAACAAGACCTTTAGTAAACACATTGTCCTGATTACTCAAACGTGATACATGCATCCAATGTCCTTTCACTATATTCTTAAATGTTTTCCTTGGGTGCATGCTAGACTTATGCAAATGTGTGAGTATAACAGTCTTTGTGATATATCCTAGTCTAAAACAACCCTTGTGCATTTATTGAAACAAAAACATCTAGGAATGCAATCCCTTTTGTAGAATATTTCAGTTCAAACTTCAGAAAGTTTGTTGTATTTTCTATTACTTCTACAAAATTTATAAGTAGTGAGAGGGAACCTACCCATACAAGAAAAATATCATCCAGAAAACGATGACAGAAATTCACATATTTCTTGTATAGCTCGAGTGGAAACATACATTCCATCTCCCACTGTGCCATAACTGCATTGGCACAGCTATTGGCACAACAAGTTCCCATAGCTACGCCTTCTCGTTGGAGATAGTATGTACCATCAAAGACAAATACATTGTTCTTAAGTACAATGTCCATAAACATACATGTAGTATCTGTCAACATTTTATTATATCCACTTTTCATTTTAAGAACATTTAGGTGTAGGCCTTTCTCATTAGGAATTGAGGTGAATAAGGATGCCACATCAACTGTTACTAAATACATGTTCTCACTATTATTTGATACCTGATTGAATATAAAGAGACTTTCCAAGAAATTTTTTGAATCTTTTAGCACAGCTTCTACTTCATTCAAGACTGGTCTCACCTGCCTTTCAACAAAGATAGAGTATGGTTCTGTTAGCCATCCTTTGCCTGCTACAGTTGGTCTAAAGGGTGGCCTAACTTTATTTTGATGTATTTTAGGCCATCTTTGTAATGTTGGAATCAAAGGGATGTTCAACTGTAAGGAAGTGAACGAGTTCTAAGGACAAATTGTATCAAAGCATACTGTCATTGATATTAATCCTCATCAATTGTTGCATTTTATGTATTTCCACAAGGGTAATGATTTTATATACTTTCGTGTCAGACAGCATATGATGTAATGAGTTGTCGGCAAGTCTAATAACCAAAGATGTATTGGTTTGGAGATGTTTCAGTGCTACCTTTTCTTGTTTAGTTACATTTACATACCTGTTATGTTGGAGATGTTTCAGTGCTACCTTCTCTTGTTTAGTTACATTTACATACCTGTTATGTTGGAGATGTTTCAGTGCTACCTTCTCTTGTTTAGTTACATTTACATACCTGTTATGTTGGAGATGTTTCAGTGCTACCTTCTCTTGTTTAGTTACATTTACATACCTGTTATGTTGGAATTGTTTCAGTGCTACCTTCTCTTGTTTAGTTAGATTTACATACCTGTTATGTTGGAGATGTTTCAGTGCCACCTTCTCTTGTTTAGTTACATTTACATACCTGTTATGTTGGAGATGTTTCAGTGCTACCTTCTCTTGTTTAGTTAGATTTACATACCTGTTATGTTGGAGATGTTTCAGTGCTACCTTCTCTTGTTTAGTTAGATTTACATACCTGTTATGTTGGAGATGTTTCAGTGCCACCTTCTCTTGTTTAGTTACATTTACATACCTGTTATGTTGGAGATGTTTCAATGCTACCGTCTCTTGTTTAGTTACATTTACATACCTGTTATGTTGGAGATGTTTCAGTGCTACCTTCTCTTGTTTAGTTAGATTTACATACCTGTTATGTTGGAGATGTTTCAGTGCTACCTTCTCTTGTTTAGTTAGATTTACATACCTGTTATGTTGGAGATGTTTCAGTGCCACCTTCTCTTGTTTAGTTACATTTACATACCTGTTATGTTGGAGATGTTTCAGTGCCACCTTCTCTTGTTTAGTTACATATACATACCTGTTATGTTGGAGATGTTTCAATGCTACCTTCTCTTGTTTAGTTACATACCTGTTATGTTGGAGATGTTTCAGTGCTACCTTCTCTTGTTTAGTTAGATTTACATACCTGTTATGTTGGAGATGTTTCAGTGCTACCTTTTCTTGTTTAGTTACATTTACATACCTGTTATGTTGGAGATGTTTCAGTGCTACCTTCTCTTGTTTAGTTACATTTACATACCCGTTATGTTGGAGATGTTTCAGTGCTACCTTCTCTTGTTTAGTTACATTTACATACCTGTTATGTTGGATATGTTTCAGTGCTACCTTCTCTTGTTTAGTTACATTTACATACCTGTTATGTTGGAATTGTTTCAGTGCTACCTTCTCTTGTTTAGTTAGATTTACATACCTGTTATGTTGGAGATGTTTCAGTGCCACCTTCTCTTGTTTAGTTACATTTACATACCTGTTATGTTGGAGATGTTTCAGTGCTACCTTCTCTTGTTTAGTTAGATTTACATACCTGTTATGTTGGAGATGTTTCAGTGCTACCTTCTCTTGTTTAGTTAGATTTACATACCTGTTATGTTGGAGATGTTTCAGTGCCACCTTCTCTTGTTTAGTTACATTTACATACCTGTTATGTTGGAGATGTTTCAATGCTACCTTCTCTTGTTTAGTTACATTTACATACCTGTTATGTTGGAGATGTTTCAGTGCTACCTTCTCTTGTTTAGTTAGATTTACATACCTGTTATGTTGGAGATGTTTCAGTGCTACCTTCTCTTGTTTAGTTAGATTTACATACCTGTTATGTTAGAGATGTTTCAGTGCCACCTTCTCTTGTTTAGTTACATCTACATCCCTGTTATGTTGGAGATGTTTCAGTGCCACCTTCTCTTGTTTAGTTACATTTACATACCTGTTATGTTGGAGATGTTTCAATGCTACCTTCTCTTGTTTAGTTACATTTACATACCTGTTATGTTGGAGATGTTTCAGTGCTACCTTCTCTTGTTTAGTTAGATTTACATACCTGTTATGTTGGAGATATTTCAGTGCCACCTTCTATTAATTAGTTACATTTACATACCTGTTATTTTGGAGATGTTTCAGTGCTACTTTCTCTTGTTTAGTTACATTTACATACCTGTTATGTTGGAGATGTTTCAGTGCTACCTTCTCTTGTTTAGTTAGATTTACATACCTGTTATGTTGGAGATGTTTCAGTGCTACCTTCTCTTGTTTAGTTACATTTACATACCTGTTATGTTGGAGATGTTTCAGTGCTAACTTCTCTTGTTTAGTTAGATTTACATACCTGTTAAGTTACTCTTTGTTCCTGGACATATTATATATTTCATCTTCACATATTTTTCCAAAAGCTTCTAAAATGGGATGGTTTACAGGTGCATAATTGCTAAGCTTCTTAAATTGTTAGATGTTACTACCTGTATCCATAGGAAATGTCAGTTTCAACATAACATTCCTAAGAAAAAGTTTTAGCTCGATCAATGCATCTGGTAAATCAGCTGACTGCGCTGGTATAAATGAAAGTCCCTTCTGTAGAACTGAGATCTCTGTTTCTTCTAACTGTCTATGTGATATATTCCAAACAATGTATTGATTGAGTTCTGTTGCCACATCCTTTTCAGGGTTGGATATTCTGTGTTGTCCATCTGCTCCTTCCGTTTCATCCTGTTTCTACTCCTGGACCAAAATGATTGTCTCCCTCTTTCTTGTTGGATTGGTAGTGGAAAAGCTGGATATGTTTGCTGTCCATTATTGATGGTATCTTTCCTTCTCACTACTGGTTGGCCATGTGGAATAGGTTGGCTTCCATTAATAGTTGTCACCTGATATGATGTGTCAGTATTCTCTTGCATTATAGTAACTGGACTGTGTACATCATTAGTTGGACTTTGATTACATGTTCCCATTGGTCATAGTTGTCACCTGATATGATGCGTCAGTATTCTCTTGCATTATAGTAACTGGACTGTGTACATCGTTAGTTGGAGTTTGATTACATGTTCCCATTGGTCATAGTTGTCACCTGATATGATGCGTCAGTATTCTCTTGCATTATAGTAACTGGACTTTGTACATCGTTAGTTGGAATTTGATTACATGTTCCCATTGGTCATAGTTGTCACCTGATATGATGCGTCAGTATTCTCTTGCATTATAGTAACTGGACTGTGTACATCATTAGTTGGAGTTTGATTACATGTTCCCATTGGTCATAGTTGTCACCTGATATGATGCGTCAGTATTCTCTTGCATTATAGTAACTGGACTGTGTGCATCATTAGTTGGAATTTGATTACATGTTCCCATTGGTCATAGTTGTCACCTGATATGATGCGTCAGTATTCTCTTGCATTATAGTAACTGGACTTTGTACATCATTAGTTGGAGTTTGATTACATGTTCCCATTGGTCATAGTTGTCACCTGATATGATGCGCCAGTATTCTCTTGCATTATAGTAACTGGACTGTGTACATCATTAGTTGGAGTTTGATTACATGTTCCCATTGGTCATAGTTGTCACCTGATATGATGCATCAGTATTCTCTTGCATTATACTAACTGGACTGTGTACATTATTAGTTGGAGTTTGATTGCATGTTCCCATTGGTTATAGTTGTCACCTGATATGATGTGTCAGTATTCTCTTGCATTATAGTAACTGGACTGTGTACATCATTAGTTGGAATTTGATTACATGTTCCCATTGGTCATAGTTGTCACCTGATATGATGCGTCAGTATTCTCTTGCATTATAGTAACTGGACTGTGTACATCGTTAGTTGGAGTTTGATTACATGTTCCCATTGGTCATAGTTGTCACCTGATATGATGCGTCAGTATTCTCTTGCATTATAGTAACTGGACTTTGTACATCGTTAGTTGGAATTTGATTACATGTTCCCATTGGTCATAGTTGTCACCTGATATGATGCGTCAGTATTCTCTTGCATTATAGTAACTGGACTGTGTACATCATTAGTTGGAGTTTGATTACATGTTCCCATTGGTCATAGTTGTCACCTGATATGATGCGTCAGTATTCTCTTGCATTATAGTAACTGGACTGTGTACATCATTAGTTGGAATTTGATTACATGTTCCCATTGGTCATAGTTGTCACCTGATATGATGCGTCAGTATTCTCTTGCATTATAGTAACTGGACTGTGTACATCATTAGTTGGAATTTGATTACACGTTCCCATTGGTCATAGTTGTCACCTGATATGATGTGTCAGTATTCTCTTGCATTATAGTAACTGGACTGTGTACATCATTAGTTGGAATTTGATTACATGTTCCCATTGGTCATAGTTGTCACCTGAAATGATGCGTCAGTATTCTCTTGCATTATAGTAACTGGACTGTGTACATCATTAGTTGGAGTTTGATTACATGTTCCCATTGGTCTAGCAGTCACATGTTCATCATTAGCTGGAGTTTGATTACACGCTCCCGTTGGTCTAGCAGTCACATGTTCTCTCTCATTTCGAGACTCTGAACTACTTTCACTCTCATTTACATTTGCATTCTGTTCGGGTCTAGTATTTCTCTGAGGTTTAGGCCACGGAAAGTATTACCACTCTTAAAATCAGCTATGTGTCTATCCAAGTTCTCCCTTTTTTGTTGTGTTAATCTATGTTTATACACACTCACATTATCCATGGCAGTTCCCATAAATTTATCAACCTGTGTAGCTGGAAATTGTGTGTATAGTGCTTCCTGCTGTTGTTGTATGCTGTGTATAAGTTCTAGTTCATAAGGTTTAAAGAACTCATTCATGAGCTTTAAGTAGCTAAAGCTTGTTTCCATGTTAATCTTCTGCCATTGGCTTAGTAGCTCCGGGTATTGTGCCTCATATGCTGGCATTTTTAGTATTTGTAAATGGTGAGGTATTACTTTATATTGTATGCATCCTTCAAAATGAAATCTTTGTAACTGCAGTCTTTTAAGCTTAATACATCATTCTCAACAGTGGTTACAAGCATCCTCAGTTTGTAATAGTCAACATTAACATCTTCTTGGTAAGGTAATGCATCATTCGATTCACATTCCACCATCAAAGGATTAATAGTATTATTTAACATGCCCAATAGTCCTGGATGTTGTTTGTTTTCCCTCAGTTTTAATGGATTAAAATCCAGTTCAACATTCAGTTCTGCCATGGTCCTACTGGTTATAGCAAGCAGAAAATGCAATAATCCAAGAAAGAATGTTCCCCAGTAGGCAAACAGCCCCCTTTGTAAAATGTAGACTTCATAATTTTCTGTGATGCTTTGTGGCTCATGTTTCCAGTGGTTTTCAGCCACTTCAGTACCATAATGTTTGCATAATCCCCAGTGAAACAGTCTCGCCACATTATTATGCCTTTCAGTATACAGTCCTTCTGCCATTAGTATGTCACAACCAGCAATGAGGTGTGCAACTGTTTCCAATTCTGTTTTACAAAACCAACATTTGTCTGTTTCTCCCACATATTCAATGGACTTTGTAAACCAGCGTATACCTAGCACACTATCTTGGGTCACCAATATTAACCTTTCATCTCTTGGTTTAAATTCACCTCTCCTTAACTCATTCCTGCATTCGTTCCTGATCAACATAAGGTTCTTCTAGAAGTTTTCTATATTTGCAACTAAATGCTTTTTCCACATTTCTTGCCTTCTCATCTGGTCCTTCACCTTATATTCTTTCTTTTGTTTTTTGGCACATTCAGTTGCTGCCTGATTTTTATTTACCCCTGGTTTGGTTTCCATTCCTGCTTGATGCCGATTTGCTTCTACTAGCCTAAGCAGGGAAGTCAACTTAGATTTATTCTCCTCGTGTTTCAAAACTTTCACTACATTTGGGTCTTGAGAGGTCAGCAGATGTGTGAGTCCCACGACTGCAGATCTATACATGTAATCAACTTCAAGGAGGCCCATACCTCCTTCAGAATGGGGAATATATAATCTTGGTATACACTGATTTTTATAAATGATTTGGTGAGCATGAAGCATCCTTCTTGTTTTCCTATCTAATCTATCCAGCACATTTTGGGTCCAATCAGTCATTCCAAAACTGTAAGTTAGGACAGGAAGAGCAAATTGGTTATAGCTTGGATTTTGTTCCTAGATGTTAACTCTGTTTTCAGGATTAATTTAAGTCTTCTAAAGTACTCCTTACTAAGTTCTATTCACATTTGTTCATGTTTTATTGTTGATCCTTCATCAATTCCCAAGTATTTATACACTCCCTCTTGCTCAAGTTCTTTTATATCACATTCTTGTGACAAACTAATGTTTTCTTGGTGCTGCAGTTTTCCTGCTTCAAATGTTGCTTTTGTGCATTTATCAAGACCAAATTACGTTCTTATATCATCTGAAAAAGTTTTGAAAACTTGCAGTTGTGCTTTCAGTTCTTCATCTAATGAGCTATACAGTTTCAAATCATCAACAAAGAGAATTGCTGGAACCTGTGTTCTGAGAGACTGCTTTCCAATCTGTCTGCAAATATACAGAGCTGAGTATATTTTTTTGGCTTTAGAGTTTGTACTGTTAATTGTTGCTTAGATCTCTGTTGCAACTGCCTCCCCCCATTTTCTGCTGTGTCTTCAGTTGGTATAACTGGTTTTTACAGTGTGTGTGTTATCTAACTCAAGGATCACTTAATTTTACCTGTTAGTAACACCCTGCATTTAATTGCTGGAACCTGTGTTCTGAGAGGCTACCTTCCAGACTATCTGCAAATCTACAGAGCTGAGTATATATTTTTTGGTTTTAGAGTTTGTATTGTTAGTTGTTGCTTAGATCTCCGTTGAAACTGTTTTGTCTCACTCACCCTCCCTATTATTGGCTTGTAGTTTAAATTTGGTGGCTTTTGCAGTTGCCCGCCCTACTATAGATTTGATCTGGACACCCCCCCAGTCCCATCTCTTTACCACATTCTACCTAATAAACTCTCTCTACACTTGCTTTTATTCATTTCTAATTTAATTGCATTTTTTTAAACTGTATTTGGTCTAATATTGCTACATACTCAAGTGTGCTAGCTTGCACTGCATGTGAATTGTTTTTACTACTGTTTTTGCCACTTTTCTGTAAAAAAAAAAAAAAAAAAAACTGTAAGTGTGTTTCCTACCTTTCCTGTAACTAGTGTTCCAGGTACAGATTTGCTGTATCCAGGACTGTATGTAAGCTTCTGAGCCCCCCCAAGCTTTTCTGTGCTGGAGGGAAGCCTTCTAGCTTATCAGTGGGAGTGGTAAGCACTAGGTAACCTATCTACCACATAAGGAGCGGTTCTGGCCCAGAATTTGTAGTTATTGGCCGTTTGGGCAATCTCTTCCACCTCTCTCAACTTTCTGATTTGAAAGCCTGCATTTGCACTTGTTTCTGTCTTGTAACTCATCTAGTGCAGATACAGATTCTTAGTTTAGCACTTAAATTTGCTTATTCGTGCTCAGCACTTGTTCAGTATTTGTAAGCACTAAATAAGCTGCTAATTACTAGAGCACTCAACCTTCCTCATCACCTAGAGGAAAACAGTTTTTGTACTTACTTTCCACACTTGCTTAGAAAAACAGCTCTTGTACTCACTTTCCTCACTTATCTAGAGGAAAATAGTTTTTTATTCAGGCATGTCCAAGGGTCAGCTCCCAGTGTTCTCTCCTGTCTATCTGATGAATCTGGGCATCTTGAGGCAATGTAGAAATTGCCTCCTACATGGACAACCCTCTCCTCCTACCACCCAACACTACAACCTGTGAGAGATGCACTTATCTAGCCAAACTGGAGGTAAAGCTCTCTCCAACCAAGAATGAACTTGACAGTCATGAGTACAAGGTAAACACTTGCACCACACCACACTCATCACATAGTCTCACTAAGTCTACACCACAAAAATTCACACATAGTAACATAAAAACATTCATGGAGGCACTCAATAATAATCTGTCTAAGCAACCGAGACCTCCAAAACAGAAACGCAAGCAACCTCCGTCCCCTAACACAACCCAAATGACACATAGCCCACAGAGTGCCACTTAACCACAGCCAATAAGGCAAAACAACGTACCCAATACACTAGTCATAGGTGACTCTATGGTCAGGCACACTGATGTCCCACTCACCAGGCTAAACAAGGAGAAGGTTACTGTCAGCTGCCTGTCAGGTGCCAGGATCCGCCACATAACCCACGCACTCAGGTCAGTCCGCAACAAGTACAAATATGATTCTGTCATTGTCCATGTTGGTATGAATGACCTGAGACGTACCCCCCTGGACTACATGAAAAGAGACATGGAAGAGCTCTCTAATCCTGTAGCCCAGGCAGGTATGACCCTAGCCCTGAGTAACATTTTGCCATCGCCCAGAATGATATCACAGTACAAGGACAAAATGTTTGACTTCATCAATTGGCTAAGCTTCTGGTGTCATTCTAAGGGGATCCAGTATCTGTCTGCTTGGGATGACATGGTCGACAGACCACGATGCTTTGCCACAGATGGCCTGCACCTGTCACCCCTGGGATTTCAGATACTGGCTAAGGCTCCTGCTGCCGCTATAGTGCATTTTTAGGCAAGGTTCAAATAACAAATTCACCACCGTAACAGGAACAGGCAAGCAAAAACTGAGGGTAATTCTACTCAATGCTAGAAGTCTAAATCTCAAAATGCACTCATTTGAGGCACTCCTTAAAATGGAGAACATCGATAGACTGACTGAGACCTGGTTCAAGGCTCCAGAGAGCACCCCTGCACTACCAGGCTATAACTCGTACCACACTTTTTGGCCATGTAACCTGGACCGAAACACCAAAGGCGGAGGTGTGTCCATATTCATTATGGATATCCACACCTCCAGGCAAGTTGCTCAGCATAATGTATCCGAGGTTATTCAAGTGCAACTAACTCTGGGCAAAACTGCAATCTAAATTGTAGCTTGCTACAGATCCCCCACCATGCCCCAGGATTCCCACTCCTCTCTTCTTGATGTACTGAAAAATATTAGGGTTCAACCAAACACCCTAATAATGGGCGACTTCAACTACTACACTTCTTGTCTTAATTGCTTTATAGTTTTCTCTATTCAATGCTTCCATGATGGTATTCAATTTCTCCCCTTTCGCTCCTTCACTACCCTTTGTTCTTGTGGTAGAACGTTCTCAGTTGTTAATTTAGCTGCACAGTAATGTATCATGTTTACTTCTGTTATATCGTATTGATCTCTATGGACAGTTCTAATTACTGTGTTTGTTTGCTTATCAAACTTCTGACTTTTGGGTTTTATTTACCTTCTGCAGTCTATTTCTTTCTTTGATCTTAATATGTCTATCTCTATTAAGTCAAGCAACTCTTCTCTTAGATAATTTTCTTCCATACTGAGGGCACATCCCTTGTTTTCCATTTCCTGTGGGCATTTTATAGAAGATTCTATAACATCTTCCTGTGACTCGTTCTCTTCAATTTCATCCTGTGCCATCCGCTGCTCTGTCATATGAGAACTCACTGGCCTATCACTCCTCAACATTAACTGGGTCAGAGTTTCCACAGTTTCCTCTTCCTTCCCTTACTGTCCAGCTTCAAGTGGATGTTTATACTGGTTTCCTGTGTAAACTCCAATATATCTTCATATGGAACCTAACCAATTGCTTCCTGTTCCACTGGCTTCCCCTTAATTTGGATATCCATTGCTCTGTCCTGTTGTGGTGCTTTCTGAATTAGATTTTCTACAGTGAATCGTTCACTTTGCAGGTACTGTACTCCATAACCTCAATTTCTATTTCTTTAAATTCTCCATTATTAATCTCTTTTCTACTTTTTCTCTTTGTCTTCTTATTTTTTGTTTTGTAAAGTTTTCCATATCCTGATTCCTTTGCCTGTATTTCTATTCAAGTATCTTTGGTGCTGCTCTTTTTGTGTTGGTTAGTTTTGCTTTCTCCTTTGCATAAATATTACACCATATTAAATCTTTTTTTCTTTCCCATGTCCATAGTTCTTCGTCAGATGTCTCCTGATCTTCCTGCTTCTCCTTACTTTGGGGACTCGTTCCATCATGCTGTGAGGTAACCTGTGTTAGACCTTCTACATCAAATATTTCAATTCACATCATTCCCTAAGTTCAGCTTGTATTTTTTTAACATCTACTTTACTAATCATTTTTTTCTACTCTCACTCCATGTAGATTTAGTGCTGATGGGTTGGGAGGGTGGCCTAATGGTTAAGGTGTTTGCCTTGCAAACACAAGGTACAGGGTTTAAATCTCACAGGGGATAAATGGCTAGGCTTAAAATGGCTCACAAGGGCAGTTAGCCTAGTACTAATCTATGAACATATGAACCTATACTGCAGTGGACTTTAAGAAGTGGACTGGGGTGCACTCCTGAGTGTGTCATCCTTTTGGTTAGATATTAAACCAAGGCCCCATCTGCATTAATAGTAGGTACTGTGACATCTTTTACGTCCACCTGCACTATTGAAAAGAGTAGGGAGAAATCCCCTAACGCCCTAGCCAAATTTCCACCAGCAGTATAAGTGCCTCCAGGGGTCTCCCCTGAAAAGACACTACTAGCCTAGTAGGACTAATTTAGTTAAAGGATATTTAAATTAAATTAAATCCATATCTCTGTCATAATATCAAAAGTAAAAAAGAAAATATTGTTCACACTAAAAGTTTTGAGCAGTGTTGTTCTTAATTGGGGAGAGACATAAGTAATGGGACATGTATTTGCCTCAGCCTTGGAAATTCTTGAAAATTGACCTCATACCTGCCTAGTATTCATAGTTACCAAACAAACAAACTTCACTTGCACTCCTAACCTTCTCTCTCTTTCTTACTTACAGTACATCACAGAATATTTGCTCTTATTTCTCACTGTCCTAGAGAATGCTCTGCACAACAACAGTGGTTTAAAAATGTCACCATGACTCCTAAGCCTAATAAGGTTTGTTGTGTAATCAACTTCCCATCTATTGTTAGAGAAGTCAGAGTTGTTATAAGACTGAGTATTTTATGCAGCAATGTTGGTTTGACTGAAGGGATGAGAAATTAATTTGATGTCGTACTCTTAGACTTGCGTTGTGGCATTGCTTGCCTTCGAAGACATTGTTGATGTATACTAAGAAATGAAATATTGAAGCTTCAAAGACAATGTGGACATTGTCATTTAGGGTGTGGTCATCTTTAAGGCGAATGTTTCAATACCTGATCATTTAAAATGAATATCTCATGACACATTGAATAGGGAAACCATCTTAAGACAACATTTCTTTCTTTACACAAAAAATACACACAACAGTTTTAATTATTATTGCAGCTTAAAATGCATTTATAAAGCATAGGATTCAATGATGGTTGTAGAGCTTCTCCGTCATTAACATTTTATTTTTCTAGTAGGAATCTTGCTATTCGTTATGTAATGTGAGGTAATATGTGCACATACTTTTGCATTTTGGAAATATTTCATCATTGCAGATACCAGAGTCAGATTTTAGTGTAAACAGCAGGAATGTGAGTAAATCGGGGTTCACTCCTCAACATGTCTTTCTTGTATACCATCCAAGTCCTAAATCCATGTCTCCGCCCATGTCAGCTAGGGAAAGTCTAAGTGACCAAACAGATGAACAAATGTTTTATTCTGCAGTTGTTAATTTACTTGTTATGAGCATACAACTAGAGCCATTTAAGAGTAGATTTCCATGACATAGTGCATAGTCCAAGTGCAATTAAGCTGAATCGATGCCATTGCTGATTAATATGCAGGTACAGGATTTGAACCACGTGCTTATTACCAAGCTCATACATTCAAAAGTAATGCCACAGCATCTGTATTACAAACACATGTATGCTTTTTGTATTCCTTGACAGGTGAACACTTTTATTCATATGAAAACATTTATGATTTTAAAGACAGCATTAGTGCAGACTGATAGCAGCATTTGGGTACTACAGGAGTGAGTGTGTGTGTGTGTGTGTGTGTGTGTGTGTGTGTGTGTGTGTGTGTGTGTGTGTGTGTGTGTGTGTGTGTGTGTGTGTGTGTGTGTTTGTGTCTGAAAGAAGGAAACTGAGAAAGCAGAGAGTGTCCCAGTTCTGAAAAGCTGTTAAATTGTCTAAATGCTGAGAATCTTTGGAACAATTTTATAATTGTTCAGTGTACATCGTTTCTTTATGCTGATGAGCAGAATGTTTGGACCTTTTGTCTGATTTCTGCAAACATTTGCTTAAATAAAACATGAGTATCTGGAACATTTCCCTAAATGCTCAGTCTTTTCTTGGCACTTGTTTGAATTTTCTGACCATCTGAACATTTGTCCAAATGATCATGGCTTTTGAAGTATCTGTTTAGTGGGTCAAAATATTTGGATTAATAACGCATCAAGCATTTTAAACATTTGCTTAAATGCACACACTCTTAGAAGGATTTGTTCATGTAGCCAGATCCTAAGTACTCTGGCAGCTTCATGCCCTAGTCTCTCCAAAACTGAAAGCATTTTTTAATTGCACTAAACTCACTGAAGATTTGCTGTATCTGATTATGTCATGGACTGAATAGAATGAGAACTGCAGATGTTGAATACAATTTTGCAATGGTACAGAATGGGGAAACTAAACCCCCACTAGAATTTAATATCTTATAAATACAAATCAGTTTCAGCATGTCAGAAATCTAGAAGTGCATATCTGCTGCAGGGCTGATCCATTACCTTACCTAGGGCCCCATTAACCATGGTCCATCTCTATGCACTAGCATACACACACACACACACACACACACACACATACACACACATACATGCTACAGGGAAGGCTGGCAAAGTTGCCAATTCCCCAAAACTTTCCTCCTGATCTGGTAGTAATGTCACCACTCTGGAAAAAACTCCAGATACGCCTGGTTATCTATTTGCTCTTATGACTTCCACTGGTAGTCAGATGAAACAGATGCAAATGTGTGTATCTGCGTGCTACTCAACAGTGTAAATAATAGTTTTCAGATCATCATGTAGAAAGAAAATTAAGCAAATTCAGAATAAAATTTACATAGGATGGCACACAAGGAATCTTAAAAGAAATTGCAATAAGAATCTCCTAATATGTATGTTTTTTGAGTAGTTTACTACAAGAAGTCTGTTCCTCAAAACAAATAAGCAGTTATACAGATAGAAAGACTAGAGAGGCAAGCATCTTCGGACACACTAACAAATATCCTTTGGCTACAGCATTGTGCAGTTGTATAGCATAAAACTCTTTGCAAGTACCCCTGACATCACCGTTGGTAAGGAAACCCAAAACAATCCAGTTTCCCCTACCCAGCACAGTCATCCAACTTTGCCAAAAAAAAAAAAACTCCACAGCTGTTGTTTCTTGAATTAAATCCTGCTTGGGTCTTAAAATTCTGCTAGCTCTTACATGACTGCCATTTGATCCTTGTTTGAATATTACTATATAGTATTATACGAGGGTACCATTATGACCAGGGACTAAGCAAGACATAAGGATTGGCACAAACTCTGAAAATGAACACATTCTGATACCTTTTGCCTGGAATCAACACGTTTTATAGGCATTCCTTTCAATCTGGCATTACCACTAGCTTCACAGATGCAGTTTTACTTCTTTATGTCATACCTAATAGGTGTATTTATGAATTCAATATAGCTAAACAGGTAAGTAGGAGAAAGGGGTGACTATTTTGAGGTATGCCAGTTGATGCTGAAGTTACCTAGTATGAGTTTCATGAGGAATACGGGGTGTTACCCAGACTATGATGTTTTTTGTTGCAGAGGTCTTAAAATGGGGTGAACACAAAGTGCAATAATGGAGATATTATTTGGATTGTTCAGTTTTAAAAAAAGTTCCAAGTATTTTAGCATTGCTAAACTGAGTTACCAAACTGAGGTAAGGAAACATCTCTAGTTCATTAGGATATAAGCCATTTTTTTGTTTTTCAGTCAGCATGGAGAGTATATTATAACCAGGAAGAAGACTGCTATGCTTTTGATTTTAACTTTCCAGGCAGTGAATGCTTAAACCTCTCAAAGTTAGATAAAAATGCCTAAGTATGATTTGACTCTGAATCAAAACAGTGTGCTACAAGTAGTATGACATCCAAGTAGCTGAAAGCTGATTATTTCTATGAACATTTTTTTGACCTTCATAATAACAATTTTTTTGTGGAATGTAACTAGATCTCAGGGTAATCCTCCTTCCTTACCAATATCCCCTTACTTCCATAAATGTAGCATTATTGTCTTTTTTTCCCTCTTATATCACTATTGGAGCCCATCTAGCAGTCAGTATAAGTACTCCCTTTTTCTTTGTCCCTGATATTCTGCTGAATATCCATCCCAAAATCGTTTCTTTATCAAATTCGGATGCTTATTTCTTTCCAAATGTGTCTCCTGCAGCATTGCTAGTTGCACTCTCTGCATTTTAATATAATTCAATATTCTTCCTACCTCATTAAATCTTGTCAGCTGTGCTATGCTAAACAGTAATGGAAAAAGACTTCATAGACTAGTGGTTCAGTTTGTTTTTTCAACTGTGGAACACTTGGTGGTGCAACCAAAGTTCAGACAAGGTTTATGACATGTATCAACTCTCATTTACCATTCCAGTTATCTTTTTTCCAAGATGTGGAATTTAAATCCAGTGTGGCCTGTGGCTTTCTTGGAGTTTTTAAAAGGGTATTCCTTTGGACTTTATCTGAATAGTGTTGAGAAATTAAAATCTTCACTCCGTTTATATTTTATCCCACAAAGAATTCTTCACATTTTGTGAAGATGACAGTCTCCATACTGCCGTCTGCTCATCATTTGGTGAAATATTTCTTTGTATGCCCGTATACAGAGAATAGACTTGAGTTGCTCATATGTACAGAATAAGCATTTCTATGAGTTACAGTCAAATGTTCCATTTAATCAACGATCCTTCAAGTCTACACCTGAGCAGGATTCAAGAAGTCTCTGCCACTTTCACCTATTATAAATATGAACTGGGAGAACCGTTCCATTACCTTTGCAATTTGTTTCTTCCATTGATGAGGCCCCAGTTCCCTTTCATGTTTTTCCACGTGTCTAGGTGGTCTGGGTGGAGACAAAGGTTGTGCTGTATTTCCTTGATTTGCTTTCAGGATCCTTATAGAAGTTTCTATAGCCATATAGTAGTCTATTTACAGGTTCAAAACTTGTCAGGTTTTCTTGGATTCTATGCCCCTAATATGGGCCAGTAAAGAATACAGTAGTTTTACTTCATAACTTCAAGCAAGGCATTTCTGTTGAAGGCACATTCCTCGTGATTTGCTGACATTTCTTTTTGCAATCTGAGGGTGCATGCTGTTGGCATGTAGATGCAAGTTGGTCTTTACTGGTTTTCTGAATAGGCTGTTGGACAAGACCCTTGTCCATCCTCCCTTTCAGTGCTGTGCTGATAGTTAGATCAAGGACATAACATCACTTTTGTATGGTGAGTATTAAAGTTCAGGAAAAATGTGGATTTTATGATGTAATTGTATAAATTATGCGACTGAGTTTTGTTCCTTGCCCAAACAATAACAATGTCATAAATAAAACACAGGTAACCCCATTTGTATTTTTTTGTAACTAGAAATGTAGATTTTTCAGTGTCCCACTTACCGAGTGCTATGGTGGTGAAATTTGACAATTTTAATTAATTCCCCAAGGTCCTTCTCAGCAAGATTTAAAATAAAAATTCCTAGTCAAATGTACCATTTGTTTTTTTCAGTATAACAAATAACCCTGTGCCTGCTTATTTTGTGGTTTCTTGAGTTATTGTAAAAAATTAGCTAACACCCTACAACTCTGTGCTGTTTTTTTCTCTCCACCAGAACAATTTTGCCAGTGTTTAGTTAGTTTGGGTCGAAGTTTGTCAGGTCTTTCATCAAGTAATTATTTACAATTTTTGTGTTTATTTATAATAATAAGTTTAAGATTAGCCTGAAATAGCCAGTCTTATGTGTTTTTCCTTTCATTAATAGTATGTGGGCTCCATTTTCCTGTTCTGTAAAGGAATTATCTAGTTTTGTTAGTACCCTTGGAAATGCAGTGCACACAATTATTAAACACAGTAAGGAAACCATCAATTTCTGAAGGTTTTTGCTTTTAAATGTCAGCTGGAAGCCCATACCTCCTAATGAAATATTATGTCTGTTTACTTATAAACTACCTTCTGTATCCATTCTCTGTCCATATATTCCCCACACTTCCAAATTCTTTGTGTACTCTCCATCCAACATTATATGATAAATTGCATAGTGCAATGTGTCTATATCTTCAGTCCTGTCACATTATTCATATCTTTCTGTGTGGCTGAAAATCATCTAGCCTGCTGCACTGTGCCTCCTTGCTTCTGGAAAATGTGTAACCCATGTGATCTACATGCAAGTATCTTCTCATTCTTCCTCGGCCTTTTTCATATTTCAGAAATTGTCTGACTTGGAATCACTCCTTTTTCCCAATATTGTCAGTCAGAATGTTTGCCAAATGTGATGCTTAAGACTTTCCCCCTGTTATTTGTAAATGCTGCATGGATATTACTGCTTTCACACATTTCAGCCACCTAACCTGGACCGAAACACTAAAGGCGGAGGCGTGTCAATATTCGTTAAGGATATGCACACCTCCAGGCTAGTTGGTCAGCATAATGCATCCGAGATTATCTAAGTGCAACTAACTCTGGGCAAGACCGCAATCCAAATTGTAGATTGTTACAGAACCCCCACCATGCCCCAGGATTCCCACTCCTCTTTTGTTGATACACTGGAAAATATTATGGTACAACCTAACACCCTAATAATGGGCAATTTCAACTACCCCACCATTAACTGAGAAAACTACGCATGTATCAACTCTTTTGCTCAACGTTTTCTGGAATTCATAAATTCCAGTGCCTTGGATCAACTTATCCATACCCCCACCAGGGGCAGCAATATCCTAGACCTGGTCATTACCAACATGGGCAACTGGTGTTCTACACCAGAGGTCAATTCCTTGTTGGTCAGATCAGACCACAAGCTAATTACCTTAGACATCCACATCCCACCCCTACCCCCATTAGAGAAACCACAGTAAACAATTTCTCCAAAGCCAACTTCACGCTTCTTAAGGCAGAAGTGGCAAACTTCACAACACCCATGAGGATGGACAATAGAGGTACGACTGCTGAATCCTACACAAATGCACTTTATAAGCACTTACACAAGTGCATGGATCGTGCAATCCCTAGCAGAACCGAGATGCTATCCTCCAAAAAAAGGAAGCCAATCTGGTGGTCCTCTGCCATAAACAAACTTTACAACAGAAGAAAGAAACTGTTGCAAAAAAGAGTAAAATCCCATGATTGGAGGAACTCCCTGGTCAGCCTCAGTAAGAAGCTGAGATCCGTCATAAAATCCTCCAAAGCTAGTTATGAAAACAAAATCACCACTTATTCTAAAGACAGCCACAAAGCATTCTATAGCTATGTCAAGAATCTCAATGGCAACACTCAGCTCTGCTCTGAGTTACAGCATAATGGCACTAAATATACAGAACCAGCTGATATTGCCAACATCCTGGCATATAGGTTCAGTGCTAACTTTAACCTTCTCTAAGTTCAGTGCTAACTTTAACCCCCTCTCACGCCCTAAAGGGCCCATCTCTATACCGGAAGAATGCAAAGTTCCTGTAATCACGGCTGCACAGGTAAAAACCACACTCTCCAAAGCCTGGAATACAGCATCCATGGGACCTGACAACATCCCATGCTGCATTCTACATGAACTACAGAATGAACAGGCACCCCACCTAAGTACCATGTTCAATCATAGCCTTACCTCAGGCTTTCTGCCCACTGAATGGTGCACAGCAATGGTTATCCCACTCCACAAAGGGGGAGCCGCCCTGGACCCCGGGAACTACCGCCCCATTAACCTGATGAGCCTGGTCTGCAAGGCTATGGAACTTATAAACAATGACATTGGTAATCTCCAAACTCTGGACCCCACCCAGTTCATGTTTGTAAAAGGCAGATCATGTCTCCTAAAACTGATGGACTTCTTTGAAGCAGTCACCAAAGCCATAGATGAGGGCAAGATGGTTCACACAGCCTATCTAGATCTCGCCAAGGCATTCAACACCATCCCCCACTCTGGAATTATAGATAAACTCACTAAACTAGGTATAAATCCCTATGTCACAAGATGGGTTGCCAACTGGTTAACTGACAGAACCCACACTGTGAAAGTAGCAGACTCCAAATCCGACTTCAGACCAGTGACAAGTGGAGGCCCACAGGGTTCAGTCCTGGGTTGTCTCCTGTTTGGTATCTACTTCTCTGAAATACAAGCTAACACAGAAGGTCTTTGGCTAACAAAGTTTGCGATGACTGCAAACTAGGAGCCGTAATCAAAACTCCTAATGATGTGGACATCCTACAAAAGGGCCTCACTGAGACAGATGCCTGGTGTCAAAGCCATGGCCTCAAGCTCAGTGCCAAAAAGTGCATTGTCATCCCTTTTGGTAAAAACTCTGTACCCATGAACTACCACATAGGTGGTAGACTACTTAACACCAAAAGTGTGATGAGACCTTGGGACATAGGTGGACAGTAGTCTCTCCTTTGATAATCATATCGCCACAGTAGTCGGGAAATCCTTCTTTGTGGCACACCTCATCACAAAAGATTTCTCATCCAGAAAAAAAGAGGTCATTGTTCCCCTCTACTTGTCACTCATTAGACCCATTATAGAGTACAACGCCCCTTTGGTATGTACCTCACAAGACATCTACAACAACTGGAAAGGCCACAGAAATACCTCACAAGGGGGATTACCAGCCCCAGACAGATGTCCTATGCAGACAGTCTCAAAAAACTCCAGCTTTACTCTGTCACATATCACCTACTCAGAGGCGATTTCTACCTAACATACAAGGCTATGTCAAACCCAGAGCTGCTGGACATGGTCCACTTAAAGAAATCCCAATCCCTTCAAGCTACATGCTCTAGGGACCTAAACCTTGTCACCACAATAAATAGAACATGCTGGAGGTATAGATTCCTGTCCCAGAGACTTCCCATACTCTGGAACAGGCTACCCATCTATGTCACGCAAAGTTCTTCATTAGCACTCTTCAAGAAAAATCTTGATGAGTGGAGGGAAAATAGGAAATACACCCCGGGGATCACTTCTGTGCCTTTTCTCGGCAGTGGCACAGGAAAATCATTTTCATGGATGGCTAAAGCCAGGGTACATTTTTGTCTAGGCTTATATAGGCCCTTAGGCTTTTTTGTCTAGGCTTATATAGGCCCCTAGGGCCACTAGCCTAGTACCTGCCTATGAACCTATGAATAACATCCTAAAGGAAATTGGGACTGTCCTCAGTTGGGGCATGAGTGCTGGTTATAGAAACATTCCTCTTCATATTCCCTTTGTTTTCATCTTGACTCACTCCATCTGGATTCCCAAGTTCAATCTCCTGTTTTCTGGAGTACAGATATGTCTTGTAATCACTGTATTTCAGTGTATTTTAGTTTTGAGTCTTTAAGTATTATAACTTGCCATAAGTCCCGCTTAGTTTTGCCGAAAGTTATGCTCATGTTTATAGTGCAGAAATAATCCCATTTGTTCCACACGTGAAATTCCACATTCCAACTTTGTCTCTATATTTATTGAGTCTTGCTACTGATTTGTCCCTTTACCACCTGTTTTCCTCTGTTCCAGTATGATATGGACAACTCTCCAACGATCCCTGTTTGTAGTTCCAAGTTCTGTCTGACTATGGTCAGTCGGGGGACCATCAAGTGGCTTCCTAACTTGTTATCAAGTGTGCAGTTTATCAGCCCTGAGCAGTCCATGATAAATGCAACAACAAAGTGTAAAGCTACCAGACTTCACTGTTGCTGTAGAACTGAATATTCGAGGGGACATGGTAGATCCTGTGACATTTGCCCACTTGTTTTCTGTAATATTTTGTACGACTGCCAAAGGTAAAATTTGGTACTACTATTATAAACATCTTTGTGTTTTTTTAGACTAAACAGATGATATTCTTACTATGTTGCCCGTTTTCTATTCTGGAAGTTTGGAGAACATTCGTCATTAGCAGATGACAACACTGGGAGCATATTCAAAGGGCAAAGGGCAGGAATGCATGGTGAAAGTCAAAGCACAGACAGATTTAAAAAGGTATACAACTAAGAACAACCTGCATACACAGTAAGCACAACAAACACCTAAGGGACGAGGGTAGCACTGGTAAAGGAAGGAGAACTTGACAGGCATGCGGTAGCATCAGTGTAAAGTTCTAGCGAAGCATTAGGAGTATCAAGCAGAAACACCTGGCAAAAGGGATGGCTACAGATAACCACAGCTATAGGTATTCATATGAGCAGGAGGGTTGTCCAAGTGCCACTTGTGATGGGGACATACCTGGAAATTGATGCCATGGATGGACTGTCACTTTCAGAAGGGCAGTAAGCACAAGCTGCTGAAGACCCCACTCACACCTTGATGCCACTGATATGACAGCCAAAGGGGTATCTGATGCCAGACCAATGATCTGTAGGTGACATCAATATATTCTCACCCACCCACTGGAATAATCCCTAGGTGTATGACTGAGATGGATGAAGAGACAGTACAGCAGTTATGCATGATGGGAGTTTGGGGCATGACAGTACTGGCAGAGGAACTCAAACCTCCCGATCTATCTCTTCTGAAGAACCTCTACTCACCATGTTGCCATTATGGCAAGGACACTTCATATATAGGATATCAGAGGATGAGGAACATCCAGTTATAGTCTTCTAACTATCCGTACAGGAAAACTTCAAACATCTCCTCAAGTCCAAGGTAATGACAATGGATGGCACCTTTTCTATAAAATCAGTGGTGTGTAAACAGTTATTTTCCAAATGTAGGTGGGCGGAAGAGACTAATGGCTGCATGAAATACATGCCAGTGAAGGTGCTCCTCATGACATGTAAACATGTAGAAGTGTATGATATACCTGCCAACCTGCCTGACATGATGGACAGGACTGAACACACTGTTGTCAAAACAAAAGACAGTGTTGTCAGACATGGCAATTTTACAAAAAGACATTATTATTGTCTCCCTGTAGATATAGGTAGAGGCGGAGACAGCTGTGGAGTAAATGACTGACTAAATATTTCGACATTATCAATTAGAATTAAAATAAATCCTCCAGAACAAAACCAAGTGTAAATTAGAAATCAAGTCCATCTATGAAATGTCTAATATCCTGTTAAACATGTACCTTTACAGGCATAAATTCTAAATTTTAAATTAATACTATTATTCTTTGCTTAATGGCTATTGCAAGCTATATATGGCTTTATTTATTGTTTATTGTCCCCGTAGGTTGAAAGCCGCTACCTTCCTATACAGTCTCAGTTCATATCTGCCCACTGACAGCTGTCCTTCTTAAATGCATTGAGTAATAAGAATTCATCTTGATTTGTCCAAAATGTTTATTTCCTTTTAAAACATAAGGTGGATGAATAAATAATGAACTGGTTTAACTCATTTATCAAAATATAGTAAAATATGTCAGTATAAACCAGCTAAATAAACTAGTTATCACCACCGTATTTATGGGCCTCCTTGTTTCTGCTTACTGTGGTCCTTTTAAACTACTTTGACAAAAGCTTTTTGTTCCATGTAGAATCCTAAGTATTATCGTGAGTCATATTCATTCCATTTCTCCTAGCAGGTGACCTCTCTCTTTGCCCGTGTTGATCTTCAATGCCGCCATTATGCAGCTGAAACTGACCTTTAGGTTTACTTCCTCAGCTGTAGCGCAGTCAGGAGTCATCTTTTCTCTTGGCCTACTGTGGGCTTACATTCTCAATATTGCTTGCTTTATATTGTTTCCAAATTCCATCATGTTGTAATAAATTTGAATTTTCTAGATCTTCCTGGTGGTTATAATAAGGACAGGAGTAATTTTCCTTCTTTCAGAATCACTGTTACTCTGCTTTGTTAACATGTCCTTGTGTTTCTTAATTGATTTGTGGTGTTTTGTCATTCTTTACAGCATGGTTAACAACTCGGTGACCTCTGCCAGGCTGCACAATCCACTCTTGTAATGTGAATTTTTCTACTACCATCAGGACACGTTATGGAGGCGCATTTTAACATTTGCTGTCTTCCTTCCTACCTCATGGATTTGAGTGTTTATTTTACAGTGTAACAGGTTCATGCATTCTTCAGATTTGACTTTGGTATATTTTCCAGATGACTGAAGATTTAACATTGCAGTGTGACAATCTATTTTTTGGGTTATCAATCTTCTTCTGAATAAATTAATTTGCCATTCTTATTCATTTATTTATTCTGTCTCCATTTAGAGCAGGAGTTGATTTTTCAAAGTTATATCTGTGATCTTTGTTCTCACGTCATTCACCTTCATGTTTCCTTGAGTGACTGCACCTGTTATATGAAAGACATTTGTAGCTCATAATGGCAATGAATGCAGCTTTTCTTTATGATCCTTTTTAGATTTTTGCGAGATAAAATTATCTGCACTGCCTGCTTTCTTTTTTTCCTTATAATATCCAAAGTGTGTATGTGTAATTCTCTAAATGTGAAAGAACAGCTTGCTCCATCAGTGGATATACTCAGAAAAAGAGCCATCTTTTCTCCACTCTGCACATTTTCAAACTGATATATTATTATTTATTATCTAGTAATAATTAATATTAATATTGTAAAAAATGAGTCATCTTTTCTCCACTCTGCAAATTTTCAAATTGATGTATTATCTATTAATATTAATAATGTTGTTGTGTCTTTCGGCTTTTCCCGGTTAGTGGTCGCCACAGCGGAACTCCGGTCCGCTAATGATTGGCAGTAGATTTGTATGTGCTGAGTTGCCAGCCCTGACGCACAACCTTCAATGAAGGTATGCCCATTTACACATGTTGCCACACAGAAGACGCTTTAGCTGAGAATCGAACAGAACAAAGTCTTACTGTAAGGATACAACGCTACCACAGCACCACCACTGCAGTATTAATAATAATATCTATTAATAATTAATATTATTTATTATTATCTA
>NC_056748.1:1075713808-1075866308 GCF_019279795.1 Protopterus annectens
GAACTGAGGTGTCAGAGAAAGTATAATCCTGAGTAGAACTGAGGTGTCAGAGAAAGTGTAATCCTAAATAGAACTGAGGTGTTACAGAAAGTATAATCCTGAGTATAACTGATGTGTCACAGAAAGTATAATCCTAAATAGAACTGAGGTGTCAGAGAAAGTATAATCCTAAATAGAACTGAGGTGTCAGAGAAAGTATAATCCTAAATAGAACTGAGGTGTCAAAGAAAAGGCCACATTTTATTTGCCTATGGAAAATACATTTTTTTGTTAAAAACACAGCAGGTGTAGTCAGAACATGAGTGATGATTTTAAACAGCAACAAAAAAGTAACTATGTGTCATTATGATATGATATGATGTAAATCATGGATGTATCCATGCTTTTCCTTTCAGGTTTGGATTGGTTACAATGTTAGATGGAATGTTAACAGGCTCACTGGTACAACCCATATAGTCAAAATAAGGGAAGCTACCTCCAACAGCATATGTGTAACCAGTGGTGTTCCACATGGATCAGTCCTGGGACCTCTACTGTTTGGAATCTATTTGTCCGAAGTACAAGCTAAAACTAAAGGTCTGTGGCTGACAAAGTTTGCTGATGACTGCAAACTGGGAGTGGTCATAGAATCTCTAAATTATGTCAACATCCTACAAGAGGGTCTTACAAAAACAAATTATTGGTACAAAAGCCATGGCTTTAAACTCAATGCAAAAAATGTATTATTATCCCTTTCAGTAAATGCAATGTTCCTGCTAACTACCACATCAATAACAATAGAAAGACCAGGGCACACAGGTTGATAGCAACCTTAACTTTGATCACCATCTCTCCATGGTGCTAAGAAGGGTATTCTGTATTGCTCATCGCAAAAGTAAGGGCATTGCATTGAAAAAAAAAGTTATAACCTCTCTGTACTCTTTCCTCATCAGGCCAATAATTGAGTACAAAACTCCCCTTTTGGTATGTACCTTCCTCAGCACATGCAGCAATTGGAGAGATCCCAAAGGTTCCTCACAAGGAAAATTCAAGATCTTCAGCATCTGTCCTATGTGGATCATCAGAAATTACTGTCACTTTATTCTGTTTCATGCAGACTAATCAAAGGCGATTTCTGCCTTGCATGTAAGGCAATCTCTGATCCTGCTTTATTGGAAATGCTGCATATCCGCAAGTCAAATGGTACACAGGTTACTCACTCTAAACACAATAACCTGGTATGTGACATTAATAGAACCTGCTGGAGGGACAGATTTGGCTGCCAGAGGTTACCACAAGTTTGGAATGAATTCCGACTCTATGTCAAACAGAGCACCTCATTGGCCCTCTTGAAACACAATCTGGGTGATTGAATGGATAACTGTAAATTCACCCAGGGGGTTCCATCTGTGTCCCTCTTGGACATGGGCAATTGGTGCTGATCATGGAAATAAGGGTAGAACTTAGCTAGGCTTGTAAGGGCCCTAGGGCCATTAGCCTAGTAACTTCCTAGGATCCTGTGTTACCCAAATCTGAACTAATTTTGTAAATAGTATCTGTTAGCTAATCCATACAGGTTTAGTTATCTGCCTCTGGGGTAACATGCATTGCACTCTAGATACAGGTCAAATAACTGAAACCCATGTCTGTGGTGTAAAAGAATGGAACACTTAGTGTCACTTAGACGACTCTGGATAACTGCAGGATTCAGCTACTGCAGAGACAGCAGGATGCGTGAGTAGGAACAGCCATTTTGCTGAGAAGGGAAATAAGAATTTCTTGGCAAGAATTACAGATCATGGTGGACAGCAGGGGCTGCAGCCCTGCTACCAGAAACGAACACATTAAAAGTAGTTTTAGTGAATTTGCATCTTCGCATAGTAAGCATAGAGAGAAACTGAATGTAAGGAAAAAAATATCTTAAAAATACTACTCATGTCAAAACATCTGCTCCAACCATAAATGATTACTCAGTTTAGCTTGACTATTGATCTTCCTGACAAACCTGACAGCCCTTGAAAGGAAAATTGGATAAGGAAAAGGTGAGGATGGTCTTGATGGGTCTGAGCAGATCTATAAAAAAATGATAATCCTTCAAGACAAAGAAATTTTCTACATTACACAGTATACTTACAAATCTTTAAATGAGTTGCCCTATTTACTTCATGGTAAAACTAAATACATGATGTGGCTACATTTTCAAGTATGCCTTTTCAGTTTTAATATTGAATTTGTGTTTTAAATGTTTGCAAGACATTCCATTATTTGCATGTGGATAGGATGCATGATTATTCTTCAGTTTGGAAAAGACAGAAATATTACAAGTCATGAATATCTTATTTTCACGCATATCTACAGAGGAAGCTATAATCCTGGATCAAAGGGCAACTGAGCAGATACAGTGGTGCAGCAGTTAGCACTGTTGCCTCACAGCAAGAGGATCTGCGGTTCGATTCTTGGCTGGGGTGCCTTCTGTGTGGACTCTGCATGTCCTCCCAATGTTTACCTCGGCTTCCTCTGTGTACTACAGTTTCTTCCCACATTCCAAAGACATGCATCTGGAGCATTTCACCCCAGGTCTCAGCTGAAAATGGCTCTGCCCCATTTGGACTTTCCTGGTAAACAAATATTAAATAAATAAAAGAGAAAGTAGCTCTGCTTTAACCAAGGGAGAAGGCAAGATGAGCCCTTAAACAAGCTGTTCCTTTTCCTTAAACTGTATTGGTTATTGTCAGTAACTGAGTAAAAAAAAATAATTTAGAATTGATATTCTTGTGAATAAATTATAAATGTAAAAACTTTATTTGTCCATCATATAGTTTAATATACCTTTTTGTAATGCATTATTTTTGCCTGGAAAGGGCAAACCATTAGTTGTCTGTCTGTCATAAGGTGTAGAGTGAAATCCAAATATGTTTTCAACAAAATATGGGAAAAATGTCAGTCATATGTTTTCAGGTGGATAACAGGTATAGTATTGTATAACTTTGCATAAAAAAGGTTTTAAGTTTGTGCCTAAGTTTAAAACTGATGTGGTGAAAACTGTGGTTAATTTAAAACTGTTCACTTGCAAATTAAACTTGAGCATGTATTTTGAAGAAGACCAGATAGGATGTGGAATAAAAGAGAAAGATTTAAAGGAAAAAGGTCCTTTTAGTCCGACTTCCCATCACATGGTTTCCACCTCTGAGAACGTGTGTGGTGACCAAATCAGGAACCTCATTAATCGCAGAGGCAACAGGGCTTTTGTAGATAATTTGACAAGAAATGAATGACTGTTACTGAGAAATATTATGACAGATAGAAGTATCCAGGTCATGAAACCGGACAAGGAAATGGGGGTAGTACTGATGAACCAACTGGAGTATTCTGCTAAAATGTTTGATATCCTTAATGAAGAAGAGGTATACATGAGGATATCCAAAAATGAAGTCAATATTGCTATTATCAGCTTATTGACATGGTGGATTAAGGTTTTATTACAGCTGAGGCTTTTGGTTGTGTTAAGGTTGATTATCCATTGATACCTTCAAAATTTGGTATAGCAAAGATTCACAAAAGTGACCCCCCCCCCACTGAGATCTACTGTTTCATCACATTTATCAAAAAATGAGTTTTTAGTGGCCTTTATTGATATGAAATGTTACTACATTATTTCCAGGCATGAACATTTACTAAGTGATTCTTGGCATCTCTTTGGGAACTTAAATAATCTTGTTTTTGACAATGAAGTTTTTTTGTCACTGTTGACTTTGTCAATTTATTTTCTGTTATTCCCCATGATTTCGGCTTGGAAGCATTTACCAGGGTACTTTATGACACCTACTATTTTGGCAACAAGGACATTTATGTTATCAGTGAATTTATGGGACTTTTTTTTAAAAACAATTTTGTGTTTTTCGAGGGTGAATATTTTCCCCAAAGGACAGGAGTAGCTTTTGGTGCAAAATGTGCTTCAGTTTTTGATTATATTGTTGTGTTAGCATGGAAAAAGGAAGTTGTGTTCAACTCCCCTTTTTACAATGATATCCAAACCTATTTTTGATTTCTGGATGACATCCTTATTTTATGGAATGGGAGTGAACCACAACTGGATGACTTTGTTACCCATTGTGGGAACTTCACTGAATTCTTAAGGTTTACATACAAAAATTTCGATAAGCTACATTTTTAGATGTCATCCTTTGCAAAGGCACTGAGAACATGTGATACTGTTCTACCATCTTAAAGAAAGAAACATTTTAGAATGATTGATTATTTACTATTTACCATTTACTAGTTGTCACCCATATTTTCAGAAAAAAGCATTGTTAAAGGTCATTTAGTATGACTTTCAAGGCTGATCACAGATGGTACTGTATTTGGTGGCGAGGTAAAGAAGTTAATCAATATGTTCAAAGAAAGAAGTTATCCACAAACCCTCCTCAATAATTTAAAAGGGTTCATTTTTCAAGGAAGGAAGGAAAAGTATGCCCCCATTTTGAGAACTCTCCCAAAAGATATATCTTAACACTGACACCTCTAGAAAACTGGAGCAATAGTAATTCCCTACGATTGGGACGCCTTCAAAATCCAAAGAATTTTGACCTCCAATTGGAACTTGATTTTTACCCAAGAAATAAAAAGGAGGTTAGGTTAAAGACCTCATTTGGTTTTTAGTAGGAATACGAATCTAAAAGAACTGAGGGAGGCTGACCTCACAAAGAACTGTGACCATTACAGGTCTAATATAGCTAAATGTGGGAGATACAAAACTTCCCGATTCATTAGCCATGGACTTTATGCCAGTGTAGAGTTACCACAGAACTATTAGTTGTCCTGGACATGTCGATTATGACACTCTGGGGGTAGTGTATTTAGCTACCTGTGTCTTCTGTATATCATTTTAGGTTCATAGCTAAGTACTAGGCTATCTGCCTGAGGGCATCTATAAGCCTAGCCAGAATGTGTTGGCTTTCGCTGCCCCCTTAGATTAGTTCCCTGTGCCTTGGTCCAGCAGAGCCACTGCAGTGATCCCTGGGGTAAATTTTCTGTTTCCCATCCACTTGTCAAGGTTTCTCTTGAAGTGTGTTAGTGAGGGGGTTGCCTAATGTAGATTGGAATCCTGTTGCAAAGCATGGGGAGTCTCTGGGACAGGAATCTATCACTCCAGCACATCCTATTTATCATTGTGGTGTGGTTTATATCCCTAGAGCCTGTGGCCCTTGGGGACTTTTTTTTTTTTTTTTTTTTTAATGTGGAGCATGTCCATCAATTCTGGGTTGGACATGGCCTTGTATGTAAGCCAGAGATCACCTCTGAGTAAGCGGTATGCAACTGAGTACAGCTGGAGTTTCTTCAGTCGGGCTCCATAAGGCATCTGTTTGAGGGCAGTAGTCCTCTTGGTGAGGTACTTCTGTGGTCTTTCCAGCTGTTGCAGGTGTCTTGTAAGGTACATCCCAAATGGGGCGTTTTACTCTATGATGGGTCTGATGAGTGATGAGTAAAGGGGCACAATAGCCTCTTTTGTTCTAGATGTCATTAAGACTAAGAGAAAATTAAAAGACATAATTTCTGAACACATAAGAGTTATTAAAAATAGGAAAACAACTAATGCTTTATAGAGACACTCAGTGATTTGCGACAATTTTAATACATTTCTTTTTACCATTATAGACAGAGTAATTCCAAACCCCAGAAGTGGTGACATTGAAAATATGTTCGAATACAAAGAGTTATGCTGGCTAATTAGGTTAAATGCCAGCCAACCACCGGGGTTGAATGATAATATATATTTTTTAAGTGTTTTAAAAGTGAGATCTTTTAATATTTGAAACATAGATTTTTAAGTGTTTCGTTTTTTTTAAATTTCATTTTGGTTAATTTTTGGAATTATTATTATTATTTGTGTTTTCAACACCACATATCTTAGCAACAGTTCTTATGTTAATGGCCTTCATTAACTATTCAAAAGTGTTGTAATACAACTTGCTTAATATTCATTACATGTGCTCTGTGGTTGGTGTTTTTACACTTTAAACAGCCATCCTACCTCATTATTGAAAGTCCTTTTATATACATCAACTGCATTTCTGTTGATTAGTAAATGTTTGATAACTGTTCAAAAGTGTAAATTCAAGCAAAATATCTCCAATACCTGCTTTTGTTTTACTTTTCCCTCTGTATTCGTTTTTACTGTATTGTTTAATATATTGTCGTAGTTTATAATTGTTCTCTGGAGCTTTTCTCCCCGGGGCTCAGCTGAAAAAAGGCAATCTGTTGCTCAGTTGGACTACTCCCGGTCAACAAATGTAAAATAAACAAATAAAAATAAATAAATTATACAGTTTTACTCTGATGAAGTCCCATCTCTAAGTTTAGTGAGGGATGAAAGCATTTAGTAATAAAGTGTTTGTTTCTGCCTGGTTTTTGCTAGCCCAGTTTTTAGTTGTTTGGAGTGAAGTAAGGAGTATTTTGGTCATTTTACTTCTGCTGTATAACATACTGTAATGTCGACAGTGTGATAATCTGGGTAAATGCACTTATGTTTTGCTAGCAGTTTTGTACTAGTCCACCTAAATTCCTTTTCTAGCTTATGTCTCATTCCTAGATAACCTTATTCAATACTTTTGCGTTATACAGTGATGAGTGAATCAAGGCATGGAAGGAGGCATTGGGGGGGGGGGCTCAACTATTATACTAGTATTCATTGCTTTTTTTTTTTTTTGCTTCTCCTAAACTTTGGGTTGGGGATTCAGCAGTACAGGGACTGCACAGGTTACCAGATGACCTAAGTACGATTCTGGTTTATCGCCATAATTTACTGCATTAACTGCTGCCGCCAGGCAAGATTTAGTTCTAGCCATTATAGCACTTGCGATATTGTATTTAAATGTATATACGTTTTATCCATTTTCATAAAGATATTAAAGATTGTTAAATGAAGTGTGATGCTGTTGCAGTGGGTATAGCCAGGGGTATCCCGTATATTACCCTGACAGTACAGTGTAAGTCAGTGAGAGTTGGGTGGCAGGTAGGAAAACAGAGGCTGGGTGCTTTGTGATGGTGATTTGTTTGCATCATAATGCCATCTATATGCCACGTGCTGACAATAGTTTTCCCAAAGTGGGGCAAATGGAACAATACAATAAGTGCTGGAGGAGACATCTCGTCTTTCCTGTCACTGTGAGTGGGTGACAACACAAGGGACAGCCTTAAGCCACACCGCTTTGAAAAGGAAGCCTACCACACCGTATCCCCAAACATTTCTGAGATATAACTTGAGTTCTGTCCTCACAGAGACACTCTCTACATTTACAAGATCCTAAATCTTGATTTAGCATGTGTATTACAAAACATCTTCTCAAAAATTTCTTCTTACATCATTTGTTTAAATATGTATAAAATGATTTGTTTAAATACATATAAAATGAAGATCTCCAGTTGTTCCATCAAAAGGTCTACTAAGTCAACATCTTCCCATCAATCATTTTTATAGAAAAGATAGTATTCCTAAACCAATCTAATCTTACCTCATTTAAATCTGCAAAATATGCTGTAGCAAAAACAGTTAAGTATCACAATTGATGCTCTTACAATTGTCCAAAAATAACCATGAATCCCTAAGAACCCGTTCAAACGTATGTAAAACATTTCTCAATATCTTGACTCTTTAATCAGCGAGTGTTTCTTTTAGAACCCTCTGTAGATCCAAGAGATCTGAATGATAGCGCTGCACTATTTTTGTGAACTGTTGGGATTCCAAAAATAGTAGGGACAGCCAGTTTCTTAATGAATAAAATTGATATAAATCATTTGACAAAATGCTATTCTACATATGAGACAGTTTGTCACATGCATAATCCAATATTCGGTTCAGCTGTATATACTATTTGAAACCAAAAACCACCAAGCAGTTAACGAAGATAGAAACTCGCCACCACGAGCAATGGTCCCAATAACTGCAATCCAGTCCACTTAGTTAAAACCACTTTATTCGGATAACATGAATAAAAGCCTGAACGCCTTAAAGTCAACAGCACCCACTGCGTTTTCGTCCACTTCTTTGACTTCCTCAGAAACAATTAACTAGTCAATTGAAATACATTTATATATCCTCAGTCATCAATCAATTTTACAATCAATCATGCCCATTTGAACATTTTAAAGGACTAGAGACACCTTTACTATAAGTTCATTGCCAAAACCCTAGATAAATACATGAATAAATAATCGCTGTTAAACTAATATGTATTTAAATGAAATATTTAAAAAGCTGTTTAAAAAGTTGTTAAAAAATATTAGAAAGTGAACATACATAAGTACTCTTGAGAATGAGAAGATTGTTGGAATAAGAAAATACATTGTGTGAGCCAAAGGCATTGTGTGTACAACAGGAAATGTCAATTCATTTCAAGAAAATAAAATATCAAGGTATTAAAGTGTTAAAAAATGGGATACATACTGTATGGTACTTATACATATGATTTTAACAACCACAAAATTTAAAATATAAATATTAAATTAATATTGTATATTGTATATACTATTTCATAAGATGAATCACTGAGCAAAGGAGCATTGGAAAGCTTCAAATCCCCATCAAACCCTGTTAACTCTAATGAATATCTGGAAACTCATAACCTAAATTATATCAGCATATAAACAGCTCCACAGATGTGGCTCTCCTGAGTAGTAACAAGCAAAGGGCATTCCTCAAAACAGCCCTCATATCCTCCTGCTGGAGCTTTGTTGTAAAGCTCCTTGATAATACATGGAAAAGATTATTGACTGAAACTCAAAAAAACAGTAGAAAGAAAGACAGAGCCCCTCTCATTTAACTGAAGATACAACTGCAGTGCTTAAATCTACCAAAGCCAAGTTTGAGGTGAAAATAACCATCCAAGCAAAGGGCAATCGCAAAGCCTTTTTTAGTTGTGCTTGTAATCTCAGCTCAACAGTATGCAGAGCTGATTGTAAACACTGTTACTCATACTGAAGCTGAAATACAGCTAGCCGACTGGCTGATAAATTCAGTTCAAACATTGCTGCTCTGTACACCCCTCTATCCCACATTAAATATCAGAAACTAACTCACAACTAGCAATCACAGAAGTCCTGAAAATGCTATCAAAAGCAAAAAATACTGTCAAAGGCTACTGACAGTATATAAGGGTGCATCACGGGTAGCATGAAGCATGATTTAACCATACCTCCAACAACACTATTCAGTCTCTGACTCCATACAGGTTTTGCAGCATGTGAACAGTTATTCCATTGCATAAGGGGGGTCCTTCCCCTGACACCAGCTATTGCAGACCTATAAATCAGACCAGCCTCATATACAAAGCAGTTGAAAGAATTATCATGTAAGTAATGAATAAGGAAATGGGAACCTCCGTACACTGGACGCATCTCAGTTCAGATTCATCAATGGCAGATCATACTTACTCATACTGGTGGGCTTGTATCAAAAAGGTCACCAAAGCAATGGACCAAGGTAAAATGGTACATACCACCCACTTTGATCTGGCCAAGGCTTTTGACACAATCCCCCTGTGTGGCATAATAAAAAAGCTTAATAAACCCCTTTTTCCTATACTGGATTGTCAGTGGGCTCACAAATAGAATTTTGGAGATCAAAATAAGAGAAGCTACCTACACAAAAAGACCAGACACTGGGGAAGTCACCCAGGGTTTGTTGCTGGGAACTCTCCTGTTTGGCATCTACTTCTCATAAGTAAAAGCCAGTACCAAAGTACTCTAGTGATCAAATCCCCAAAAGACTAGGCCATCTGACAAAAAGGCTTGTCCCAAGCAAATAACTGGTGCCAGACTCTTGGACTAAAGTTAAATGTGAAAGCATGCATTCTAGTCTCCTTTGGAAAGTTGATTACCCATGGAGAATTTCCTCATTGACTGCACACCCCTAAGAATTGGCCCAGTAGTTCAGGATTTGGAAACGTTTATGTTTACTATGACCTAACTTTTGATAGCATATGTCCACTGTGGTAAGGACATCCTTCTCTGTTAAACAGCTGATAAACAATGGGATTGCATCCTGATCCACAGGTGTCATTATCTCCCTTTACTCACCCCTCATTAGGCCAGTCACTGAGTATAATGTCCCTTTTGGTGTGTATCTGTCCAGGTGCATGCAACAACTTGAGCTCTTAAAGAAATAACTTCAAAAAGGATACAAAACCTAAACAAAATGCACTTCCTCAAAGCCCTATAGTTATATTTGGTCTCTTACACAATGCTAAGAGGTGACCTGTGTTGAATATACGGAATATCTTCTGATAGTTATTGATGGACTTACTTCACATTCACAAGTAAAGTGGCATCCGAAATATACAACCCAGTGACCTACATCTCTTTTGTAACATTAACAGAATGATTTGGAGGAACAGGTGCATCTCCCAGAGGACACCACTGATCTGAAAGACAAAGGCCATCCCTAAACACATTCAAATGTTACTTGGATCAATGGATGGGAAAAAGGAAATTTAGCACAGCATTCTCTGTTGTACCACTAATGGACAGAGGCAGCTGCTAAAGACTTTATTCTAATGCTGGTGTCCTCTCCAAATATTTATTATCACCAGAAATATATAAATGTAGTTCTCGGAAAGGGTTAGGTGAATCTAAACTTCAATAGGACAGGTTAAATTTAAGCACAGAATGGGATAATTGGCTAGGCTTAAAATGGTTTGAAAATATAATCTACCATGTTTATTGGGTTTTTTGTTACCAAAATTCATAATGAAATCCCTTTCAGGATATGTTAAATTAAATGGTAAATTGTATTTTTATGTCTGAAAACCTGTAATGGGCTTCAAACTCAGGACTTTTCCTTCCTCGTTTATTCACATATAAAAGTGTTTTTTTTGTGTGTAGCAATGTTTGGTATTCTGCATGAGTCACATCAGATATGCTTTCAGTGTTTAAGCTATCAAACGCTTGAGAATGTGAGATGCCCCTTCCTCACATACATGTATGTACAAATGCACACACATACAAACAAACAACAGATTTCAGATGTGAATTAAGATGGGACTCCAGGATTTTCACAAAATATGTTTTAAGCTCACACAGACTCTGCTTACCTGTTCTTCTTCAGCCAAATGCATCTTCAGCAATGGTTTAAGTTTATTCTCTGTGGAAATGTTTTAAAAAATATATTCCTTCAGGTTAGGCTTACTTTTTTACCACAGCAGCTGTCCTCAGCATACAACATTTTTGTGCTGGACATTTACATAATTGGACTAATAAGAATAATTTTATCCTTGTAAAGTTTGTAACCTGGGCTGGTTTATGCAACATAATAAGCTAGCAGTGACTAGCAGAGAAAATCATCTTTTCAGCTTCTTGTTATCAGAGATGCTAATGGTACTTTGTTAGACATTATTCTTCCCAGATCCCCTAATCTGTATAGACAGTGCCTCATAATATAGGCTTATGGTTACTTAAAATGATAAAAAACAACCTTGAATAACTATTCCAGGCCGAGTATTTAATCTTTCACTAGATCTATTAATATATCACATTCGTTCATTAATCAAGTGACATCTTTAATGCTTAAAATAGACAGGTACCTGTAGTAGTTTAGTGTGCTTATTCGGATATTATTTGGATATAAAGAAAACTGACCTTCAGAAATGATTACATACCTTTAATCTAAACATTGCTTTATGCGTTGTGATTTGTGCAGCCAAAAACAAAAAGCTATTAGTTAGGAACAAGCCATGCGGCTAACAAGTACGCATACTGGACTGAACTAAAAATCACTTCTAGATGGACAAAACGTCCCATTCACTTCATTTTGTAATGCTGTTTTAGCTGATACTTTTCTAAGCTGTTTGTTTGTAAACAAATGACTTGATTCAATTCTTTCCTAAGGGCATTGATCATTCTGATTCTAAAGTACTTGTGCCACTTCATTTCTTGTTTATACATTTATGCCCCCTCTTTCATGGCAGTTGATCCCCTTCCTTAACATGTCATAATTTGTTTTCTATACATTTATTTATTCATTCACATTGGTGAAGTAGGTAGTCTTGTCTCATAGCAATTGGCTTCCCGGTTCGATTCTCATCTAGGGTGTCTTCTGTGTGGAGTCTACATTTCTCACTGTGTTTTTGTGGGTTTTCTTATCACGCTCCAGTTTCCTCGCACATTTCAAAGACGTTGCAGTAGGTAGATTGATTAGGTCTGCTACGAAAGAAAGGCCTCTTCTGCATTTTCTGACATCTTGATTCATTTAGTAGATATGGGCTACGATAACTTTGCATTAACATCTGAAATAATTGTTGACTTCATTGTGTGGACAGACGAATTTATGATTGTGATTCAGACAGCCCAGGACTGATGACTGATTTAAGCAATAAAAGAACTGTCCAGGACAGGTATCTATGGAAATGCTCATGCTCACAATGGATGATCTGTTAGACATTTGTAACCACATGTGACTGGTAACTGAATTGTTAGAAGCAGAAAAAAACCCCCTCATAACTGCCTGTGTGACAGTCCTGCTCTGAGACTATCACCTGAAAATCAGAAATGAACAAGAGCTTGATAATGATGGTTAATTAATTAAACAAAAATCAGTAATAATTATCCTTTACCTTAACCCCCCCCCCAGCCCCTGCAGACTACAAACTCATTTTAAGTTTTCACTTCTTGCTAACATCCTTTAGACATGTGTTTCCAAACAAACCATTCTCTATACTAACTAAAAAGGAGTCCTCTCATGAGTGTTACATTGGCTTCAGAAGTGGTTGGAGTGTCTTAAGGGTGGCACAGTGGCACAGTGAGGCAACAGGTAGTGTTGGTAGTTCACAGCAAGAGGTTCTCCAGTTCAGTTTTCAGCTGCAGTGCGTCCTGTGTGGAATCTGCATGTCTTTCCATGTTTGAGGGTTTTCTGTGGGTCCTCCACCTTCCTCTTACATTACAAAAGTATGCAATAGGTGGCCTGCGGACTATAAATTTCACAGGTGTGGAAGAATGACTTAACGACAAGATTCCGTTCCACCTTTGCCTTGTAAACTCCACAGATAGTGTTGTTTTTCCACATCGTCACTCTAGAACTCAGCTGCATCACAAAAAGAGCGAGACAGAACAAATCTTGTCAGCCCTTTATTCCTTGACTGTCGTCATGGCCTGTAATAAGATGGATGGTATGATTTTGATTGCAGTAGTATTTGTGGACTGAAAAAAAAAACTTAATCTTACTGGACTACTCCACGTTAGTCTACAAACTTTTTTACAGTAACCATTTTATCACAGTGAAGCAGAATTCATTCTACGTTGTTGTTGCTTGTCTTTTGGCTTTTCCTGGTTAGGGGTCGCCACAGTGGAACTCCGGTCCACTAATGATTGGCAGCAGATTTTCACGAATGCTGAGGTGCCAGCTCGACGTCCAACCTTCAACGAAGGCACTACCATTTACGCATGTCTTTTGAACGCCCACCCAACCATGGGGAGGACATGCAGACTCCACACAGAAGGCAGTCCCCGCACTCCAGCCAAGAATCGAATGGGAGAACCTCTTGCTTTGAGGCAACAGTGCTACCGCTGCACCACCATAGATATAGCAGCAGAATTTGTTTTACGTTATGTGCAAAATCCATTCCCGTTAATGTTGTGCATGTTTCATTAATTGGTTCTATTCCACTTTCATTATTTATTAGGTTGTTTCTTATTGAAACAAACTGAGAGCAGAATTCATGCATATCTACAGCAGTTGTGCATAGTAGGTACCACATAAAACCAAGTACCAGATGAAATGTGTTTAGTTTCAGTTATATCTAGCAGACCCAAATAAAAGTTATCCGTTATTCCTGCAGCCTAAGTTGAGCAGAGCTCTGCTGCAGAATGAAAGTCTCACTTGTTATGTTCTGCTTCCTTAAATTTGGTTACTATACAGCTGTCTCTAAAATTGCAATTAAACAAACATTTTATCATTGTGACTAGCTGTAGATATTTTTGTCAATTAATAACCTGACACCAAATAGAAATAGGTTGATAGGTTCATAGGTGTGCACCAGGCCAATGGCCCTGAAGGCTTTACAAGCCTTGCCCATAGAAGTGCCCTGGCATCGTGCCGCCTGACGTTAGTTCCCAGTGCCTCTACCAAGTACAGCCACTGGAGTGATCCCCGGGGTGAACATTCTATTACCCCATTCACTCATCAAGATTTCTCTTGAAGAGGGCCAGTGAGCTGCTCTGCTTGACATGTATAGGAAGTGTATTCCAGATCATGGGCAGTCTCTGGGTAAGGAACCTGCCCCTCCAGCATGTTCTCTTGATTGTGGTAATGAGGTTGAGGTCTGGAGTGTGTAGTGTGGAGGGATTTGGGATTTCTTTAGATGTGGCATTTCTAACAGACCTGGGTCAGACATGGCTTTGTATGTTAAGCAGAGATCGCCTCTAAGTAGGCAATTTTCTGACAGAGAATAGCTGGAGCCTTTTGAGTCTGTCCATGTAGGACATGTGTTTAATGCCTAGGATCCTCTTCATGAGGTACTTTTGTGGCCTTTCCAACTGTTGCAGGTGTCTAGTGAGGTACATGCCAAATGGGGCATTATACTCAATGATTGGTCTAATGGGGGAAGAGTAGAGGGAGACAATGACCTCTTTCTTCCTGGATGCAAAACCATTGGTAATGAGATGTGCCACATAAAAGGACTTTCTGACCACAGTGGTAATGTGGTAGTCAAAGCCAGTCACCAGTGGCATCTGCCAGGGCTCTGCATTGGTTCTGCTTCTCTTTGGCATCTATTTTTCAGTGTCAATGTTGCGTCTATATCAGAAGGTTGCAGACGCAAAATGTCTGCTCACAAGAGCAAAAATGCCGAAACTCGAATTCGGTATTGTGGGGGGCACCCCCCGCTAAATATATATTCCAACTCCGACATCGCACAAAAGTGAGCAAAGGGCAAATATCCCAATCTTCACTGTACTGCGATCTCAAAAACGGACCCTCAACATTTCGGCACTTCCGCTGTTGTGCCGTTCGACATTTTTACTTTTCGATAACATGATATAGATCCTCAATGTCAATATCAAGGGCCTTTGGCTTACCACGTTCACAGATGATTGCAAGCGAAGAGCAATTACAGAAACCCCTTAAGACCCTAACATCTTACAGGAAGGTCACACAAAGACAAATGACTAGTGACAAAGCAATGGCTTAAAACTGAATTACAAGAAGTGCAGGGTAGTTCCCTTTGGGAAGTCATTCACCTAATGAAGTTACCACATTTATAAAACACTCCTAAAAGTATGCATAGTAGTAAGGGATTTGCGGAATCATGTAGACAGTGACTTGGCTTTCGATGAACATGTGTCTAAGGTTGTAAGAACGTCATTCTTTGTCACTAAACTCATAAGTATGGGCATGGAATTTAGGTCAAGGGAATTCATTGTGCTACTGTGTTCAGTTGTCATCAGATCCATCACTGAGTATTACACCCCCCCCTTGTGTATGTACCTGACCAGACATGTGCAACAACTAGAACATCCACAAAGGTTCCTCACAGAAAAGAACCCAGGGTATAAACACAATGTCCTATGCAGATCACTTCAAAGCCGTATCTCTGTATTCTTGTTTTCTACAAACTGTTGAGAGGTGATTTATGCCTGGCATAAGGGCATCCTTGGACCCTACTCCTTTTGCATATCCACAAAACTAACAGTATCAGAACTAAAAGCTGTAAAAATTTAAACTTTACTTGCAACTTAAATCGGACGTGTTATAGGAACAGGTATGTATCGGAGATAATCCCCATTCTCTGAAATGGGCTTTCCATCCATGTAAAGAAAAGCTCTTTCCCTAACCCTGTTTTAGTGCAATCTGGACTGGTAATGGGAAATAAGAAATTCAGCCATGGTTTGACATCTGTTTCTCTGATAGAGAGTGGAAGCCATTAGATCATGCCTCAAGTGAAATGCATACCTTAAAATAACCTCTAAGGCACAATAACTTGTGGGATACATTTGGATTGCATGGCTAAACTTGTAAAGGCCCCAGTATTCATTAACCTGGTATACACCTATGAAATATACAGCCAATGTCATTAGAAATATATTAGCTAATGCTGTTGAAATCATATACATCATTAAGAGAATATGTCATCAGTAAAAACAAAGACCAACGCTTTGGATATTTTTAATTAAAACAGACTGGCAGAATGTTAACTGCCCTGTCTATTCAGTTTATGATAAGCTCTGTTATTGCTTCTTAAAAAAAGTATGATTTTTTTTTTTGTGCATAACTTTGCAGTGATAGTCAAGTATTTACTGAGTCATGCTCATAAAAATGCTCTCCATACATGCAAATTTTCTATTAAAGATCATTGAAGCACCACTCTGATTAAATGATTCATTGCACTTACCGTAGTTATGCAGATTGCTGATGAACGATAAAAGAGGTAAATAGGCTTTAAAATGATGGATTTTACAGCTATTTCCTTGACCACAGACCTGCCAAAATTCTCTGAGGCATAGCTGCATGCTGTGATAGTAAATATATTACTGATTCTGCGATTGCTGTACTCCAGCCTGCCTTAAAGCATCGATGATCTCATGAGGAAAACAGACTTCTCAGAGCAATCAACAGTCACAGTGAGCTTAGGACGAAATGAAAGTGACAATCATAAGCAACCTCCAGTGGGGAAAACATGCAGTATGTTTTCCTTGAATAACTGCATAATACTTGTAATGAGCAAAACAAACTGATCACCAGCCTGAAAAACATCTGCAGTATCACTTATTAATAAAGCTAGAACATGTATTCTCAGCACTTTATGACAGAGCAGCATTCATTAGTACTTATGTTAATATAAATACCACCTATTTTATTGTAAAACTTGTTTATGACTCTTGTAGATCATGTGTACTCCCTTTACTGACATATATGTAAATCATGCATGTAGTATATGACCCTGTGTTGTTTGACAATTAGCCCGCTTGCAAGACTTGCTCCAGCCTCACGTAAATATCATTAAACTTAAAGAATAATTCTCTGTGTGGCAAAACATCTCATAGTGAATGTATAAATTGCACATTTTAAGCCATACTCTCCAGTCAGGGTCATCATGCTATTAATTTGAAGATATTAGATAATTTAGGCATTAGTCTGAATCCTAGAAGGAACTGAAAAAAGTCATTAAATTTCATGAACTGCTGACCTTGGCAGGCATCACAGAGTTCAAAATATGATGCTGCTGTAATCAGTGAATGGTGCAAAAATTGAAATGCATACAGTTAAATCTGATACAGGGGGTTGTTTTAATGGATGATAACTTTAATGGACTGCACTGGTGTTCAACATCTACTGTGGGGGGGGGGGGGAGTATTTTGAAACATTCCTTTTACGTTCACATACAAAGTTTAGAATATTTACCTATATGCTATGTGTTGCTCTTAATCTATGTGTGTGTGTGTGTGTGTGTGTGTGTGTGTGAGTTTCTGTGTGCGTCACATATTTGAAATGTGCAGTTTATTTGTAGGCATCTAGTTGGTTCATTGGCTCATACAAAGTAGCACCGTTTAACATGTGCACTGCAAATAATTTATTCCTATGTGCCGTACACAATCGCCAAATGTACCTCTGTCCACTGTTTCACTAATGTAGCCACATTCCAAGGTAGACTTACTACTGCAGATGTGTTCATTTTCTTCGTATAACAAGCAGTGTAACTGGGCACAAATACAATATTTCCTAAATCAAAACAAAAACAGTTTACTAAAACTCTGTGCTCTTATTATTCTAAGTTTTTTAGTAAAAATTAAGTGGACATGCAGAATGTAATGCAGATGTTGTAGAAAACCACGACTGATGTTTTTGTTCTGCTCAGCTGACACTTTTCCTCTGCCTGTCAACATTTAACACGTTTACATTCTCCCTCGTTTGGAGTCAGTCAATTAAAATGCATTTAAGGTGTATAAACAGAGACATTAAACAAGAAAAGTGATGGAAGCAGCCCTGTTGTACAAAAAATAAATAGTATTTATGTAATCATTCTGTGTTATGACTTGTACAAATCATGTTTAATAATATATGCAAGTAATAAAATAAGTACATATTTATGTCTGAATCTTAGCTCAGAAAAGGAGGTACACATCGTAATATGATAAGGTTCATAGGCAGGTGCTAGGTTAGCTGCCCTTGCCAATCATTTTAAGCCAAGCTACTTTGTCTTTTTGTACTTGAAATAACCCATCTCCTTTGGTTATAGATCAGTCCCATGGTCGATAATTATATATTATTCCTAATAAGAATAACTGGGATCATACCATAGATAATGAGAGGGGACCCATGCATGGGGTAAAGCATTTAGGAGTTGCATCTGTCCATTAGGAGTACAGGGGGGCAGTCTTGGGGTAAATTTTCTGTTTCCCATCCATAGATGTAAGTTGTGCTTGAATATAGAGAGGGATGAAGTTTGTTTTATGAGGTTGTGGAGTGTGTTCCATAGCAGTGGTGTCTTCTACGAGATACACTTGCGGGAAGTTTAGACCCCTAATAGGCCGACTATTTTTATGTCAGTTGAATTTATTAAGATGTGCACAAATGCATGGATCTCACTGTACCAGATAGAACCAAGACGCTCTCCTCCAAAAAAAGGAAGCCAATCTCGTGGTCCCCTGCCATAAAACTCCCTTATCAGCCTCAACAAAAAGATGAGATCCCTCATCAAATCCTCCAAAGCTAGCTATGAAAACAGAATTGCAGCAAATAGTAAAGACAACCACAAGGCCTCCTATAGTTATGTAAAGAATCTCCATGGCAATACCCAGATTTGCTCTGAGCTACTGCACAATGGTACCTCCTATACCGAGCCAACAGATATTGCTAATATACTGTCCGACCGATTCAGTGCCAACTTTACCCCCCCCCAAAAGGACCAGTCACAATACCAGTAGATTGCCAGGCACCCAGTATTACTACTGCACAGGTTAAAACAGCAATGTCCAAGGCCAAGAATACAGCTTCTGTGGGACCTGACAATATCCCTGGCTGTTCTACATGAACTACAGAGTGAACTGACACCTCACCTGTGTGCCCTGTTCAATCACAGCCTCACCTCAGGCTTTGTCCCTACTGAATGGTGCACTGCTACAGTCATCCCTCTCCACAAAGGAGGAGTGACTACAGACCCTGGGAACTATTGCCCCATTAGCCTGACGAGTCTGATATGCAAAGCTATGTAACGCATAATCATGGACCTAATAAATAAGTATATAAGGAATCTTCAAACTCTGGACACTACATAGTTTGGTTTTGTGAAGGGTAGATCATGCCTGCTCCACTTGGTTGACTTATTTGAGTCAGTCACCAGAGCTGTGGATGAAGGCAAGGTGGTTCATACAGCCTACTTTAATATGGCCAAGGCATTTGATACCATTCCCCACTCAGGAATCATAGAAAAACTAACTAAACATGGCATCAACCCCATATCACTAGGTGGGATGCAAACTGGCTCACAGATTGCTGACTCCAAGTCAGACTGTCGACCAATCACGAGGAGACTCACAGGGTTCAGTCCTGGGTCCTTTCTTGTTTGGTATCTTCTTCTCTGAAGTCCACGCCAACACAAAGGGACTCTGGCTGACAAAGTTTGCAGAAGATTGCAAGTTGGGAGCTATTATTAACTCCCCAAGTGATGGTGACATCCTACACAAAGGCCTTACTGAGACAAATAACTGGTGTCAGAACCATGGCTTTAAGCTCACTGCTAAAAAATATGATGCCATCCCCTTTGGGAAAAAACAGTTCCCATGAATTGCCACATCAATGGTAGTCCACTGAACACAGAAGGCATTATAAGAGATCCAGGAACACAGGTTGACAGCAACCTCTCTTTTGACCACCACATTGCCACTGTGGTCAGAATGTCCATCTGTGTGGCACATCTCATTACTAAGGGTTTTGCATCCAGGAAGAAAGAGGTCATTGTCTCTCTCTACTCTTCCCTCATTAGACCAATCATTGAGTACAATGCTCCATTTGGCATGTACCTCACTAGACACCTGCAACAACTGGAGAGGCTGCAAAAGTACCTCACAAAAAAGGATCCTAGGTCTTAAACACTTGTCCTATATGAACAGACTCAAAAAACTCCAACTATTCTCTGTCTCATATCATCTACTTAAAGGTGATCTCTGCTTGACTTACAAAGCCATGTCTGACCCAGCTCTGTTAGCAATGCTACATCTAAAGAAATCGCATGCTCCAGAGACCTCAACCTCATTACCACAATCAACAGAATGAACTGGAGGGACAGATTGAAAACCCAGAGACTGCCCATGCTGTGGAATAGACTTCCCATACGTGTCAAACAAAGCACCTCAATGGCCCTCTTCAAGAGAAATCTTAATGAGTGGATGGGAAATGGAAAATTCTCCCTGGGGATCACTCCAGTGGCTGTACTCAACAGAGGCACTGGGAACTAAGGTCGGGTGGCACGATGCCAGGGTAATCCTATGGGCTAGGCTTGTAAAGGCCCCAGGGCCATTAGCCTATTACACACCTATGAACCTATGAACTACACCTCATGTTCGCAGGACTTAAATGTTTTGCTCTGCCCTCAATACCTAGATTATGGTACTATAAACTCATTTTCAATTATTTGTTCCATTGGTAGCACAGAGTTATGGAGTTTAGTTTTGTTTTATATTCTTTTCCTTAATATGTTGTCATTGTTAAAGAAAAGCCGGAATACTTATGACCACAGATAATATGTTGTCACAAAGCCGGCATACTAATGACCACAGATATTATGTTGTCATAAAGCCGGCATACTAATGACCACAGATATTATGTTGTCATAAAGCCGGCATACTAATGACCACAGATATTATGCTGTCATAAAGCCGGCAGACTTATGACCACAGATATTATAACCATGTTCATATTTTCATGTCTATGGAGCAGATGAAGTTTTGCACTTAAAAACTGAACAAGTCATTCCTCTCTGAAAACTATAAAATGATGTTTGCAAAGACTGGCACTGAAAGGCACCCACTGCACCCCCAGCAAGGGTGTGGTAGCATTGCTTCTCAAAATAAATTTGTTTCTGATTTCATGGAAATTGTTCTGAAAACTAATCTAAATTCATCATTTGTTAAAGCACTAACATTTGTTAGTTGATTCAATAAATCACATGAATCCTGGTAAATATAAGGTATTACTATAAACAAGTCAATAAGGCTGATGTTAAGAAATGTTAAGTCATCCAAATAATCAATGTACTTTAATGTATTTAAATTGCCAAGAGTCTCTCAAAATATAGTCATGTTCAAAAAACATCTTTAACTTTTTAGCTTCATACATAGTCAAAGGTACCACTTTGGAATTACTGACCACAACTAGGGGTCATAATGGTGAGTGTTTCTGGTCATTATGTACCATTGGTCCAGTTAGGAATTACTGACCACCAGTAGGGGTCATAATGGTAAGTGTTTCTGGTTATTATGTGCCATTGGTCCAGTTTGGAATTAATGGCCGCCACTAGGGATCATAATGGTAAGTGTTTCTAGTTATTATGTGCCATTGGTCCAGTTTGGAATTAATGGCCGCCACTAGGGATCATAATGATAAGCATACCTCTCAACCTCTTAGAGTAAGAAATCTGGACAAAGCCATAAAAAAGTGGTACAAATAGGGACAATTTTGAAATATTGCTCTTACAACTTAGAAAGGTGATAGAATAATAGGTTTTGCATTAGCATGAATTTTCTGAAGGGTATGAAGTCTGATACTCAAATGTATGTCATTATTTTCTAACTTCAATCTTTAATAATTTGCCACTAATTTCCAGAAAGCCACAATTTTATTAAAAATGGACCAAAAATATAAGGCAAAAATCTGGACATTCTGCGAAAATCTGTTCAGTTGAGAGGTATGATGCTTAGTGTTTCTGATATTTTAAAGGTTGTTAGTATCATTGGATGTTTACCAGCAAACAATTGTATTTAACAGTGGAAAAGTGTCCCCATCTATTAAAAGTTCTAATAATATGTAGTTAGCCACATTACTTTCATTTGTTGAATCTTGTTCATACATATTTGTATCCCTCAACATTCTCATTTTTACCGGAATAAAATACAGCATATCCATTTATCAGATTTAATTGTATGCACTCTTTGATCACATACAATTTATTTTAACAATTTTGTTTCAATTTCTGTTAAGTTAGTCATATTGCTTTCTCCCTGCACAATAGTTCTTGTTGTAATTTTCACATAACCAATCAAAAATGGTAATTGTCAGATAAAATGGGGGGGGGGGTGGGTTGTACATGATCCTCCTTATTAAACAGAGTGCCATTGATGTACTTTGATGCCGTAATACAAACCTGACAAATGTAAGTGTACCTGATCAATTTCAGATCAACAAGTCATTAATAATAGCAGTGCTTTGTATGGGGACAAATGTAAAACCCTTGATAAACAGTTTGTAATGAGTTTCTTCTACTTTTATGTGTCCATAAGTGTAGATAGTAAAGTCAACCAAATTGAATACAGTGCCTTCGATTCTCCCTTGTGGAATGTCCTGACAACTTATTAAATTTGTCTCCATTTCTCACTGCTTTAAGTCTGACAAGGTTTTGGAGATATTAAAGTGGTTTCCTGGTTGCCCATTCTCTGTCTGTTGTTCATTTGTTCACTAACCATTGTGAATAACGTAGGGAGTAAAGATGTGGAAAATCTTAATAATCATATGCTCCCTGTACATCAGTATTAGAACCAGATGTCAAAACTGAAACACTGTTTTTATTTCCCTTTATTCCTGTTGCAAAGTGGTAATGGGTATGTTCTTTTTTTTTTCTTACATCTTCAATCTTATCCTTTCTCTTGGGGGATTTATAAAGGCACCACAATGTGTATGCATCGCTGTACCTTACTGGTATTCAGCAGGCACCCTTACATGGTGTGACGTGGTCCTCCAACATGAAAGTGTGCAGAACAGTGAAAGGCTGGCCCTGCAGCCTTGGTGAATGCTAATGGGACGACAGCCATATGTTAATTAACTATATGCTGTCTCTACAGGAAGGTGTCCACACAGCCAAGTGAAGAAAGCATTCAGACATGTAGAGCAGCACAGCCTGAGCCATCCCCACAGCATTATGGTAACAAACAGCCAAAAGGCCACGTTCAACCACAAAACACACATGTGGGGAATAACCACTTGAGGCAGTGCTTACTATAAAAGTGCCAAAGTAGCACCATCCTCAGAATGGTGATCGGGGGTCACGGGATGCACTAGACACCAGGAAGAGGACATTAGGAATAAGGATAAAGTGTCATACTGGCACCAATATTACAACATGGATCGGGGTGAATTAAGTGCCATAATGGTACCACCATTACAAGGTTACAACAGAGATTGGGGAAGGTAGATACAATGGACTCCAGGGATTGGACCATAAAGTGTTCTAAGGAAAAAAACAGCATAATGGGGATGAGGGGCAATGGACACACTCTAACGTGCTGCAGTGGCACTAATGTTAATACAATGAGGGTAAGGGGAACCACTGGACACCAATGATAAGTGCTATAAGGGCAGAACCGCTACACTACCAGGGAGGACTCTGTAAAGTGCCATAACAGCCCTGACACTGTAACGGGGATCAGGGGTGGGGAATACACTAAACATCATGACCTAATAAATACATGCCGTAATGGCACTAAAGTGGTACATGGGTGGGAGGACCCATGAGACAGTAAGGAAAAGTACAGGGACTGTGGTCATTTTGTGTGTGTGTGTGTGTGTGTGTGTGTGTGTATGCATGTGCATACGTGTGTGAGAGTCGATGTAGGTGGGATTCCACTACCTCTATGATCAGCAGGTTATTACCACAATGTGTAGATTACCCATGATTTGCATGTCATGTTAGCAACTGTGTTTCAGAAAACGTACAAATTAGCCACTGAATGAGGTCTTATCTTGTCATGGCTATTACACTGCACTCGGGGGAGCTTTCTAGCATGGACTTGTGGCTCACCTTAGGGCCTTTAATGAATTCCTGTGATTTGTGTTATTTTACTGAATAGATATGCACTGTTTGGCAACTTTTTTAAAAATATCAGAATAGTCACTTTTGTAAGCTTGTATGATAACTCCCTTTTAATTGATTTGTCAAGTAGATGAGTCACCTTCATCAGTTATGTGGTTGCTATTTGCTCTAACTATAGTTTTTTGGCAATTCTACAATCTATCATAGCTCTTAACCAATCAGGGACAAATTTCAACAGAATCAGAGACAAACCCAGAAAAAATCAGGGACACTTAAAATTTATTAGTTTTATTAGAGATTGACAGAATCAGAACATATGAATTAATACACATTATCTGAAGTAAAAGAAGTTTATAACTCTTAATTATTGTCATTATTTATTAAGTGTAATTCACCACCTTTCCTCCAAAAGTCACTAGTTTTAGAAGGGATTAAAAGGGACAGAGCTAAAATTTGAGTCAAAATCAGGGACAGTTGAGAGGTATACTTAAACCTGAGGGTACCTTTTTATATCTCATACATTCCTTGAAGTATAAATTGTCAACTTCTAAGCTTCTGTATTTTGCTAACGTTAATGACTGTTAATTTAGTACTTTTGTGATGATGCAGTAATGAATAATTTGATTAACTGATTCCATTTTCCCCAGATGTCGGACCCTTAATGTTACAATTTTGCATACCCTTTGTCAGTCTCCCCTGTGTGAATCTTCTGAAAGCTAAATGGAGCTTACAACAGTGAAGACAAGCAATACTGTGGAAAAAAGTCATACTCATTATAAATGCATTTGCATTTCTCGGTGGAATTTGATTATGAATTATATTAATATGATAAGAAAGAGAGACATTTAAGTATCTTCTGGTAAATGAAAAGAAAATACTGTCCTAGAAGGTCTGTGGTCAAATTGGCCATATTTAATTCTGTTCTTTATATCTGAAGGCAAGTAGCAGATGCTGAAAAACAAAATGTGTGAAAAATGATAACTAGCATGGACTATAATCTGAGCGGGGAGAACCAATCCTGGACGAGATGCCAGACATAGTAGTACTAATATAGAACACATATAATTAAACAGATGACGACCAAGGAGGCATTTTCAGTTAAGAACTCTGATAGACAAAATAACACATCTCTTAAATGACAGAGGACTTGGGAAAATGAAATGACATATTTAGAGAAATGGCCAGAGCCAGATGGCTTCTTGTCTCCTACTGAGTGGATCTTTTCTTTTCAAAATAATTCAAAATGAGGTAACTTCTGCCAAACTCCATAAATAAAACCATCCCCTATAACTACTTCAACCTCTCCCTGTTAACTCTTTCATTCCAAACACTCAAACCAAATAGCACTATAATGGTGAACCCAAAACTCTGAAATTCTGACCCTCACCAATAAAAAGTCTCCTCTTTCCCAGCTTTTAGAGCACACCTCAAAAGACAGCTCCATCAAAAATTGAAGTGCACATGATTTTGCGCTGTGGACCTCACCTAGTTTTACCTCACCTACTTCGTGTTCTCACCTGACGCGTACCTCCCGTATTTACTATTAAAATTAATCCGCATTTGTTTCTCTACTCTGTTAATATTTGCTCTTTGTTTCAATTGTCTGCAGGACTCTGCGACTCCTGTGATTACTCCGAGTTTGTGAACTAGTTCTGTTTTATTTTTTGTGAATTTCCTCAGCCGGGGTATGCCTACAAATGGTCTATTGTGATCAGTGTATTACTTCAGTAGGAAAACTAAACTAAACTAAAATAAAAATAAAAAAAGTTGCTAAGCAACCAGGACATTTTCCAGTAAGAAGTATTGAATTGGAAGTCAGTAACACAAAAAGAACAGTAAAGGGAGTAGAGTTAACTGGAAGGTAAATAAATTAAATCAGTGAATGAGGAGATAAGATGCAGTTAGGTTGTCGTTTGCAATATGTGGGCTAGTAGTACAGTCAAGCAGGCTAACAAACCATTATCATTTATTATAAGATATATGCAGTGTTTTCTTTCTTTCCAAACCTTGATAAGTCTCTCCAGATGTATATTTTTACTCTGAAAGAAACTGATGCACATCAGGTTTTGTTTCATTCATTCATTTCTTTAGCTAATGGAGATGGAATTCCAATCCAGGAGGAAGAATGAAATATAAAATTATAAACCAGAATTCATTTATTGCTAAAGATGGAAAAATTGTGTTTCTTCAGCAGAGCTGGATCATGGTTAAATGATGCCCTAGGCAGGGGATTGACCCCCTCCCCGGACACATTCTGGTGCCACATTTCTTGTCTTACCCCCTCAACTACCATAAATACTCTGTGTGAATACTATTTTTTTGTTTACTTTTGAAATGAAGGCAGCAATGTGAATTTTATTTAAATATTCTTTGTTGACCAGGTTAGTCTCATTAGGCTAGAGAGACCCTTGGTGGTATTTATACTACTAGGGAAAATTTGGCCAGGGTACTGAGAAACCTCCCCTACTCTTTTTTTGATAGTTCATGTGGATGTAAATGATCTTATAACACCTACCATTAACACAGACAGATGGGATCTCAGTTTGACATCTCTTTCAAAGGACAGTACACGGGAGTGCAACAATCCCCCTCCCAAGTGCATTTGAGTACCATCAATCCATCTACATGGTGTGGGAGAAGAACCCACAGCCTTCTGCACCAAACACAAGTATGCTACCTGTTGTGGTATATCACAACCACTGTGTCAGGGAATAATTAGTCAATAGCCCATGCCTGGGTGTGGGTAATGCTGGATTTACACATGGTTGCTGTGGCTTGGTCACAAGGGTAAAGCCCAAGTTGCCAAACAAAGACAACCGTGGGTAAATCCAGCATTACCCACACCCAGAAGAGGGTTATTGCTATTATTCAATGACATTATTTAAGAAAAAAATTACTTACTTTTCTTAAATAATGACATTGTATAATGCCTCCATAATGCCCTTCCGCAGCTGTCTGGTATTCTGCGGCAGTTCTGATGTACTGCGCATGCGTATGCTTACGCAGTACATCAGAGTTGTGGGTGGAAGCAACAAGGAATGCAAGATTTCCATTGCTTTTTAGAAAGTGTCTTGCTATGTTAAAGGAGTTTAACATAGCGAGACAGCTTTAACAAAAGCAACGGAGAAAGGAAGATCTCCGTTACTTTTTTTAAAGCTGTCTCGCTATGTTAAGCTCCTTTAACATAGAGAGACAGTTTCTAAAAAGCAACAGAGATCTTGCTTTCTCCGTTGCTATAAAAAAAAAAAAAAGACTTATACTAATGGAAAAAGTCCGGGCGACCAGACCTTTTTCCATTAGTATAAGTCTGATTTACAACATGCATGCTGACCAATCAGCGTGCACATTTTGAAATATTAATGGGAGGTTGTTGTATAATAGAAGTGTACTCATGCATTTTAGAACAGACAACTCCAGTGTATTAATATGTAACTTAATGAGAATATGAATCATGGCAATACTGTGTGTCGGATTATAAACTTGTTAATGTTTACGCACAGTACTGATTCTATTAATGTCTATCTAAGGGTTCACTAAACAACAGGAAGGTGGGATGCCAGCTTAGAAGGGGCAGAGGGGCTGCCTTTAATGTATTTAATGAAACAATCATGTATTTACATCATTTTATGAGCAATTTATATGAACATAACAAGAATTATCCTATGGTCATCCGTTACTGCAATGTACAGTACCAATACTCTTTGGTTATCTGTATTATACATTTTATACCTTGGATTCATGCCTGTAATTTTACTGCTGCTAAATGTTTTCTTTTCTATTTTTTTCTTCTGAGACTCACAACAGGCGTATATTATTGTAACGCATACATTTGTAATATCACAGTGTACTTTCTCCTTGTAAGGTGACTGTTCTTGCATATGGTTTGGTCCAGGAATGAAAAGAATTGTTGAACTACCCAAGAGAAAAATAAATAATACATATAGGTACTTACATTTTTACTGCAAGCTGGAGTAAATTTGCTGTGTCATTCACAGACTGCATGGACTGGTCTTTAAGTGCTTTGTACAGTGCACCTCAGTTTATTGATTGATGCATAATTCTTTGTTGGTGGGTATTATATGCTGCTACAAAGCTGTCTAATTAAGTGGTATTTGCAGGCTTAAGTGTTTAAGCTCTACATTCCAGCTCTTCTTCTAGGACAGTGTGTTTTTTTTTTTTTATACTTGGTATCTACCTTATACCACATTTGACTTCTATTTCAAGTTTTATAGTAATTCAAATTACCACTTATTTAGCTAATGTTTTACATCCTAGTCATGTATGAAAACACGAACAAAACGACAATAAACTGAATAAATAAAATAAGAAAGAGCAATACGGCTCACAGACAGAAACCAAAAACCTTTATTAAGTGCTTTCGTCAGCTGTCAGCTTTGACTTCTTCAGAATAAAAAAAAAGCACACTGAACCACTTGTTAAATATGTGCTTTCTGTGAGCCGTATTGCTCTTTCTTATTTTATTTATCCTAGCCATGTGTAACGTTATGCTAGCTATTAGACAGGTGAAGCAAACCATTACCTAATTATCAGTAGACAAGATTTTACTGCTCCAGTTCTAAAGGTGAGCTTGTAGTACTGAGCCCATCCTGGACAACAGAACCCCTCCCTCATGCACACATTTAGTCTTGTCTGTTTGCAGGGACAGGACAACAGAACCCCTCCCTCATGCACACATTTAGTCTTGTCTGTATGCAGGACAGGACAACAGAACCCCTCCCTCATGCACACATTTAGTCTTGTCTGTGTGCAGGACAGGACAACAGAACCCCTCCCTCATGCACACATTTAGTCTTGTCTGTGTGTAGGACAGGACAACAGAACCCCTCCCTCATGCACACATTTAGTCTTGTCTGTATGCAGGACAGGACAACAGAACCCCTCCCTCATGCACACATTTAGTCTCGTCTGTGTGCAGGACAGGACAACAGAACCCCTCCCTCATGCACACATTTAGTCTCGTCTGTGTGCAGGACAGGACAACAGAACCCCTCCCTCATGCACACATTTAGTCTCATCTGTATGCAGGACAAACTGTTAACAGTCATGGTGTATGTCATATGAAAGTCTGCATCCTGCTGCAAAGCTTCTTGGTACTTAAAGTATAGGCACCCAACTGCAAGTGCTGTTAAATTTTACAAGATGTTTAAATGCATTATCAGTTATACAAAGCTGTGCAGGTCTACACAGAGATGTTTAAATGTATTATCAGTTATACAAAGCTGTGCCAGTGTACACAGAGATGTTTAAATGTATTATCAGTTAGTAAAAGCTGCGCAGTACTACACAGAGATGTTTAAATGTATTATCAGTTATACAAAGTTGTGCCGGTGTACACAGAGATGTTTAAATGTATTATCAGTTATACAAGGCTGTGCCGGTGTACGCAGAGATGTTTAAATGTATTATCAGTTATTCAAAGCTGTGCAGTTCTACACAGAGATGTTTAAATGTATTATCAGTTATACAAAGCTGTGCAGGTCTACACAGAGATGTTTAAATGTATTATCAGTTATACAAATCTGTGCAGTTCTGCACAGAGATGTTTAAATGTATTATCAGTTATACAAAGCTGTGCCGGTGTACACAGATATGTTTAAATGTATTATCAGTTATACAAGGCTGTGCCGGTGTACACAGAGATGTTTAAATGTATTATCAGTTATACCAAAGCTGTGCAGTTCTTCACAGAGATGTTTAAATGTATTATCAGTTATACAAAGCTGTGCAATTCTGCACAGAGATGTTTAAATGTATTATCAGTTATACAAAGCTGTGCCGATGTACACAGAGATGTTTAAATGTATTATCAGTTATACAAAGCTGTGCAGGTCTACACAGAGATGTTTAAATGTTTTATCATTTATACAAAGCTGTGCCGGTGTACACAGAGATGTTTAAATGTGTTATCAGTTATACAAAGCTGCGTAGTTCTACACAGAGCTGTTTAAATGTGTTATCAGTTATACAAAGCTGTGCAGTTGTACACAGAGATGTTTAAATGTATTATCAGTTATACAGAGCTGTGCCGTACTACACAGAGATGTTTAAATGTATTATCAGTTATACAGAGCTGTGCCGTACTACACAGAGATGTTTAAATGTATTATCAGTTATACAAAGCTGTGCAGTACTACACAGAGATGTTTAAATGTATTATCAGTTATAAAATGCTGTGCAGTACTACACGGTACACACACACGTACACCTTCATAGGACTTTACAAACCTTGTATCTACATCATTCCCATTTTTTCCCATTTTTTCATGGGTCAGGGTGTCATGTCAACTGTCACCATTTCTCTCGATGCAGTGTCACTCTCCTATCTTCTTCCACATGCATACCAAACTGTCAGAGGTCTGCTCTCATGCACTCCATCTCTTTGCTGGATGGCGTCATTTTCTCTTGGCTTCAACTTGTCTGTCCAAATCATCTTCACCAGATTGTCTTCTGCTTTTCTACACATCTGCCTGAACTGCAGTAATCTGTTCTCTTTAACCTTCTCTGCACTTGGCCCTACACTGGATTCTGCTCTGATATCCTGATTTCTTTATCCTACAGTGTGCATCCTACTACCATCTCAGGCACTTCATCTTCATCACCTCGAGTTTCCACACCTGCACTGCATTTACTGTTGGGGTTTTTGTACCAAACAGTAGAACTGGTCACACCACTGTTTTGTACACCTACATGTCAGCGTTTGTGCCATTCTTGTGTCATACACTACCCCTGACACTGTACCTTTTTTCTGCAACCCCACGTATTCTAGCTTTCTCTTCCTGATTCTCCCTTTCCAGATAGTTGAAGCTGGTAACTTGCCCCACTGTTTTCCCTCCTCTCTCAGTTTTCAGCTTCTTCTGATTCCCTCCATTTGCTGCCGTTACAGTTGTCTTATCTCTACTCAGTTTCATTCCATGTACCTTCAGTTTTGCATTCCATTCCTCTGTCCTTTGCTGAACTTCTTGCTCAGCATCTGCCTGTAATGCCACATCATCTGCGTACAGCAACGTCGTTGATCTGTTCCCCTGACTTGTTTGCTAATGTAGTTCATTACCAATATGAACAGCAGTTGGCTCAGAGCTGAATCTTGATGCACACCCACTCCCACTGGAACCCCACTGTGGTACATAGTCTGCACTAATACTACCAGTGTTTCTTTGACTTTGACCCATAGTGGAACTGCCCAAGTAGGCTTCCTTAGGACATTGTCATATTCTTGTTCAAAGTCTAGAAATGCCCTGTTTCACTTTTCCTCAACTCTAGCTTCTTCTAAACTATCTGTCTCACTGCAAACATCAGGTCGGTTGTGTGGCATCTTGATCTGAATCCAAACTGCTCATCTTCCACCTTAATTTCTACTCCTTTGTGTATTCATTTATTGGTCACTTTCTCCAGAACTTCAATTCAGTGTGACAGAAGTTTGATATCATGTCTGTGTTGCCTACAGTTGTGGTTGTCCCTTTTCTTCTTGTACACTGGCACTTGTATGCTTATTCTCCAGTCATTTAGGATGCACCTTTCTCTCCATACTGCTATGAGTACCCTCAGGTGCCATTTCTTCCTGATCTCACTCAACTTCTTGATCAGTTGTGACCTCAGCTGACCCTGTTGTGACCTCAGCTGATCATGCTGCCTTCCCTGACTTCATTTTCCTGAGTGCTGCTCTTCCTTCTCCTATTGTGGGCTCCTCCCCTTCTCTCACCATAGGCTGTGTCTGGGCCAGTACAGCTCCTCCCCTTCTCTCACCATAGGCTGTGTCTGGGCCAGTACAGCTCCTCCCCTTCTCTCACCATAGGCTGTGTCTGGGCCAGTACAGCTCCTCCCTTCTCTCACCATAGGCTGTGTCTGGGCCAGTACAGCTCCTCCCCTTCTCTCACCATAGGCTGTGTCTGGGCCAGTACAGCTCCTCCCCTTCTCTCACCATAGGCTGTGTCTGGGCCAGTACAGCTCCTCCCCTTCTCTCACCATAGGCTGTGTCTGGGCCAGTACAGCTCCTCCCCTTCTCTCACCATAGGCTGTGTCTGGGCCAGTACAGCTCCTCCCCTTCTCTCACCATAGGCTGTGTCTGGGCCAGTACAGCTCCTCCCCTTCTCTCACCATAGGCTGAGACTGTGGTAGCACAGTTTCTGTGCTTTTTTTTCATTCAGAAGCTGCTGAAAGTACTATTTCTATCTGCCTTTAATGCCATTTGGGCTGGTTATCAGGTTGCTACTGGCATCCCTTTCAAAGGTGTCTATGTTTATCTTTCAGTGTTTGCCTTGCAGCCTAATAGAGTTTCTTTGTGCTGAGTCTACAGACTCCCTTTCCAGAAGCTGGTAGAGTGCCTCTGATGCCTTGTTCTTTGCTATTGCAACTTCTCTCTTTGCCTCTTTGTTAGCTAACCAGTTTTACTTCGTAACCTGGTCTGTCTTTTCTATCTCCTGCTGTTTCCCTGCACTTATGCTTTCTTTTGATGACTTTCTGGACCCACCACCCACATTCTTTGTGTTCCTTATTTTTGTACCTGACTTGGCCATTTATTTATTTATTTATTTATTTATTGATATTGTTAACTGGGTATGTCCAACTGGGCTTGTGGCCCATTTTCAGTGGAGACCCGTGGAGAAAAGCTCCAGTAATACATTTTAAAACAAGTACAATTTTAAACAATATTGATATAATAGCAGTTATAGAAAAATGATTCACATATGTTGGGTTACATGCATGAAGTTAAAGTTGCATTAAAAAGAAGCTAAGTAACAATTTTACATTGATATAGTTCAATAGGTCAACAATGAATATTTTTTGCTTGTATAAAATTGTGCAAAGGCATAGTAGACACATTGGAGAGAGAGGTGTAATGAGGTACTAAGTATGGTCCTTTTGAGGGTACATAAAGGGAAGGAAGACTAGGTAGGGTCATGGCAAGGGCAGGTTCTGGAATTGAGAAAATAAGCTTTTAGTTCATTTTAAAGTGTGAGGTGTGGGAGATTGAACGTAAGTCAAGGGGAAGTTTGTTCCAACATGGGCAATGGAGTGTTTGTAGAGTAGTTTGCGTACTGAACTTTTTGGGTGGTAGATATCAAGTAATTGTTGGTTAGAAGTACGGAGGGTCTGGGATGGGATGTAGATGGAGACTAAGGAAGATAGAGATGGACAGAAGGAGGGTTTATAAAGAATAGAGTGTAGCATATGAAATTGATAAGATATCAGAAACTGGGGAAGTTCAAGCCATTGAAGAGAGTTTAAAGAAATGCAGTGGTGTGAGTTGTATGGGGAGTTAGTAATGAATCTGGCTAGTTTATGGTAAGTCTGTTGCAGTTTGTTTAGAGTGGAGGCCTGGATATTGGTAAGAACAGGGGTGGCGTATAAGAGGGAGGGGAGGAGGAGTGCCTGGCCCAGGGTAAGTCTAGATTCAGGTGTTAGGAATTTTTTGTTCCGATATAGCAGACCTAGTTTCTGGTTTGTTTGTTTTTATACATTGGAGTATGTGTAGGTTGAACTTGAGTTTGTCATCGATAATGACCCCTAGGAGTTTTGTGTGGGTGTCAGGCTGGATGTTTGTATTGTTAGAAGATTTAATAAAAAAGGAGGTTTTGTGATGAGAAAGAGAACGGGGAAGGAAAAGTAGGAGTTTGGTCTTTTTGGGATTTAGGATCAACAGGTTGTGAGAGAGCCATTGTTCAGTGGATAGTAGGGCCTGTTGGGTCAGGGAGTGTAGTTCAGGAATGTTATTTGAGATGGATATAAGTGTGGAGTCGTTGGCATACTGAATAAGGGAGGATTCTTTGCTTGAGGTGTAAAGATCATTGGTGAAGATGTTAAACAAAAGGGGTCCCAAGACGGAGCCTTGGGGAACACCAGTGGAGATGGGAAGGAAAGGTGAGGAGGATGAGAGCCATTTGACAGATTGCTCCCTGCCAGATAGGTAGCTATTAAACCAGGCAAGTGTGGAGGGGGATAGGTGGAGATTTGCAAGTTTGGATAGTAGTAGAGGATGAGAGGCAGTATCGAAGGCTTTGGAGAGATCTAGGAAGAGACAGGAAATGAGTTTATTGTTGTCTAGGGCCTCTGCAATGATATGAGTGAAGGAGAGGAGGGCAGTGGTGGTGCTGTGGTGAGGACAAAATCCATGTTGGGTAGGGGTAAGCAAGTGGTGTGTGAGGAGGTGATTGAGAAGCTGTGAGTGAATACATTTTTCTAATATCTTGGAGAGGTGGGGACAGAATGGCAATGGGTCAGTAGTTTGAGGGGTCAGTGGAGTTTCCACCTTTATGAAGAGGGATAGTGAAGAAAGATTTACAAAGGGTTGGGACAGTTGATTCCAGAATAGATCGATTAATTAGTATAGATAAAGGATAGGCAGTTGAGTCAGCAGCAAGTCTGAGGAATGTAGGAGATAGTCAGTGGAAGGAGAGCAAGGTTTTAGTTTGAGTAGTAGAGATTTGATGTAAGTAATGGGAACTGGCTCAAAAGAAAACAAAGTTGTGTTAGTGGGACTTGGAGGGGTGGGTATTGAAGTAGAGTTTGGCTTAGAGGTTACCAGATTTTGGATGGAAGAGATGGTGTTTATTCAGGAGGGTAGCTGTTTCCTGAGAGGAAGAGTTAGGGTATGGGGAGGGATTAGAGGGCTTTCCAGGATAGAGGATGTTGTTGAGAGTTGACCAAAATTTTTGAGGATTGGATTTGTTGTTAAGCTGAGCAGAGCTATAGTATAACTTTTTGTCATTAGTTGTATGTTTTTTTGCAAGGTTCCTCAGTTGCCTGTATTTTTGAAGAAAAGGTGGTTGTTTAGTTTTAGTCCAAGTTTTCCAAGCATGATCTCTTTGTTTCATAAGGGACCTAGTCTCTTTGGAGAGCCAGGGAGCATGATTTGATTTTACTCTGATCTTCCTAGAGGGAGCTAAGGAGTTCAGAGTATTCATGAAGATGCTATTGAAAGTGCTTACAGCATCGTTTAGGGGGAGGTGTTTTAGAATGGACCAATCTATGTTGTGGAGAATGGAGTTAAATTGGGATGAATTGAAAGTCGATAGTTTTCCACAGTCTTTGATAAGGTGGGGTTTAGGAATATGGGAGTAGTGTCTTAAGATGGTGGTAGGGAGATGATCACTGAGGGAGTCAGGTAAGGTGATGGGATTGTGGTATTGGTGGGGGGAATTGGTAAGGATCCAGTCTATGATGGAGCTGGAAGAGGAATTTTTATGGAAGCAACTGGGAGATGTTATAAGTTGTTGGAGCCGTTTAGGTGGATACTGAGTTGGGAGGAGTCAGTTGTGGGTTTGGACCAATCAATGTTGACATCACCAAGGATAAGTGTCTCATATGGTATGTTGTGGGAGAACCAGGATAGGATGTTTTCAAGAATGGGCAGATTGTTACCAGAAGGAAGGTAGATAGAGGCAATTGCAAGTTTTTTGTGGGGATTCAGATGGCAGTTAAGGATGATGATTTCAGCTGGGAGCGAGTCAGGAATTGGGGAAGGGTATGGTGAGAGGTTAAGAATGTTTGAGTAGAGGATGGCCACGCCACCACCTTTTTTTACAGGTCTATCAGATCGGAAGATATTATAACCTGGTGGGAGTATTTCACTATTTGAGATGTATGGCTTGAGCCAGGTTTCAGATAGGGAGAGGATGTGAGGGGCATTGAGAGCTATCCGTGAGTGCAGCTCAATGACTTTATTTGCTAGACTCTGAATATTCAATAAGTAAATAGTTAAGCATTTGGATGGAGATGATTGTTGTGACGGAGGTTGGTGACTGTTAAGGGAGTAAGATGGGGGCAGTGTAGAGGTAGTTTTGGGGAGAGAAGAGGGGCCAGGGTTGGGATGGATATCTCCAGAACAAAGTAGGTTTTTAGTGAGGAGAGAGTGTAGTAGATGCTAGATGGAGTTTGTATAGTTTTGACTTAGCTTTGTGGGAAGGTTTAAAAACCTGTATTATGGATAGTTTATATAGACTTGAGATAGAGGTAGTAAAGAGATTAGGGGAGATAGTAAAAGATGAAGTAGTTGGATATATGTTGTATGAGTGAGAATTTGGTGAACATAGGAGTGGGTCAGAGAGGCCGGAGTGGTAAGAGGTGGAGATAGAGAGAATAAGGAGTAGTGTAGAAGATATTAGAAAATAATACATGTTGGAATAAAATATGGTCAGATAGAGTAGGTAGAGAGACAGTGGTATAGATGAAGTGGTGTTGACAAGATTGACAGATTAGTAAGGTGGTTGCGGCAATATGCAGGAAGTGGAATTGTAGTGGCTAGTGGGACAGGAAGGGGAGTGATAGTTAGATATAAAGGTAATTGTAATGGGGGTAGGGTAGGGGAGCGAAGTGAGCCCGAGCGTAGTGGGGCTAGCACCTTGGTCAAGATGAAGTCATAGAAACAATCAGAAAAGATAGTGAAAAACTAGCTTGAGAGACAAGGACATAAATTTTCTAAAGGTATTGTCACCAGAAATAAAACAAAAAGAAATAAAATATGAGCAGAAGTAAGCTTACAAAAGGACACTGGCCTCAAGCTACACAAGTAGATTTACTCAAAGGAAACCCAGTGCTGTATGGTTAAAATAAGCTACAATAGAGAGGGGCTTTGCAGTGGAGAGAGCGGTATTACTAGCAGCTAAAAGCAGGGCAAAACATAAAAGAAATTAATATGTAAGAGTCTGAAGACAGTAAAATAGAGCAGGTGCACTAGGAAAGGCAAATTATGAGTGAGGCTAGAAATGAATTCAGGGAAGGGTAAAGTGCAGAACAGGAGAATATACACAGAAACAGTATGAGGATAGTGGGTAACCAAAGAGAAAGCATAGGAGCTGCTGGCGTCTGCTTTTCGTGGTGACTAGCAAAAAAAACACTGTAAATTCTTGTTGTGCTTAAAAGTCTAGCATTAATTAAAAGATTAGCCTATGTAGTAGTAATTTACTAGGACACATACTTCAGTGGTATTATTTTAAGTTTAAAATGGTGGCTTCTGGACAGATAGCTAGAGTTGCAGGGTATCTGTTAAGGTCTTCAAACCTGTGCTGCCTGTACTGTGGCCAGGAGAAAATCGCAAGGACAAATCCACTAGGGTTCAGTGGTATTATTTTAAGCTTAAAATGGTGGCTTCCGGACAGATAGTTAGAGTTGCAGGGTATCTGTTAAGGTCCTCAAACCTGTGCTGCCTGTACTGTGGCCAGGAGAAAACTGCAGAGAAAAATCCACTAGGGTTCAGTGGTATTATTTTAAGCTTAAAATGGTGGCTTCCAGACAGATAGAGTTGCAGGGTATCTGTTAAAGTCCTCAAACCTGTGCTGCCTGTACTGTGACCAGGAGAAAACCACAGGGAAAAATCCACTAGTGTTCAGTGGTATTATTTTAAGCTTAAAATGGTGGCTTCCGGACAGATAGTTAGAATTGCAGGGTATCTGTTAAGGTCCTCAAACCTGTGCTGCCTGTACTGTGGCCAGGAGAAAACCACAGGGAAAAATCCACTAGGGTTCAGTGGTATTATTTTAAGCTTAAAATGGTGGCTTCTGGACAGATAGTTAGAGTTGCAGGGTATCTATTAAGGTCCTCAAACCTGTGCTGCCTGTAATGTGGCCAGGAGAAAACCGCAGGGAAAAATCCACTAGGGTTCAGTGGTATTATTTTAAGCTTAAAATAGTGGCTTCTGGCCAGATAGTTAGAGTTGCAGGGTATCTGTTAAGGTCCTCAAACCTGTGCTGCCTATACTGTGGCCAGGAGAAAACCGCAGGGAAAAATCCACTAGGGCTTACACACAGCAGCAGATGCTCAGCAGCATGAAGGGGAAAGAAGGTTTCAAAAAAAAAAAACCATATACCTGTTGTGCACTCTTCACACATGCCATTTTGAGACGCTGCCATTCTTCTTCAACTTCATCTATTTCCTGTTCTTCCTGAGGTGGTAAAGCCCTGAGTGATTCCTTGAATCCCTGTGCTTTCTCTCCAGTCAACTTCCAGGTCTTCAGCATACTCTCTGTTGAATTTAGCCTTCTTTGACCACGGCTTTTAATCTCAGACCCCGCCCTGATGGGACTGCTGCATATCCGTAAATCAAGCTTCACTCAAGTAACCCATACACGAGAACCCAACCTGGTCTGTGACATCAATAGGACTTGTTGGCAGGACAGATTTGTGTCCCAGAGACTTCCCCTTTTGTGGAATAGACTGCTCCTCCATGTAAAGCAGAGTACCTCATTACATTTTTTAAGTGCAACCTGAATGACTGGACGGGAACAGAAAATACACCCCTGGGATTCTACCTGTGTCTCTGCTGGACAGTGGCATAGGGTGCTGACTTGTTGAAACATGGGCTAAATTCTTGACGAGGCTTGTAAGGACCTCAGGGTCAATAGCCTAATAACTTCCTATGATCCTGATTGTGGCAACCATTAGTTAATGGTGTGGGCCAACTGTTTCACTGGGATTGATTTTGCAATCACTGACTCTACCCCAGTGCCCTTTCTTTACTTGGAAGAAGTCTCACTGAGATGCATGTTGGCCACTCTTGCATGTCATCTTGTGACTGTCTCTGTTTCTAAGCCATCTGTTGACCACGATAAAACCATCTGCCAGTCAGAAGCAGTCTCCAATCACATCTCCTCCTTTATTCCTGTAGCTTCACCCATGCTGACCAAGTCAGTCCTCATATCCTGTTCTGCCTGTCCTGATATGTGCATTCAGGTCACCCATTATCAACACCAATTTATGTGTTCATAGGGATGTACTTGGATAGGTGTCCTTGTGGGCCATTTTAACCTTAGCTAGTTTTCCTTTTTGCACTTGAAATAAACTATCACATTTGGTTATAGCTTGGCCTTACCTATTCCATGGTCCATAATTATATATTGCCCCTACTGAAAATAACTATGATCATACCACAGATAATTTGAGGAGACGAGTGCATGGGAAAAGAATTTAGAGGCTGCCTGTTTCCATTAATAATACAGGGTGCAGTCCTGGGGTAACTTTTTTGTTTCCCATCCATAGATCTAAGTTGTGCTTGAAAATGTAAAGGGATGAACGTTGTTTTATGTGGATAAGTTGTATGTTCCACAACAATGTTATCCTCTGTGAGGTATACCTGTCCCTCTAAACTATTCTGTTGATGTTGCAGAAAATGTTCAGATTCATAGATTGAGTGTGATGCTATTTTGAATGTTGTTTTATGTGGATAAGTTGTCTGTTCCACAACAATGGTATCCTTTGTGAGATATACCTTTCCCTCCAAACGATTCTGTTGATGTTGCAGAAGATGTTCAGATTCTTAGATTGAGTGTGATGCTATTTGACTTGGTGATTTGCATTAGATCTGCTGGTAATGGGTTGGAAGATGCCTTGTTATGCCAGGCAGACGTCCCCTGTTAGCAGTCTGTCGCACACTGAGTATAGTGACAGGGTTTGATTTGGTCTATGTAGGAGATGCAGGACATGTTGTTTAGCCTTTTATTTGTTTTCAGCAAGGTATGTCTGTGGGCATTCCAGTTGTGTGTGTCTGGCCAGATTAAAGCCAAAGAGGGCATTTCATTCCATGATTGGTCTAATTAGGGCTAAGTAAAGAGGGGCAATGACATCTCCTAGATCTATGTACAACCCCTTATGCAATATAGAAGGACTTGCAATAACAGACACATGTTGGTCAACAGTTAGGTTACTGTCTACAAAAGTTCCTAAATTCTCCACAACTGGGGCAAGTCTTATAGGCATATTGTCAGTATGGTAGGTGCCTGGGGAAGATGACTTCTCAAAGGATACAGTAATGCATTTTTTTGCATTTAGTTTCAGCATTTGATTTCGACACCAGTTATTGATTTCAACACCAATTATTTATTTGAGACGGACCTTCCTGAAGGATGGCTAAGTCATTCGGAGATTAAATGACTGCTCCTAGCTTATAGCCGTCAGCAAACTTAAACAGTCAGAGCCCTTTGTTATTAACTTTTACTTCAGAAAAGTATATGCCAAACAGCAGAGGTCCCAGCACAGAACTCTGGGGGACTGCACTGATGAATGCTCTCTTTGTGGGATTAACGTCCCCTATTTTGGTTATCCGTGTCCTATCTGTGAGTCAGATGGTAATCCAGTGGGTGACATAAGGGTTTATTCCCAACTTATTTAGGTTTTCTACTTTGCTTGAGTATGGAATTTTGTTAAAAGCTTTGGCCAGATTGAGGTATTTGGTGTGTACTGCTATGCCTTTATCCATTGCTTTGGTCACCTTTTCAAAAAACTCCATCAGGTTGAGTAAGCATAACCTGCCCTTAAATCCAAATTGAAACAGGTCCAGTGTTTGGAGATTCTTTATGTCATAATAGATTAATTCCATGATGAGTCTTTCCATGGCTTTACACGTGAGGCTAGTCAGAATTATGGGCCTGTAATTGCCAAGGTCTGTGGAAGGCCCTCCCTTATGCAGGGGAATGTCTGTACCTGTTCTCCATTCACTTGCTACAAAAATGGTATGGAGGCTGAGATTGAACAGTGTTGTTAGAGGTGTGGCTGAGACTGAACAGCATTATTAGGAGTGTGGCCGAGACTGAACAGCATTGTTAGGGTTGTGGCTGAGACTGAACATCATTGTTAGGGGTGTGGCTGAGTCTGAGATTGAACAGTGTTGTTAGGGGTGTGGCTAAATTATGCTTCATGCTATTTAAAATGCACCCAGGGATATTGTCAGACTCAATCAATGCAGTATTTTTAGATTTTGTTAGCACTATTAGGACTTGTGTGATAGCTGGTGGTGAGGCAGTTTCATGTATATCTTGAGGGACAGACGGAGGGGATAAAGGGGTACATTTATAGCTAAATTTATTGGCCAGTAGGTTAGTTATATCTTCCGACTCAGTGTAGATATCATTGACAGTCAGCTCAGCACATTGTTGCATTGTGCTTTTGAGATTACGAACATAACTAGAAAATGACTTGTGAGTGTCTTTGGCTTGGGTAGATATTTTAACCTCAAACTTGGCTTTAGTAGATTTTATTAATTTCCTGAGTTGTTTGTTTATTTTAGTGACAGAGAATGCAACATTCTGGGAATTACTCTTAGTTTTGTCAAAATTATTTTCCTTTTGTCATACAGCTTGTTGATATTATGGTTCCCCCATGTGGGCTTCTTTCTGGGGTTTGGCCTGCAGTTGTCCCTGTGGTGTACAGCTGCTGGTTACATAATGGTAGTGTGGTGGTGTACATTTCTGCATATTCTGCAGAGTTAACTGGGTTTGGTGAGGATTTGAAGCTTGTCAATGTATCACTTAGCAGTAGTTAGTTTGTCTTAAAGAAGTTTCTAATGGTACCTTGGTGGAAGGGGTCTCTGTTTTTAGTTTTATTTTGAAGGAGACTACGTTATGGTCAGACCTAATAAGGATGAAGAAATGGAAGGGATGGTGCAAGATGCTCCCATATTAATAAGGACAAGATCCAAAATATTATTACCCCATGTGAGTACTTGAAGTGTCCCAGGGCATTTGTACTGACAGTGTCCAGGGTTGTCTGTGCTTGTGCACTAGAGGGTGGTGTAGGTTCCCAATCTACAGTTGGATACTTTAGATCATCTAGGAAAATGGTACCGGGTTTAATACTGAGGGATTTGCGTTCCTGTTAATAGGTGCTGTGCTTTTTTTTTTTCATCATAGTGGGAGTTCTGTAGCTAGCTAATATATGGACTGGAACCTTTCTGGTCATCATTTGGACATGGATAAGCTCCAGTGCATCTTGCTGCTTTACTAACCTTGATATGAGTCTCTTCTGGATGGAGACTGGTACACCTCCACCTTTTTTCCCATCCTGCACTGTAGCTGATCTAAATTTGTGGAAAACGTTATAGCTCTACAAAGCCAGAGTGCTCTCCGCTGTTTTAAACCATGTCTCAGCCACTACACAGAATTCAGTTTCTCCCAGGTTGATAAAGGCTTGTAGAGAATGGAGTCTCTTGCTCTGGCTCCTAGCACTTATCAGTAGCACCTTCGTATTTTTTCCTTGTTCCCTTATGCTGGTAGCTTTATCAGGTTGACATTGTCTAAAAATGGCACCATGGGGGTGGACAACCTCTTTACGAATAATCAAAAACCTAGATGGGAGAGATGAAGGCCATCCATGCCCAATCTGCATGGCCTGCTGATCATATCCTCCCAGGCTGACAAATATTGGAACTCCATTCAGTGACATCAAAAACCAAAAGCCAATTATTGAAGTCAGTTATTTTTTGCTCATACCACGGCAATATGTTTATGTTGTTTTGCTTTATCTAGTAGGTCCTGCAACTGCTGTCTGAATGCACTCTTTTATTAAATAGCACAGCCCTGCTGTGGGGCACAGGCTGAGATTATGAATAATGCCCTGTCCTTACACTGGAGTCTGATTGCCATGAGTCTATCACTAACTCCGATATCATCCTTCACTGTCTTCAGAAACCTCTCCCTCACCACAGTTCCCACACCATTTCTAGTTTGTTCTTCTCTTGTCTAGTAGATTCTGGACCCCAAACCAAGTAGCTTTGATGCACTGCCCTTCCACCTTGTCTCCTGGACACACAGGATGTCTAGTCTCCTCTTTAACCTCATGTCATCCACATCCCAGCTCCATTCTGTCAGTGAACCTGCAGTGAGTGTAGTAATTCTCTGCTCATGTTTGGCATTTTCATTGGTTTTACATCCAGCGTTGGCCCAACAGGGTTATCCCATGTAACACAAGCTTGGCAAGTGGACACTGACAGGCAAGTAGCTTAGCAACCCAGGGCAGCAAGGCTTTATAGTGGGCACACAATGACCATTGTAGCACATACATCCCTCAACTGTTAGCATGGATTCCTTGCTTAAGTCGCAGTAGGCCTGGTCCTCAACCCACTATCTATTTATCTATATATATATATATATATATATATATATATATATATATATATATATGTATACACACTATACAAGGATTTGTGCCATTGTAGCATACTGATTTTATAATGCTACAGGGTCTTTGAGTTACCTCTTTGTAGTGAATTGAGCAATCCTGCTAGAAACAAGACTGTACAATGTGTTTCTGAATACTTCATTGTGTGTGTGTGTGTGTGTGTGTGTGTGTGTGTGTGTGTGTGGGTGTGTGCGTGTGCGTTCGTGTGTGTGTGCATCTGTCTGGCAATTATCCATGCCCATTTGAAATATTAGTCAACATGACTAAATCACACAGTACCAGTTTTTACACCATCAAGTGGCTAGCACTGACATAGCATAGTGTCTGTGATCTGTTCTCTCCTGTCTTGAGGATACTGCGCTCAACAGTTGATTTGCAATGCATTTGGTCTGTATGACTCTTTCCCCTGTAGGGCACCATCTACAGTCTTTGCTGCTGTGTACAGCGCCATTGCTGGGTGAGTTTGAGATGGAAAGTCTCCACATGTTCTTTTTGGGAGGGAGTGGGAGGAACCACACAGAGACCCAGGGAGAACATGCAAACCTGATATAGTCATTGGCTGGAGGTCAGGAGCAAAACCTGGGAGGTGAACACCATAACTATTATACCAACTAGAACCCCCTACATATGAGAAGAAACAAACCAAATAAACAGACATAAAAGGCAGCATTGTAAAGAATTACATCATACAGCAGCAGCATTTTTCTCCATCAATTTGTACGGCACAAGCAATTGTTATCAAGCAAATTTCCTTCTGTGTTCTAAAACATCTCAGAATGGTGTGTGTATATCTGTTGTGTGCTGATCATCCCATCACAATAGTTTAACCAGCAGCACAAGGCTAATCTAGCTCTTTAAAACCCTTATTCCCTCCCTAATGTGACAATCAGTATCACCTTCCTTTGGGCTCTTCTACCTTCCCTGGGAGTTCTGTTAGCCTCCCATTGGTAAAGATTATATGAGAGGAAGGTGTAGCACAGGCTTATAGTTTTATTTTCACTGAAATTTGAGTTGGGCATCCAGTCAGTGAAAAGTTTTGTCATCACTCTGTTTATGGTATTATCAGAACCAATGGGTCCACCACACAAAAAGTAGCAAAATTCTATTCTTCAGTCAATCTCGCTTTCTGCACATGCATGTGTCTACACATGCACATGCACGTACACAGACACACACACACACACACACACACACACACACACACACACACACACACACACACACACACACACACACACACACACACAATTTCCATATCCCCTAAGTAATTCCAGATGTTTGAAGCATTTTTAAGTTCTTTAAAGTTTTGAAACAGGGTGACAGTGGCTGCATATGCTGGTCTAGGACCACCTTGAAGTAAAGGCTACAGAACTGACCCACAGACAAGTGAATATCTACTGACCAACATCATCTTGTCAGCTGGCCATGAAGTTTATAATATACTATGTGAGTATGCACAACTGGAAAGCTTATGAGAGACTGCAATATATTATTCGAACAGTTTTGCTTGTAGAAATTCTAAAGTAAAATTATTAAAGCATTTTAGCCAGGAGGGGGTTACCCCCATCTGAATGTAAATATATTAAATCCAAGGTAGAAGCACCATGGAAGTGAAACAAGTACCTGGTACTGTTATACTGAGGAATATGTTTCTGACTATGACTTGTTTTGATTTTTGAGCATTGGAGTAAGTAGATTAAGCTGACTTACCCATTCAGGTGGGGGTGGGAATCTGGTGGGGAGTAATGATGACCTTCCATGTAAGAGATGTGGTATGCAGTACTGTAATCTGGATTGATGCTGTGCAGCAAGAGATAAGCAGAAAGACAAATGTGCATGCTGCATCTATACACCCATCTAAATAACAGCTGATTCCAGGTTGCGAGTCTCACTACCCAAGGAATGAATGAGCCATTGAGGTCTCACCTGGACTGGGGATATTAATATCCCTCAAAGCTCTTTCCTTGGTCAGAAAATGAATGGGCTTAGCTCTCCACCTTAAGAGGAATGAATGTGCCTACAGTTACTGGGAGGAACGACTTGAAGATGGCTTATAGTTGTCACATTTCCAAATCATGGTGTGCAGACAGTGAAGGGGTGTAGCCCTCCCATGCAAAAACATATGTTTAAGCCCATGCCTGTTTACAGCAAACAGGAAATGTAATTGCTTTTTCCAGCTTTTAGCTGCTGGGTAAGTTGTATTCAACACTTTACAGCTGCTTACGATAAGTTACTTCAGAATATATTACATGTATAGCTCTGTGACTAAATCTTGTCTTCTATTTGTATTATTTACTTATTTATTGTTAAATTCTTCTTCACCCAATTTCTTTGAATGTGTATTCTACAAATATGTATTTCAAAAGTTAGCTCCGAGTCCAAATGCATTTCTATCAGCCCTGCTTAGTACACGTTTTTGAGTGTGTGTGCATGTTGGTGTGCATACATGTGTGCATGTAATATAAATACACACACACACACACACACACACACACACACACACACACACACACACACACACACACACACGCACACATATATGTTTATGGCTCTAGTAACAACTGTAGAATGGCTGCAGTGTTGACCTTGCAAACATGGACACACATTGACAAACAATGCTGATAAACTAATGTGAGGCTAAACCTCTGAACATGAAAAATGTAAAAAGAAACAGTGCTTTTAGAGGGGAAACAAGCCACCCTGCACTCCCATCTTAGTAGCTACCCTAGCACACCTCTCTGCTAATTTTATATATTAAGTATGAAATTGCACAATCAGAGGGAAAGGACATATTCCCGAACCCCGGAGATTGCCTGCTCCTTCACAACCGTTAACATTTGCATTGCTGACCAAAGTGTGTCAACAATACAAAGGTCGATTTTCACTAAAATCAATCAGTAGTAGGGAAACATATATATTTATACAGTTACACTGTATTTTAACATATGGGTTCCCAACAATTAGTTGAGAATGCAGATCATTGAAGGGGAAAAAGCTAGTATAGCAGATTGCAAATCATCTGATCACCTGTACTGGGTTTTGTCAGTATGAGATTGTGGTACAGTGTGGATCAGGGAATTTATCCTTTCTTGGAGTTGAGAAATATAATTAGCTGGGTGTGTGGGAGCACGGGCGGGTGCCCCTTGTAAAAAAAAAAAAAAACATTTTTAAACTTTTGTTTGCTTTTCAGTCAGTGGGAAGTTGAGCAGTTGTGTTGTCATTTGCCATTTGATAATGTAATTTTTTGATGTATGACATTCACTCTGCATATATTTGCAGTTGTCAACATAATCAGTTCATGTTTCTTCTGTCAGTGAACCACATGGAGAAAAATAAATTTTTATATATATATATATATATATATATATATATATATATATATATCTACACACACATTATTTCTCGGAAACATTCCTTAGCATCTATCACTCTTGTAGTATGTATATTTTTTTATGAGTATAGCTGGTAATTTTTCCAGCTAAATAACTGTCATAGGAAACTGAAAATGGATTCTATATGTAACAGGTTTATGGAGAAAGTAACTATGGCACAGCACATAGCAGGCTGTAGAAAGAAACAGCAACAAAGAACAGGGCAGTCCTGCACTATACTAGGATTTGTGCCATTGTAGCATACTGTTCTTGTAATGCTACAGGGGTCCTTGAGTTACCTCTTGGTAATGAACTGAGAATCCTGCTAGAAACAAGACAGCACAATATTTTTCTGAATACTTGTGTGTGTGAGTGTGTGAGTGTGTGTGTGTGTGTGTGTGTGTGTGTGTGTGTGTGTGTGTGTGTGTGTGTGTGTGTGTGTGTGTCTGTCTGTCTGTCTGTGTGCATGTCATTATTTTATTGTGCTCAAAGTTATTCTGGTAAATGTTAGCACAAATGTAAGAAGACGAAATAAGCCGGTTTTAAATAATGAAATGAAGCCGGAATTGCAGAATGATTAAAATTATGTATGGATGCATCCCATGTATAATGCAGCTGAACTCTGGATTCTATTTCTGACTGTAACAACGTTGGATACCTGGTTAATCAAAAGGAAAAAGCATTAGGCTTCTTGCTAACAGTTCTTCTGAAGATTACACACTGGGAAGTGCTTATCTTTTGTGTTAATCAAATGCTTGTCGCAATATGCTTGCTTTGCATTGCAGGTCACCATGTACACATCAGTGACTATTTGTCTAGTCTGCTATAGTCCATTAATTTTAGTAAACTCTTCTGGTCTAAATCAATTGATGTTTTATATATAACATACTTCATTACTTAGAAGTTCAGATGTTTGATATGACAAAAAAATACAGAAAAAATTGAAACTAACGAACAAATAAATCTGAATTGTTTATCTGGCTAAGCGATTTGGCAGCTGTATTAGCTGTGATCTCAGCTTCTTTTCTTATAATATATGGAGGCACTAACTGTGAAACAGCACTTTTCATATTTACTCAGACCTGGCGTGCAGAAATGGACAGAACACATCTATTAAAAGCACTGTAGAGCTCATTATGATAAAAGGAAGCGTGTGAACATTTCTTTCATTAAAGGCCATAGCAGAACTGTTACAGCCTGTATTACGCTATAGGCAGAATGAATGGTTGGAGTCTAGCAGAGAAAACAAAAGACATTTCTGGTTCTCTGCTTCAGTGTAGAAGGGAACTCCTATAGCATCCTTAAATTCGCCCTCTTAATGAAGATGGAACAGAACAACATTAAGTGCTAGGACATGGTACAGTATACGTATTAACATCCGGCCATGTAAAGCCAGTTCTAAACAGATGTTACTCAGTCGGGGCCTCCTATTTCTGCTGTGTTACTTCGAGTCTGTGGTAATGCCCGCAAGATACTTGTGTATTAGTGGTGCTGTAAAAAGTTGTGAATGTAATATAAATTTCAGGTATTTGTAAAAAAGGCAGGACAACTTAAAAGCAGTGCATCTTGTAAATAACTCCCTCTGAAGAAATTCTATACTCAGGATAAACAATTCTTTGTGAATTGAAAGGTGGATACATTACATAACAGTCCACTCTAATAAGTGCTACAGTAAAAGGATAGGCTTGCATTCAGTCAAATCCAGTCATCAGTAAATAATTAATTCATATAAATATATGACTATGTATATGAATCTGTATACCTATATCCCACATACAGACACAGAATGTTATTTTAATAATATTTAGCTGTCATTGTACAGTATTAATGAACACTATTATAACATACTGTGCCTATTACACTATCATCTATTCATTCATTCATTCTCTGATTACCACCTTAATTTATTTCAGGGTCACAGCCTGAAAAAATCATCAGTGTTGCTAGGTACAAGACACACGACTTAGTCCTAATTTGGGCACCCCACTGTTCCAAACAGTACACACACCTACAGGCAGGTTAGATTAGTGCTAATTCACCTGTGGTATATGTCTGAGTTACAGATGGAGCTCCTGGTGGAAACAAATTCAGACATACAAATAGCAAGGAGGCACCACACAGCAAACACCTCATCTGAGAGCCAAACTGCATAACTAAGCACTGTGAACTGTTAAACCCCAGTGTTATTCAGCTTTAGTTTGTGTATTTAACCCGAAGAAGTTCAGCCTTTGATGAAGAACGAATAAGGGAAAAACATAAATAAACATATACAGAAAACTGTGAGCATTAAACCACATATTTATTAGTCTGTGAACAATGTAATTCAACAAATTTTCATAAAATTAAAGTAGAAATTAGTAATTAATAATCCAAAAACATTTAGCACATTGACCTGCAAGTCTGATTAAACAGGAAAATAGCAGAATAGTTACATGAAATTCCACCAAGTACAAATTTATGATCAAATTCATGCTGACAATATAAAGTTATCTTTAGGATTTTAAAACTAATAAATAAGAGTTACCACAGTTTCAGGCCAGTAACACCTAAATATGTGGATGTTTTTAGATACACTGCTACCTCACACAAAGCTAATGGCTTCATGATAACACAGTCAGTTTTACTGGAGCCCCCCCCCCCCCAAAAAAAAAGAACATCATATTTGCAGCACTTACAGCATATGGATGAATAGTGACCTCCCAGGGTACATTAAGCAGTCAAGCGGGTAATAGGTATTGAGTAGTCAAAGGCAGATCCATAAAGTGTTATATTACATTTATTTAATGGTGAAATGAGATAAGATCCCTCTCTGCTAGACAGAGACATTAAAGACTGCAAACAGTGATGGACTTGGTATTACTTGAAAGGATGTGAAACATACACAATTAAATGGAAGCTTAGCGAATCTGTAGTCCCCTCTTCTAAGTGTTTAACTTTTTGCAACCATCCCTCCTCTACCCACCATGAATTCATCATCTGGTTTGGCACCCTAACCACCTTTGGGTTATTCATGCACACAATATAAAAGCTTAAAAATTACCATGGAAATGTAAGGATAGACATCTTACGATCCACACAGATCAGTAGCCTAATAATTACCTATGAACCTAGCTAGCGGGCCTTACTTGAACTGAATGTAGTTCAGTAGAGTTCAACAGAGTACTGGTAAATATTTTGAAAGAAAAAGTAATCTGGCAGTTAATTTTTAGTTACTGAAAATCCAAAGTAGAATTGCAGTAGAAAACTAAAAAATAATTCAATTTACTGGGGTGTAACTAAAAACTGTGCAGCAAAGAGTTCATCCAGATCTGATTTGTAACTCCATACTTGCAAAGATTAGCATCATAGAATTCAACATGTGGCCTTATCATTGCATGTTACAATAAATCCACATCTCATCATTTCACTAGAAATAGTACATTTCATAGTTTTTTTTTTCTGTGTTATGCCACTGTTTCTGATGATTAATCCATTTTCATAGTTTAATTTAGCTATGTGAACATCCCAGTGGCAAGTGTTACTGTACTAGTATACAGCTCAGCAAGCTCCTGCCTGGTGCCCTGCAGAGTTCTACAGCAGCAGAGAGACAAGAGAGAGACTTTGGAGTGATTAAGTATCACTTTTCTGCATTTTCTTGCTGCCTTTAACTAATTCCACCTAAAACACCAATTTTTAGAGTTTCTGTGATTTAAAAAGCTTGTTTCAGAAACATATTGTACTTATTTTACTATTTTAAAGTAGTTTTTGTGTTTAAATTACCTGTTTAACTGTTGTAGACTACACACTCAAGTGTGATAGCCATTTCTGTGCATTTGAAGTGTTTTTTTTATTGTATCTGCTTTATTTTGTGAAAAAAAACAAACAAAAAAATACTTGTTTTCCCACCTTTCTAAGCTAGTATAGTCCAGTTTTCAGGTTAGTGCTAAATTCAGGGCTGTGTTATAAGTTTCTGTGTTTGCCCATACATTACTTGGATAGAAGGAAGTTTCACTGTTCACCTGTGAGAGAGGGGAGCTTTGAGCAGCCTATCTGTCCCTGGAGGAGTGGTTTCTGCCCAAAAATTAGTAGTTTATTGGCCATTTTGGGCTAATTTCTATCTCTTTCATTTCTGTGCTATAAAACCTGCATGTGTGAGGTTTTTGCACTAGTATACAGCACAGCAAGCTCCTGCCTGGTGCCCTGCAGAGTTCTACAGCAGCAGAGAGACAAAAGAGAGACTTTGGAGTGATTAAGTGTCATTTATCTGCATTTTCTTGCTGCCTATAGCTAATTCCTCCAAAAACACCAATTTTTTAGAGTTTCTGTGATTTTAAAAAGCTTGTTTCAGCTACATATTGTACTAATTTTACTGCCTGCACTTTAACAAAGTCATTTTTGTGTTTAAATTACCTGTTTAACTGAGAGAGGGGAGCTTTGAGCAGCCTATCTGTCCCTGGAGGAGTGGTTTCAGCCCAGAAATTTGTAGTTTATTGGCCATTTTGGGCTAATTTCTCTCTCTTTCATTTCCCTGCTATAAAACCCGCATTTATACGGTTTTGCGTGCCGGGCAGTGCCGGTTAGCTAGGGTATAACTATTCCCAGCTCCACAAAGTCTACTCTTCAATTTTTCCCTTGGAACTAGACAAACTTTCAATTTAAGCACTCAAACCATTCACGTCCCAGCTCAGCACTTGCTTAAAACTCATAGCAAGCACTAATAAACCTTAGCACTAGACCCCCCTATACTGTAGAGAAGGACAAGGCTCTCTATTCAACCTTATCAGCCAATCAGTAAAACAAGTTCATTGTACCTATTCAGGCATGTCCAAAGGGCAGTTTCAGGTGTACTCTCTCGTCCAACTGGTGAATCTGGGCATTTTGAGGCAATGTTACAACTGCCTCATGTACACAGACAACCCTCTCCTCCTACCACCAAACATTAATACATGCGAGAGATGCAATTATATAGCCAAATTGGATGCTAAGCTCTCTCTACCCAAGACTGGACCAGAGTCAAGAGGAGAAGGGAATTACTTGCATCACTTCACCAGTCTCACATAGACCTATGAAACCAGCACCGGCAAAAAACACACATAAATACATGAAAACTTACTTGGATGCTCTAAATAAAAATCTGCAAAAGCAACAGAGATCTCCAAAGCAGACATCCAAGGAACCTCCACCCCCCAACACAAACCATGAAACACATACTTCACAAAACCAGTGTGCCACACAATGACAGCCCTTAAGGCAAAAATAACATACCCAACACACTAGTAATAGGTGATTCTATAGTCAGGCACACTGACGTCCCACTCACTAGACTGAACAAGGAGAAGGTTACTGTTAGCTGCCTGTCGGGTGCCAGGATCCACCACATAACACAAGCACTCAGGTCACTCCAGAATAAGTGCAAATAAGACTCTGTCATTGTCCATGTTGGTGTGAATGACCTGAGCCGTACCACCCTGGACTACATGAAAAGAGACATGGAGGAGATCTCTGATCACATAGCCCAGGCCGGCATGACCCTGACCCTGAATAGCATCCTGCCCTCACCAAGAATGATACCACGGTATAAAGAAAAAAATTATCTTCTGGTGTCATTCAAAGGGGATCCAGTGTCTGTCTGCCTGGGATGACATGCTCGACAAGCCACGCTGATTCACTAGAGATGGCTTGCACCTGTGACCTTTAGGCTTTTGAATACTGGCAGAGGTTCTTGCCACCCCCATAGTGCCTTTTTTAGGCAAGGTTCAAAAGACAAACCCACCGCCATAAATAGCACAAGTAACAAAAAAGTGAGGGTAATACTACTCAATGCCAGAAGTTTAAACCTCAAAATGCATGCACTCAAAGCACTCCTCAGTATGGAGAAAATCGATATATGTGCAGTAACAGAAACCTGGTTTAAGGCTCCAGAGAGCACCCCAGCACTACCAGGCTACAACTCATACCATACATTTCAGCCACAAAACCCAAACCGAAATACAAAAGGCGGGGGCGTATCCATATTCATCAAGGATACCCACACCTTCAGGTTAGTGGCACAGCACGATGCTTCAGAGATCATCCACGTGCAACTAACAATGGGCAAAACTGCAATCCAAATTGTAGCTTGCTACAGATCACCCACCATGTCCCAGGACCCCCATTCCGCATTTCTGGAAACACTGGGAAACATAAAGGTCCTACCAAACAACCTGATGTCGGTTGATTTCAATAACCCAAACATTAACTGGGAGAACTACTCAAATACTAACTCCCTTGCCCAACATTTCCTAGAATTTATAGACTCAAACACCCTGGATCAACTGGTCAACACCCCCACCAGAGGTGACAACATATTGGACCTGGTAATCATCAACATGGGTGACCGGTGTTCCACACCAGAGGTCAACCCCTCGCTGGTTAGATCTGACTATAAACTAATCACTCTGGATATCCACATTCTGCCCCCACCCCTGGTCAAAGAAACCACCGTGAAAAACTTTTCAAAAGCAAACTTCACTTTACTTCAGACCGAGGTGGAAAGTTTCAAAGCCCCCATGCCAAAGGATAATGCTGTCCAAGCTGCAAAATCCTTTGCTAATGCACTCCATGGGCACCTACAAGAATGCATGGATCATGTTATCCCAAGCAAAACCAAGATCCAAGGGATCTGGGGACACAAGTAGATAGTAACCTCTCCTTTGATAATCACATTGCCAAAGTCATTAAAAAATCCTTCTATGTGGCCCACCTAATCACAAAAGGGGTTGCATCCAGATCAAAAGATGTAATTGTGCCCCTCTACTCAGCACTCATCAGACCCATCATAGAGTACAATGCCCCATTTGGGATGTACCTTACAAGACACCTGCAACAGCTGGAAAGACCAGAGAAGTACCTTACCAAGAGAATCACTGGCCTCAAACAGATGCCCTATGCAGCTCAACTGAAGAAACTCCAGTCATACTCACTTGCATACTGCCTACTCAGAGGTGATCTCTGCCTGACATACCAGGCCATGTCCAACCCAGAATTGATGGACATGCTCCACCTAAAGAAAAACTTATCCCCTCGAGCCACACTCTCTAGGGATCTAAACTTCACCACAACAATAAATAGGACATGCTGGGGGGATAGATTCCTGTCCCAAAGACTTCCCATGCTTCACCACAACAGTAAATAGGACGTGCTGGAGGGATAGATTCCTGTCCCAGAGACTTCCCATGCTCTGGAACAAGATTCCAATCTATATTAGGCAGAGCTCCTCACTAACCCTCTTCAAGAGAAACCTTGACGAGTAGATGGGAAACAGAAAGTTTACCCCAGGGATCACTTCAATGGCTCTGCTGGACAGAGGCACAGGGAACTAATCTAAGGGGGCGGCGAAAGCCAACACATTCTGGCTAGGCTTATAAATGCCTTTGGGCAGATAGCCTAGTACCTACCTATGAACCTATAATAATTCCATCCTTTTAGAATACTCACCTCTATAGTTCTTGCATCAGTTTATTTTAAAAACATAGACACATTTTCAAACAGGTATGAGGATGCCACCTTGCACAAAAAAGCCATTTGTCTGTAATCAAAACTTTAATCTGAAATAATTTTATTTTATCATGTCACCAGTATATATGAAGTTCAGTAAAATTAATTAAAAATTCATGCTCCACTTTTGTAAACATAACTGACCAAAAAAACATGTCCTGCTTCAAAAATAGTCTTTTGTCACTAAGATTAAACTTCCTGTAGTTTTATTAAAACGCAACACAGAATCACAGACAAGTTAATGTTGCTTTATAAAATAAAAGATTTTCCAGAATTTAAAAAAAAGAAATAGAACTGCATCTGCCCAGAAATTTAGAAATGACATTCTCTTGTTTCTCTTTTCTTTTAAAATGTATGTTTCTGAAAAGGAAAATACTGAGCACACCATCAGTACCCTAGAATAACTATATATCCAATAAGGGCATTGGTCACTGTAGGATTTAGTCGGTTCTGGCCAGCATGCTTGTTTGGCTGGGGCTTGACTTAAGGGTTAAAACTTTTTTTTTTTTTACAGGAGAAAATCTTGCAATAAACTTCCTCTATCAATGAATTATTGCTTAAGCAAATCCCATTGGATGCCAGTGAAAGCTTAATGCAAGAAATGTAAAACGTATTAAGCTTTCATTTTAAAAGCATTCTGCAACCAGCATAATTCCAGCATTCAGTTTTATAAAAAAGCAGAAATAGCCACCATTTTATATTACAGTTTCAATAGCTATAAATGTTTGGGGGGATATAACAATACTTGTTAAAGAAAGCGTTTCCTGACATACTGCACAGCAATATAAATATCTTCTGAATAAAGAAAGACGTGTCAACAGCCCCACTGAAACGCATGTAAGACAAATTTTAAAATATACTTATAATGTCTAATGTAATGGATCATATTATGTAACTGATAACTTACAGCAATATCACTCAGTAATGGATACCTAATTTATAGTATTCATAAAGCCCAGATTCAATAATGCCTACACTGTGTACATGATCTGTAGCCAAGAACACCCCTACCACATTTTTTGTGCTTTTTAGCTACTCAGAAGGATTACACTAAGTGTGCATGTAGTTTGCAGTTTGTGGTAACTTTTATGAATCCCAGTCAGTATTTAAAGCTTCAAGAAAATCAGCAGGAAAACAAAAATTAGGAGGAAGACGGTGCGAGTTATTCTTGTGTTGTCTATTTACTCAGAATGGTGTATACTTAGTGGATACAGTGTTAATGAATCCCACAGAAAGCCTTTTTTTTTTTAAATATGACAAGCCACTCCATTGACCACATGTTGGGGGTGAAAGTCCCTAGTTTTCAACTAATAAAACTAGTTTTGGAGTTGTAAAACTTCTAGAGAAGTAAAAGAAAAAAAGTTCCAGTTTGATTTATTAGGATTTTTTTGAAACGTCACTGAAACATTATGAAAAGACTTAAACAGTTAGAATCTTGAATTTATTTTGCAGATTGATGTTTTCTCATTTATTCTATAGTATTTCTTCAGTAAATTAAAGTTTTCTCCAAAGACTATGACACCGTAGTCACATATTAAAGATCATTTTTTTAGCATGTACCATTCATTAAATTTTGTTGCAATACTTCAGCAGATTGGAATTGTTCACCAAATAAAACCATTTTGTTTAATTTCTCCATGTATTTTGGGTTTCTAATACCATGATGGGAATGGACCCAATTCTTAAGTCAAAGTACGATTAAAGTTCATGAAATTAGTATTGTTTCAGTCTTTGATGTCAACCAGAATTGTTCCCTACAGCACTATCATTGTGCCCACAACTGACCCCTTCTGCAATTCACATGGAGTTACATGTATCAGTAGCATATCTAAATATGATTGTATTTTTGTTTTATGAGACCCATTGCTCCTACTACTATTGGAACTGTCTGGGCATCCTTCTTCCATACATTTGTGCCTGCGAATCCTTTTATTGTTTTACGACTTTGTGTCTCTCTGTATGTAAGACACTGTAATCACCGGGTGTAGCAATTTCAATAATACAATGTAACTTGCATCGTCTTTTTATAGACTGATATATCTGGTTTTCTCAGAGCTGTCTTTTTTTTTTCTTTTGTGAACTGTTTGTAATGGGTGGTCCCATGTGATATAAACTACATCATTCTGTATATATGCTCTGTGGCTCGTGTTTCCAATGCTTCTCAGCTACTTCAATATTGTAATGTTTGCACGATCCATAATGCAACATTGTTGCCACATTATTGTGCCTTTCACTATACCTACCATTAGTGTATCACACCAGCAACAAAATGTGCAACTGTTTCCAGTTGGTTTTACAGAGTCTGCATTTGTGTGTTTCACCCACATGTTCAATGGACTTTGTAAAACGATGTGTACATATTCCACTGTCCAGGACCACCAATATTAACTTTTCATCTTTTGGTTTAAATTTGCTTCTCCTTAACAATTCCTGCATCAGATCCTGATCTACATCAGGTTGTTCCAGAAGTTTCCTGCACTTACAACTACATTTATGCTTTTCTCATCTGATTGGTCTCCTTTGTTTTCTTCTTTCTGGCACATTTGGTTGCTGCCTGTGTTTTATCTACTGCTGGTTTGATTTCCATTCCCACTTGACACCAATATGTTTTTGCTAAACTGGGCAGGGAATTTTTCTTAGACTTGTTTTCCCTCATATTTTAAAACTTTAACTCTTTTGGGTCCATTGAAGTCAGCAGATATGCAGTCAGTCCTATGATTGCAGATCTACACATGGAATCAATTTCAAGGAGGCCCATGCCTCCCGTAGAATGAGAAATATATAATCTTGGTATACACTAGGTGTACACTAATTTTTATATCATTTGATAAGCATGAAACATTTTTCTTGTTTTCCTGTCCAACTGATCCAATACCTTCTGGGGTCAGTGAGTCACCCCAAAACTGTAAGTCATAACAGGAGGATTAAATTTGGTTTATAGCTTGGACGTTGTTCCTGCATATTAGGGCTAGTTTCACTATTAATTTTAGTCTTCTAAAATATTCCTCACTGAGTTTTGTCCACATTTGTTCATGTTTTGCTGTCAAATATTCATCAGTTCCCAAATATTTAAAAAATCCCTCCTGCTCAGGTTCCTTTATATCACATTCCTGTCTCAGACTGATGTTTTCCTGGTGCTGCAGATTTCCTGCCTTAAATGTTGATTTTGCACATTTATCAAGACCAAATGATATTCATATGTCATCTGAGAAAGTCACTTGCAGTTGTTCTTTCAGGTCCTCATCTGATGAACTATACAGTTTTAAATCATGCTAAAAAAAAAAAAAAAAAAGATGAGACGTCTTTCCACTTTGTTGTTTTCTAGGAGCCATATTGCAACTATGACCTAATCTGTTAAGTAGACATGTTAATGGATTATGGACAAAACAAAAGAGCAGCAATGAAAGAGTCACCCTGGAATATCCCTTTGAATTTTTATCCCTGGGATAATAATTCATCCTTTATCATGGCTTAGCTGCAAAGTGCTTTGCCACTGCGTTGTGGTCTCTGTGATATAATTGAGCAATATAGGACGCATTTTATACATCTTTAAGCATTCCTTAATGTAGGAATATAGGATGCTGTCAAGTGCTTTTTTGTAATCTATCTATGCCATATACTTAGATTCTTCCTCTTTTTACAGTTCTCCATTATGACTTTATTTAACAACAAATGATCCTTTGTTCCATTTGACATTCTTTTGTTACCCTTTTGTTCTAGTGCCATGACTGAGTTCTCTTCTAAATGAGTATACACTGTCAGTATCTATTCCAATATACAGTTTATACGTCATCAGAAGGCAACTTATCGCTCTGTAGTTTTTCGGAGGGCTTGCAGCTTTTCTCTTAAGGATGATTATATTTGTTATTGTTAACATGGTTGGAGTCTGTTCAGGGTGCGCATACAAGTAGTTCTTACCTACAGCTAAATCTTCATGTAAAGATGTTAATACTTTCTAGATAGAAAATGAGTACTGCATCTGGGTCTGGATTTTTCATTTAGGAGCTTTTCTTAATTTTGTTTCAATTTCTCTGACCGCTGCTTAATCCCATTTCATATCCTGTACATTTGAGCTTCCAAATGCTTCTTTCACTTCTATCCATTCAGTATCTTTGTTATGTTCTGCAGGGTCTTCATAGATATTTCTCCAAAATGTGTCTGTTGTTTCTTCTTTTTTTTTGTAGTGTTTCTACTTACTTGGTTTCCTAATTGTCTCTAAAATGTTTTTGGGTCATCAGTGAATTGCTTATTTTGTACTTTTTCTTAATAGCTATCTTCTAAGCTTTTTTTTCATGTGCTGATATATTTAGTTAATTTTCTGCGGTTGTGTACACTATATCCTGGTCTGTTATGGTACTATGTGTTGTTTTTATCACATCTGTCTTTCTGTGTATTTTTGTTGATCTGTTCCCTCGTTTATATCTTCTAACAGTGACACTTCCTGCCTTAATTGCTTTATAGTTGTCTATTTGATCCATGATGGCATCTGATTTCTTGCCTTCCTTTCCCTTATTTCTCTGTGTTTTTGTGGTAAAACTTTATTATTACTTTAGCTGCACAGTAATACATCCTATTTAGTTCTGTAGTATCACATGAATTTCTGTTAATAGATAGTTTTATCAGACTTTTAACATTTTGGGTCTTCCTGACTTTCGTTAATCCATTTCTTTCACCAATCTTAATATGTTTATCGATATTAATTAAACAACTCTTCAGTTAGATCATTTTCTCTGAAACTGAGGGCTCATTCTTTGTTCTCTATTTCCAGTGGGTATTCTACAGAAAGTTCCAGAACATCTTCCTGTGACATATTCCCTTCAGCTGCATCATGCATCATATGTTGCTCTTTTATATGGAAACTCACAGGCACATCATTCCACATCACTGACTGTGTCAGAGTTGTCACCGTGGAAACTCACAGGCACATCATTCCACATCACTGACTGTGTCAGAGTTGTCACCGTGGAAACTCACAGGCACATCATTCCACATCACTGACTGTGTCAGAGTTGTCACCGTGGAAACTCACAGGCACATCATTCCACATCACTGACTGTGTCAGAGTTGTCACCGTGGAAACTCACAGGCACATCATTCCACATCACTGACTGTGTCAGAGTTGTCACCGTGGAAACTCACAGACACATCATTCCACATCACTGACTGTGTCAGAGTTGTCACCGTGGAAACTAACAGGCACATCATTCCACATCACTGACTGTGTCAGAGTTGTCACCGTGGAAACTTACAGGCACATCATTCCACATCACTGACTGTCAGAGTTGTCACCATGGAAACTCACAGGCACATCATTCCACATCACTGACTGTCAGAGTTGTCACCGTGGAAACTCACAGGCACATCATTCCACATCACTGACTGTGTCAGAGTTGTCATCGTGGAAACTCACAGGCACATCATTCCACATCACTGACTGTGTCAGAGTTGTCACCGTGGAAACTCACAGGCACATCATTCCACATCACTGACTGTGTCAGAGTTGTCACCGTGGAAACTCACAGGCACATCATTCCACATCACTGACTGTGTCAGAGTTGTCACCATGGAAACTCACAGACACATCATTCCACATCACTGACTGTGTCAGAGTTGTCACCGTGGAAACTCACAGGCACATTATTCCACATCACTGACTGTGTCAGAGTTGTCACCGTGGAAACTTACAGGCACATCATTCCACATCACTGACTGTCAGAGTTGTCACCATGGAAACTCACAGGCACATCATTCCACATCACTGACTGTCAGAGTTGTCACCGTGGAAACTCACAGGCACATCATTCCACATCACTGACTGTGTCAGAGTTGTCACCGTGGAAACTCACAGGCACATCATTCCACATCACTGACTGTGTCAGAGTTGTCACCGTGGAAACTCACAGGCACATCATTCCACATCACTGACTGTGTCAGAGTTGTCACCGTGGAAACTCACAGGCACATCATTCCACATCACTGACTGTGTCAGAGTTGTCACCGTGGAAACTCACAGGCACATCATTCCACATCACTGACTGTGTCAGAGTTGTCACCGTGGAAACTCACAGGTACATCATTCCACATCACTGACTGTGTCAGAGTTGTCACCATGGAAACTCACAGGCACATCATTCCACATCACTGACCGTGTCAGAGTTGTCACCGTGGAAACTCACAGGCACATCATTCCACATCACTGACTTTCAGAGTTGTCACCATTTCCTGCTCCTTCCCAGGCTGTGCAACTCCAACTGAAGTTCTTTACTGGTTTCCTACCGAAGGCTCCGGAGTATCTTCATGTGGCAAATGATCAGATGCTTCCCATTCTAGCTGTTTCTTCTTACTTACTTACTGTTGCTTCTTTTTCAAAATAGCCCAACATTTCTTGGTCTGTACAATGTTCTCAAGGATCTGTTTTATTAATGAACACAAATTTGCTTTTTGAAACTTTTGCCATTTTTTTTCCTTTTACTTTTCCATGATCCACGATAGTCCAGTCTATCATCCTTGTGGCTCTTTGTTGGCCTGTCAGTTTTTGTGAGTTTTGTGAACTACTACTTCCTTCTATAATAGGGAGCTGCCTCCTCCTCTGAGCCTGGCCTGACCCCATTGTAGGAATGTTTTCATGTCTTGAAGATTATACTCTGTGATTTTGTTTTTAATCCTGGCACCAGTGCGCATACCAGGATTGGGCACTTGTGAATCTTGGGACTTGTGCACCAACCAGTCCTTTTAATTTTTAACCTACTTCTGTCTGTGATATAGGCTGTATAAAACACAGTCCATATCAATGTCTTCTTGGTGAGATTTTGTAAAACCATGGTCCATGGGACGAAGCTACTCACCAATGCACGAGGATGAATTCAATTCCAGCATTCAGTTCCATTCTCTCCTTTCTTGCTATTTTTATCACCTCTCCATTTGGATCCTTCATCTGTCCATTTGGACTGTAAATTAAGTATTAAAGACCACTGCTTTTGCATCTAACATTGACTTAAATTTTGTTGTGGCACTTCAGCAGATCTCAACTTTTCATCAAATAAAACCATTTTGTTAGTTCATATAATTTCTCCAAGTCTTTTGGATTTCTAATACCATGACAGGAATAGACCCCATGATTACAATTTTGTGAAATTAGTATTGTTTCAGTCTTTGAAGTTAGTCAAAAGTGCTCTTCTCAGCACCCACAATGTGCCTAGAAATGATCCTCTAATTCATACAGAAGAGCTATATGTATTGGTAACATACTAAATACAATTGTAGATTCTTTTTTATGAGACCCATTGCTCCTACTACTATTAGAACTGTCCGGGTATCCTTCTTTCACACTGCCCTCATCTCTGCCTGCCAATCCTGGTATCTTTTGACTTTGTGTCTCTCTGTACATAAGACACTGTAATCACGGGATGTAGCAATTTCAATGATCAATGTTACTTTTGTCTACTTTTCACAGACTGCTCTTTCTGTTTTTTTTGAAGTGCTGGTAATGGCTGTAGTAAGAAAACACTTATGCAGTAACAGATTGCAGACCCCTGTTAGTAATGACCAGTAACTTCCAGTTTGTAGAGATTACTATCATTTTTTTTTAAATTTCCAAATAGCTATACTTTTGATATTAGTTTTAGCCCCTTTTCTACTTCCACCTAACTATATTTTCTGCATCAACATCATCCCCCTTTTTTCCTGTTTAACACTTGGAGCTGGGGTGTCATATCACCAGTGACCATCACATAGTACCAGTGCTCTGACCACCAAGATGTAAAGTCCCTGTTGTGAAAGAGATGTGGTGTGACTTTATGCTGTGATAGAAATTAAATATGATGATTTCTAAGATGGCAGAGATACATTCAAGTATATTATTTGAAAATATTGCAATTTACAGCAAGGAACAGATTGTTTTCTAAAACAAATCTGTTTTCATTCTTCTAGGGATCTTAGTGTCATCATAATTTGAGTATCCGTAACATTGCAAAACCGAATTCGCTAAGTCTTAGAATGTTGGCTTTTTGCCATATAGCTTCAAATTGTTGGCTATTTCAGAGTATTGCGTGTTTACATTTTTTGTCTCATGATGTTGAGTTGTATCCCGCATCTTTTTCATGTTATGATAGATGTGTTTCCTACTAGAATCATACTTTAAATGATTTTGTGATCATCTATGACTCATTAAATTAAATGTTGTTTTATGCATGTGAAAGTCAAGTCATGTGTGTTTTTTTGTCATTACCAAGTACTAAACAGCTCTCGTTTAAAGTACTAAAAACATTATTTAGCCAGATGAATTACTGTAGCTATCCATGCGACCTTTAAGGCTTACTTAGGTACATGTCAAACAGCTAGTGTTACATCTTGAAAGCAATGCAAGACTGGCTTTTGATCAATATAATTTGACAAAGATCCTCTTACATCATTGCAAAGAGCGATATGTTATGTAGGGTCAGTGATACTACATATTTACCTAAGAGAGACATATTTCTGACAAAGGGCATTTTTGACCCTCAACTTCAAGATCTTTACCTTTTGCTCTTCGTCTTTGAGATGAGCGGGTGGAAGACCAGGAAACTGCGCAGAATGCAGGATAACCTGACTAAATTAAAAAGAGTGTAAGAATAAGAATTAGAAATAAATATCATTATAGAACAGTCGTATTGGTAATCAAAAATCAGCTGATTCCATACAATGAGATGTAGAAAGATATAATGCTTGGGAAGCTTTACATAAAATACAATTATTGACTGTTAATAAGCATGGAGAAACAATCATCTGTTGAGACCTAAATGCTAGGATGGGTTTATAAAAGTCATATACGGACTATAATAACAACAAAAAGAGGTTGACAATTGCAAGATAAGTATGTGAATGAGAGGTGTGAAGCATTATTGGGCATACACCTTTATTTCCAATTTAGGGAAAGCAGTGATAGCTTACAGCACACAAGTCATTAAGGATTCATTTCTATTACATGCAGAACATAGATGTGAAAGTGATGATACAGTGATATATACTGAGGTTAAGCCTAAAGAAACTAACGTGAAGAGCAGGAAGGAGCATTGGACACAGAAACACCAAATTAAGCGAATACGATATAAAACGTGTTTCGAACAGGAATGTAAGTAAAAGAAAAGAAGTTTAAGGAAAGTAACGTGAGAATAGAACGAGTCAAACAATGTTAATAAATACGACTTACTACAAGAAGAAAATGGAGATTATTGTACAATGTTGAACATAAAAGAAACAACACTGAAAAAAAGATGGCTCATGATATCAGCCATAAACTCCAAATATCTCTGAACAAATTTGTTTCCGGACTGTTGAAACCCAAAATATATGGTTGGGAGGGAACTGAGAGATATTTGTCTGTTGTTAGGCAGTTAGGTGAAAAAAAAATAAGATTAAAGGACTAGAATGTGAGAGCTAGAGTCAAGAGTAGTGAAGTGTGTGCTACTTTGAAGACAGGAGGTGACGTGTTTGAAGATGGGAGGCTGTATGTTTATTGGGAAGTCATAGTACATTTTGTCTCTCTGGTATTGAGTGATTTACTCTATTCTTGTAGAGTTGTGTTTTGGATTTAGTAAATGGTGGTGCAATGCTCTTTCTGCACACATTATTGAGGGGGGGCATTCTTCCATGCTACCATATTCTGGTGTCAACTGTGGTTGATGTAACCTAGTATTTTGCAGAAGGTTGGGTGAGCATTCTGTCACACTGCTAGTGTTTAATGATTTAGCTTTATTAATGGTTTAAAATCAGTGTGTATTAGTCTGTTTAGTATATGGTTGCATCACCTGCTTGGTGCCATTGTTGTCTCATGCATGGGTTCAGGAACAATATAAATTAATCTCTATGAGATTAAATAAATTGTGACATGTAGGGAATACATTTATTAATAGAATATATAGGACAAAGTATTTTTTAGCAAATATGAGATGAACGCAGATAAAGAGGTGATTAACTATAACATTCTGACATCACATCATTATGATTAATAGTAAAATAAATGAAATAGAAACATGACAAATAATCACAGGACTTACATAATAATTAAGCCCCAAACTTTGATGTCATGTAGAATAAAAGCTGTAAATTAGAAGAGAGGTAGTGCATTATAACACTGGTGAAGAGATTTATTGATACATTGGAAATTGGAAATCTCTGAATTCTTGGAGGAAAGAGATTATTATTCCAACATAGAAAGGATGTAATAAATCCAGTCTCAGTTGCTCTCACAGAATATTCAGTTTTCCATTACAGATTTGCTGCCACCTACCTGGCAGGGTGAATATTAGCTTTAGATGCTTGTCACTATTGGTGTGATACCCTGACCTCATGGCCAAAAATGGGGAAAAATGGTATTGCCAGTGGATGAATGGATCTAAAAGAAAAATCCTGAGAGTTGGACTTGCTCAGTTTCAGTTAGTCTATGTCACTGAAAGATCTGCCACTGAGGTGAGTCACTTATTGTGGCATCTAATTTTAGAATTCACCTCAGGAAGCAAGTGCTGCTTGTAGCTTTCTTTCGACTTAGAATCTACAGTTAATAATATCAGCAGAAGTAAGTTATGGAAAATTATGGCAAACAAGGGTTAACAGATTTAATATCGATAGGAAAATGATATGATAGAAATTTTGCATAGTTTAAAATCTCTAACTCAGGAAGTCATACACATTGGTTTCCTATCAAAAAAGAAGCTTGGCGCTTTATGTTGTTCTAATATATAGAGATGCTAGTTTGGAAGAATGCTTAAAGGAAGAATTGTGATGTCCTGAAAGCTTGCATTTACATTGTCCAGCAATACATTATGCCAGTGGTATTATATCATGAGAGTTAGCACTTACTAAATTACACTCTCAGGTAAATAAAGGTCTAAATGCAGTTGATTAAAGCATACATGACATTAAAATTAAATGCATAATTCCTTCTTTAGGAGTTAAAGGTTATCATTTTCTGAAATAGAAAAACAGAAATGGTACATAGCTAAAAATGTTTAGAAATAATGTTTTCTGAAACAAGTTAAAAACTCACATAACATATGTGCATCAAAAAACTGAAAGGGAATATATACCTGACATTTGCTAACTAAAAAAAATAATGCCCTCTTTGCCAGACATCAGATGTAATATGAACTCTATATTGGAATATGGTGTGGTCTTTATAATGAAGGAAAGTATGTCATCTAGACAGACATCTGTATAATCTGCCATCTTCTTTTTCTAGTAATATAATATATAACAGGCAATTAAAGACAAGTTAATCTTTTCATATTGGATCAAGGTTATAGCATTTCAGCAGAGGAACTAGTAAGGCAAACATGGTGGGTAAAAGAGAAACAGCAGTCAGATGAAATGTTTAATTTGTAAAAATAATGAAACCGTTAAAAAATGCTAAAACGTGTAGGTTAATTTATTTGGAAAAATATTTAAAGAGTATTTGAATCAACACATTGTGCATTCTGCAGATCTGAAAGATTATTGAGAAACAATGGAGACAGAATAAACTAAATAGCACAAATTAGATATAGCGACATTTTCACCAAGCTTCTTGGTTTTGCAAATGGTTTAGTATATTTATTTGTTATATGACACAGGGAAAATGTAAACATATACCTAAAATCCAAACATGAACTATTTAATAGCTTAACCAAAATATATACCAACAAATTTTATACTAGCATGCATACTGATGTGGGAAGCTGGTGAAGGAGAACTTGAATTTTGTTTATTTGACTGTAACATTTTTAGAGAGCATAAAGTGAATGCTTTATGTAAAATTCCTGACCTAGAGTAACTGATACAGTGAAAGAAAGATAAAGCAAATGTATATGTTTTTATTTGCATCACCACATCATAATACAATTTGAAACACTGGATGTGTAAACGTTTAAGAAAGGACAGAATAAAGAATCAATAAACCATAATCTGTCAATATCAATATCTGAATTTAAATCTAATTGGTTATTTATGTTTTTGCTGTATCATACATGTCTGAATAGTTGTTAAAGATAGGTTGATATTGTTTTTTTTTGTAACAATTTTTTGTTGACCAACTAAGACTGATATGATCAGACTGCCTAACTTCCAGTAAACCATACTTACTAAAGTTTCTTCAGCTTAGCAGTATCACATTAGGACTATAGTACCCATAGCATTGAAAAAGTAAGTAAAACATGCCTCTTGCATACAATAAAATAACAGTAGGATGTTTTAAAAAGGACTAAAATTGAGTTATTTCTTGTGTCTAAAACTATATTTTGAAAACTTAAGAAGTACTTACTTGAGTATTTAAGCAAGCTTCACTCTAGAATAATGGTCATATGAATGTAGCTAAAACATTAACCTGAAATAAGTCCTATACCAGAAAGTTAAAGCAATTATAAAAAATAAAAATAGTCTTTTTTTTGTTTCATTTTTAGTTTCCCATAGCTGACCATCAGAAGATCCCAGACCCCTTTCCTCATTCTGCAAGTACTGACTGGCTTCCCCTGGACTATCTACAGCTCAGGTTTGGGGTAGGTGAGGATGTTGACCTTCCATGGCATAGCACCACACTGACACCAAGTAGTGTGCTTGCTCCTAAGGTCCCACTTTCCCCCATGTACATCTGTCCCATCCCCAAGGGAAGGCATTCAATGGGCTTCCTAAGGTATAATTCTGTTTCAGTTCCCTTGTGGAAAATGCGCCCAATGTCTCCAACCTCTACTAGAGATCACCTGTATGGGTGCATTCAAATGAATACTCCCATCCCCAGTTTGAGGGCAAGCTTATCCTCCCTTCTTGAGCCTTATATTTAAATTCTAGTTACTTGGGCATAATCAGAGTTTTATCTCTGTATATCAGTAGTGCAGACAATAAAAATATTATGGTTAATGAAGGGGATACTTTGTGTACATGGGAGGAGGTCAGATTTCTTAGTTTTAAACAATGATGCTTAATGTTACTGTGACAATAGGTGAAGGCTGCCATCCTAGCTAGATAGAGTTTTGTAGATAATTCTGTCATTTGTAAATATTAATGTAAGCCACAGGCATGTTCTGTTAAATGTGAAAAGACTGCATTGGATATTGAACTGGAAAAAATGTAACAACAGTGCACTCTGCTGTAACAAAGCTGATAAGTCAAGCATTGTGAAATTCTTTGATTTAAAACTCAGAGCCGAGATGTCTAGATAAAGGCATTCTGCCTACTGTTTTAAGGCCAGAGTTAATGGCTAGAATTTACATGTATAATTTCTTTTATTGCTCTGGTTTCCTGACCAGCTGCAAGATCAAAAGGACTATTAATTAACCTTTGAGTTTCTGTTAGCCTGGGAACCAGAAAGAAATGATATAATCTGAAAGGAATCAGTGGTGCTGTGTTATCAATTTAAGGACAGAAAGAATGAGAGCATGAGAGCATTTGTCTTGAGAACATCCAACATTACCAGCACTCTGACTGTGTTCTATATGTACGTTTATTTTAGAACTGTGTTTTCTCTTAGATATAGCTAGGAATTAGGAAGATTAGATTTGTTTTTTTTTTCTGTATTGATGTCAGAACTTTTCTACTGTATTATTTTAAGTATTTCTCTGTGATCTCTGAACTCTTGACTAGCACTGTGTAGTAAGAAGTATGGTCTTGTGTTTTTATTATTTATTATTAAATATTTTTAAATCTTTCAACTGTGGCTGTTTTGCATAGAGATAGTATAATCTCTAGAGTACATTGCATATATATAGTGATAGTGTATAAAGTCACTCCAAATAAGCATTGACTGTTCAGTTGCACTTACCATTTGGATAATAATATTGCACAGTATAATTGGACATCCTTTCATAAGGGCCTTTTGGTAGCTGATAAATATTAGTGGGTGGTGGCAAGTGGTACTACCGTACAGTCTAGGTAAAATGGGTACAGCTGGAGAACCTGTGCCAGCATTCCCCAGGAGTGTCTGTGTGGTTATATACAGCTCTTATCTCAGTGTGTGTGTGTGTGTGTGTGTGTGTGTGTATGTGTATGTGTGTGTGTGTGTGTGTGTGTGTGTGTGTGTGTGTGTGTGTGTGTGTGAGCTACTTGGGCAGGGACACAAAGCACTGGTTGGACAGAGAGGGTGCTGGAGGTTTTAGCTTGCACACTAGGCTGAGATCTGGACCCTGTATCTGTGCCAGTGGGGAGTCTTATTAGGGACCTGGAGAGAAAGAGATAAACCAGCCCCAGACTGACTGTGATCTCTGTGCACTCTTAAGGGAAAGTGTACTATACAGTGTTTGTATTTATTATCCTTTCCCTATATGGATGTCCCTCATTGGTGTTAATGGTGAAGATTGAGGCTCCTTGATTGCTGGATCAATGCACGAGCATCACATATTAATTGTTTGGTAGTGGAGGGATATCCACACCACATACTAATAATACTATTAAAACTGTAAACAGAAAGCTGGGCTCCTTATACAGAATCAAAATGTTCCTAACTCCTACAGCCAAAGCTACACTTGCCCACTCTCATCTGACCTCCACTCTTCTCTATGCATCACCCATTTATACTAACCTAAAGAAAAGTAATCTATCTAAACTGTCTAACACTTATAATAGTATAGCTAGATTTGTTACCGGAAATCAATTTAGAACTCATCACTGTCTAAACCTACAACAACTTCACTGGCTTGAACTTGAAAACTCGTTGCTGCTTTCCCAACTCACATTTGTCCATAGGATTTTCTACCATCCCAATAATACTCCAATACTATCTAACCTCTTTACTCCTTATACCAACCTGAATTCTCTTCGCTCCTCAAATAAACTTCTTGTTTCCTTAACTAAAACCAATAACTCTGCTGGTGCTTCCCTTTTTTCCAACACCATTGGTAAGTACTGGAATCATCTTCCTACTGAACTTACCTCCATTCCATCCCTGGCTCTCTTTAAGCAGAAACTCAAATTACACCTTAATAAACACTGGTTATGCTCTTGCTTTAACCCTGATTAAACTTGCTCTATCTCCTTTCTTTCCCACTCCCTTCCCCTGGTAGCCTACCACCTTTCTCAAAGCTTTTTTACCATGATAATACTTTCACTATAAAGGATGTCCTGCCTTTCTCTACTCTTTTCTAGTATACAATACAATTTTACGTTTTGAATGTCTTTTTTCTTTGTTTGCCTGCCAATTATCTTTTCTTCCCCAAATTGTTTAATTTAACTTTGTATTATATACACATTATGTATTAAACTCGTAGAGTGTAGTATTTTTAAACTTATTTTCCTCATATTATTCTTTTCTGTATTATGTAACTATTTGTCTCTATGTGGAGCTTTTCTCGCCGGGCCTCTGCTGAAAATGGAAATATATCCAGTTAGACTAGCCCGGTTAACAAATGTAAAATAAAATAAAATAAATAAATAAATAAATATTAATTGGTTGGCAAATACTAATTGACTTGTAGTGGTGTGGGTAGTGTGAATTCCTGTGGCTTGTGTACAGTGATCACTGAAGGTGTGTTTGTACTCTAAATCAGCTACGTAGTGAGCACTCAGAGTTCAGATCACAATTGTGCTATTTCTTTTGTTAGCTTAGTTAGTCAGGGAGAGCAGGCAGCATGTCAGCAGAGGCGTATGGAAAGCTGACAAGGAGCCAGTTGGCTGAGATGTGCCAGGCTAAGGGACTGGTGCATGGAAACCTGACTAAGGCAGACATGATTGTAGCTTTGGTCACAGCTGCATCAAAAAAACAGCAACCAGGAGGATGATCAGACTGGCAGAGGAGATTTACCACACTCAGAGAATGGACAGCTCAACCTTTCTGCCAAGGACTTAAAAAACATCTGGAGCTAAAGAGAACTGAGTTGGAGGCCAGTCATTTTGGAAGTAGAAGCAGCTGAGAGACTGAGTTGTCTAGAGAGGGAGGACAATGAGAAACTGTGACGTTTGCAGGCTGAGGAGAATGAGAAACTGCTACGCCTGGAAGCTGAGGAAAAGGAAGGGCAGAGGTAGCATGAAAAGGAGATGCTGACCCTTTGCCAGAGTCATGGAGGTAATAGAGGAAGGGAGTAAGCAGACCCCAGAAGCACAAAGGTCAGTAAATTTCTTCCACAGTTTAAAGAGGGAGATAATTTTGATAGTTTCAGTCATATGTTTGAGAGGGTATGTAAACAGTATGATGCTGACCAAAGGCTCTGGGTACGGTTCCTGTAACTGTGTTGTCTAAAATTTCTGATCAGGAATGTTTTGATTATACTACTGGTAAGAACTTCTTTTTAGAATGCTTTACGCTAACACATGAAACATAGGAAAAAGTTTCATGAGCATAGACGCAACACAAATGAAATTGTGTGTGAATATGTTGCTGAACTAAGCACTTATTTTCATAGGTGGGTGAGTGGATGTTAAGTCACCACTTTTGAAGGGCTGGCAGGCATTTTGGTGAGGGAACCAGCCCTAAGCACTTTGCCTGAGGACATGAGGATCTCATTAGTTGATAGACAATGAGCTACTTCAGATGAGTTGTGGAAGAAGGAAGACCTATACCTAGCAAGCAGGGTATCCCTGCACAGGAAAGGGACCCCCAGTACTGATCATGGGTCTAAAGGAACCCATGGTGGGCAGCACAGACTGCCCCAACAGAATCTGCCAGTAGCAGTGGAAGCCACTAGTCCAGGTACACATCCAGGACCTAGGGTTAAATGTTTTGAATGCAACCAGTGGGGCCATGTGACATACAGATGTCCACGGAGGCACGGTGTTGAACAAAAGGAGAGGGAGCCAATAATCGGTAAAGACAAAATGCCAATAGTAAATTGTCTTGGACAACAGGGGTACCGAGCTACCATCCTGCAGATGTCCTGATAGGGAAGGATTTGGATGAGGCAGTACCGTGTGTTAATGTAGTTAAACGCAGTCAGGCTTCGAGACAAGCATGTGGGTCTGGTAGCCTACAGGAGACCCAGAAAGACTGCATACATGCTGCCAGGATTGGTGAGGTGGTTACTTCAGGGAGGGAGCTACTCTGCAGTAGTGAGAGTGAAGGTGAGCCACAGCTGCTTGTGGACACTGATGTTCCCTTGGACAGAGTGACTGCAAAGGTAGAGGTGAGTAGGAGTACCCAGGCTAACAGTGAGGCACTGCTGTCAGAGGATGCCAGAATTCCTGTGGTAGGAGAGCTGGGAAGGGTTATAAAGAGAGAGTTGAGACAGGCTCAGCTCTCAGACCGTACATCGCAAGGCCTGAGGGAGGTGACTAGGGAGGTGCCTGATTCTCAAGGGAAGGGTGAATCTGTATACTGGGACAAAGGGTTACTGTATAGAGAGTGGGCCCCTGAGGGAGGGCTAGAAGGTGAGAGAGTACAGCAGTTGGTAGTGCTAGACCCTACTGCCTGGCACTTCTAGCCATAGCCCATGATATTCCCTTTGCAGGTCATATGGGCATAAAACATACAAAGAGGCATATTATGCAGAACTTCTATTGGCTTGAAATTTCCAGAGATGTAACAGGGTACTGCAGGACCTGTGAGCAGTGCCAAAAGGTAGGCAAGGCAGGAGACAAGGTGAGAGCTACTTTGATGCCTTTGCCTGTGATTGATGAGCCATTTCAGAGGGTAGCTATGGATATTGTGGGGCCTCTGAGTACTCCAAGTTCCACAGGGAAAACATATATCCTAGTGGTAGTAGATTATGCTACAAGATACCCCGAGGCAGTGGCTCTGTCCTCCATTGAGGCAGAAAAGGTGGCAAATGCTTTGTTAGACATTTTCAGGAGGGTAGGTTTCCCAAAAGAAATACCCAATTTCATGTCAGACCTGCTGGCTTGTCTGTGGAAGTACTGTGGGGGTGAAGCACCTGAAGACCACCCCTTACCATCCCCAGATTAATGGTCTTGCTGAGAGGTTAAAGTCTACACTCAAGTCCATGCTACATGTATTTGCAGACCAGTTTAAGAGGGAATGGGATAATTATTTGCCTATCTGTTGTTTGCTTACAGAGAGGTTCCCCAGGAATCCACATGGTTTTCACCCTTTGAGTTGCTGTATGAGCATAGGGTGAGGGGACCTCTAGATTTAATTTGAGATGAATGGGAAGGTGAATGTGAATCTCACAAGGAGTCTGTTGTGGTATATGTCCTAAACCTCAGGACAAGGCTCAGGGACCTCATGGGCTCGGCCCAGGGGAACCTGACAGTAGCCCAACAACAGAAAAAGGTATGGTATGACAGAAATACTTGAGCTAGAGAGTATGCTGTGGGGCAGCAGGTAATGGTTCTCATTACTGTCAGACACAACAAGCTCTAAGCAGCTTGGGAGGGACCCTACAAGGTGGTAAGAAAGGTAAGTGATGGTAACTACATGGAGGAAATGCTAGGCAGAAGGGAGGGGGCACAAATTGTACCATATTAACATGATGAAACCTTACCATGATAGGGAGGCCCTTGTGCTAAGTATGTGCAGTGAGTTGCAGGAGGAGTCTGAGGAGATCTGGTGACTGATCTAATAAGTACTTATTTATACTGATATGTATACTGACTTTATTCCTTCTAATAATGCTCTGGAGTTCAGACTGCAGAGCAAGTAATGGATATAAACGTGGTTCATACTGAAGTAAAGTCACTGAGAACTCCACAAGACAGTAGAAAAAAGTAGACATGTTTTATCATCAGAATTTTTGTGCAATGAATTTTGATTATGTGCATTTCAACTAGAGGTCAGGACATCCTTAATAGCATTTACGAAACGATCATTAAAGTTATACAACAAAATACACCTCTAAGTGGCATCTGTCTATGGCTGATAAGAAAAGTTAGAAGTATTAATTGCAAAGGCATCCATGAAAAAGCCAGAAGATCTTGGTACAATGCCAGAGTAACATAACTTCCTGACAGTTAACAGAAGCACATGCCAGTCCATGAATGTCTGAATCTTTACAATCTAAATGATCAAAAACAAATTTAGTGAGACCTCAAACACAAAATTACATTTAGTACTTTCAGAAAATGCTTGATTGCAAATGGAATTTAAAATAAATGATTTTCAAAGCCATTAGACATTACTGCAGCAAGTTTGGACATACTACTTTCAAATGCTGTGTTTTGTTTTTAACACCATTAAATGCTTTGAAATATATTTTGTGCTATGCATTATTGCAAGATGCTAGCAGATGGCAGCATCTTGGAATTAGTAATAACTAAGAAAAATGTAACACATTTATTATTATCCATAAGGAAAATCCAGATGTGTTGCACAAGTTTAGAGAGCGGCTGCGGTAGTACAGCGGTTAGCATTGGCACCTCACAGCAACAGGTTCTCCTGTTCGATCCTTGGCTGGGGTGCCTTCTCTGCGGAGTCTGCATGTCCTCCCTGTGGTCGCATGGGTTTCCTTCGGGTGCTCCGGTTTCTTCCCACATCCCAAAGACATGCTGTAGGTGGATTGGACACTCTAAATTGGCCCTAGGTGTGAGTGCGTGCATGTGTGTGCCTTCTGTTGAAGTTTGCGCAGCGGGCTGGCAACTCGACACCATAAAACTCCACTGCCAGTCATGAGCGGACAGGTAATCCACTGTGGCGACCCCTAACTGGGAAAAGCCGAAAGAAAAAGAAGAAGTTGTACAAGTTTAGAGAAAAACATTCTCTGACTAAAACAAAAAGAGGAGAGAAGGAGTTCGCGTTGTAAGCTTACACACACAGCTTGCTACACAAAAAAGTACAAAGAAAGAAAAAGCTGAAGCTATTTTAGAAAAGTTGGCAGTGATTAACAGTGAGTTAGAATATGACTTTTTCCTCAGGGATTATGCAGTCTTAAAGGTGGAATACATAGAGAGCGAAGGTTATGTACATAAGCACGTCAACTTTTGTTTGTTGAAATTAACATATCATCAACTCAATAGATATAAGTACATATATATATGTGTGTGTGTGTGTGTGCGTGTGTGTGTGTGTGTGTGTGTGTTTGTGTATATATATATATATATATATATATATGTGTGTGTGTGTGTGTGTGTGTATATATATATATATATATATATATATATATGTGTGTGTGTGTGTGTGTGTGTGTGTGTGTATGTGTCTGTGTGTGTGTATATATCTATATATATATATATATATAGTGTTATCCTATGACAAATTCACTGAATGAGGGTTCAGTCACTACAAATGATCAAATATTAATTTCACTCAAAGCTAATGTGTTTGAAAGTCCAGTTAAGTGAATGCGTTAAAGCAAGGTACAGTTTCTGGAATACAAAGGCAGAAATATTAGGATGCTGTATGAAGGAGCTTTGGCTGATGCTTCAGGTGGCCTGTACCTAATTGCTGCTGATCTTGTGTGGTCAGTATACAGGCATTGGCAATGAACCCCAGTGTGTTGTATTTTTGGTTTTCTTCACAGTTAGCTTTAGTATATTTAAGTAATGGGGTGCCCCTCCCCCTGCAAAGAATTATTTCTAGAATGCTTTTGACTGTCCTTTTTGATTGTATCGTGTATCAGTTATTTGGAAATAAATTAAAATGGTTTTCAGTGAAATGAGCTTTTGCCTGACTCAATTGTTTTTCAGTAAAAGTTTCTTTCAGTGAGTCGCCTACAGTCCATATTTGTATATCTGTGTCTCTGCCTGTCTGTCAGTCTTTCTATCGTTTTATCTATATGTTGCATATTCTGTAGATGATGCTTGCAGAAATGTAGGGAAATAGTCAAGTAGAATTTTATAAGGTTTAAGTCATGTACTCTTCCTTCTTTAGTCAGCCGGACTATCATGCTTCTTGGCTTGTGAAAATGAACTAATTAAGTTGTTCATAGTTGTTATCAGGTTTCTTCTCCTATAAATTATATCAGGCTTAATAGTTTTATATCTAGCACCTCAGCCGAGGTGCTAGACAGTAAATAATTTTCTGCTCACCTAAAGGGGTTTATATGTCGTTTTATTACTTAGTAGTGTGTTTTACAAATAGGTTTATGGCCTGAGAGGAAAACTCAGCTGTAAATGATGGTACATAATTAAAACCTGTAAACTTTTATTTTGAATTGCTTTATGACACCAGTGAATATGAAATAAGAAATGTTACAGCTACCAGTTTGGCAACAAACATTAAAATGCCAACAGTAGTTGTTGGCATATCTTTGGCTGCATATGTTTCCTTGACTGTTTGCTACATAGTGGTTTATTACTTGTTTTTTTTTTGTTATAATCTCTTTTGTTATATTTTATCAGCTCAAACCATAAACCAGAAGTTGTTGCCATGTGTTGCTTTCAGTGTTTCTGATACTGTTTTTCACTGTCTATTGTTTTCCTCCACATTATTGCAATTCATCATCATCATCTTCTTTCGGCTGTTCCCGTTAGGGGTCACCACAGTGGATCATCTGTTTCTATTTCTTCCTGTCCTCTGCATCTTGCTCTTTCACATCAACCACCTGCATGTCCTCTCTCACCACATCCATAAACCTTATCTTAGGCCTTCCTCTTTTCCTCTTATCTGGCAGCTCCATCCTTAGCATCCTTTTCCCAATATACCTAGCATCCCTCCTCAGCACATGTCCAAACCAACACAATCTCACCTCTCTTGCTTTGTCTCAAAACTGTCCAACCTGAGCTGACCCTCTAATATACTGATTCCTAATCCTGTCCATCCTAGTCACACCCAGTGCAAATCTTAACATCTTTAACTCTGCCACATCCAGCTCTGACTCCTGCCTTTTTGTCAGTGCCACTGTCTCCATCCCATATAACATAGCTGGTCTCACTACCCTCTTGTAGACCTTCCCTTTCACTCTTGCTGGTACCCGTCTGTCACAAATCACTCCTGACACTCTTCTCCACCCATTCCATCCTGCCTGTACTCTCTTCTTCACCTCTCTTCCACACTCACCATTACTCTGAACTGTTGATCCCAAGTACTTAAACTCATCCACCCTTACCATCTCTACTCCCTGCATCCTCACCATTCCTATACCCTCCCTCTTAATTACACACATATATTCTGTTTTAAATTAATTAAATGCTTCTTCAATAGGTTGCATTACTGGTGATTTTCTCTTTGGTCCTCTTGTAAAAGGGGTCTTTCATGGACTAGTCAGACTCTTATAGTAAATAAATTACTACATTAATAAAGGAGTGGTCTGCAGGCATGTTTGGTTTGTTTTTTATTGAGTGTTTTTATTAAAACAAAAATTCTTGTAAAATGTGCCCCAGGTTGCAATAATGATGAAAAGAGAAAAACTGTATAAATCATTAACCTTTCAAACATTTAATGGGTGCATATATTACAAAATCTGGAAATAGATATTTAAAAAATCTTCCATATAATTGGTGAGAATAATAACTTCTTACCATAACAGTGACACTTTCCTTATTATCTTGGAATGTGATTGGTCTCACAGGTATAGACAAAATGGAAAGGATACTTAATTTATTAAGAAATGCAGAGTGCAAATAGCAATGCCCCAGGAGACACATTTGGAAATAATGAGCATGTGAATTTGATCAAGAAAACATTTCAGGATAGATAGTTTGCACAACATCAGGGACAAAGGAAAAGGGAAGTACCTAAATTAATTGCTAGAGATGCTCCAATAGTGATAGAAGAGAGAAAAAAAGATAATAATGGTTGATTTGTAGCAGTAAGGGGTTACTGGCAAGGGATGGGGATTATGCTGGCACATATTTATATTCCACCTAAAACTGCTATTTTGCAGCTTAAAATGGGAGAAATAATCAGCTTGCAACAGAGAATATTACCCATTGATAGGGACTGGAATTCCAGCAATAGGGAAGATGCATCTGGGGCACCTAGATGGGAAAATATAACAAAAGCACATAGATGTCTGAAGAAATCTATGAAAATATTTGGTATGAAATATATACATTTAGTAGTAGGAACTCAGAGGGAATTTACATATTATTTCCCAAGGTACAATAAGTGGGCTAGATTTGACAGAAATTATATTTCACAGGAACATATCCATTTAATCGAGAACTTTGATACATGTTCAATAACTTTTTCAGATCATGCACCAGTAATTATTACGATAAATATACAGGATAATGAAGTAAAGATGAGATACTGTCACCTCCCCACCTATCTGTTTAAAAGAGAGGAATTTATAAAATGGGTAGAGTAAATCATCCTGAAGTTATTAGGGAAGCTAGAAAGTACTCTAAAAGTTATAGCTGGAGAAAGAAATTAAATGAAAATGGAGTTTAAAAATCTTCTTCTTCTTCTTCTTCTTTCAGCTTTATCCCGGTGTTGAGTTGCCAGCCCGGCGCCCAACCTTCCACAGAAGGCACATTCACACGCACACCTAGGGTCAATTTAGAGTGTCCAATCCACCTGCAGCATGTCTTTGGGATGTGGGAGGAAACCGGAGCACCCCAGCCGAGGATCGAACCGGAGAACCTCTTGCTGTGAGGCGGCAATGCTAACCACTGCACCACCGTGGCCGCCCTAAAATGGAGTTTAAAAATAAGATAGAAATAAAAAAAAGATCTGGTTAAGAAGTAATGATTAGAGGCCCTGACAAAAGTTAAAGTTTTAGAAACTAAGGGGCATCTCACAGAACAAGAAGAGGTACAATTACAGGCTGCTACGGAGAAAATAAGGGAGTATTTGGATAATAATCATGAGCTTAGAAAAGTTGATATTACGCAACCGTTTCCTTTTATAATAACTCCAGAGCACAAAAACGTTTGGCACAATGACTTAGGCAGCAGGAAGTAAAAAGGGTTGTAGCCAAACTTAGTGAACCTATAATAAGAAAAATAACTAGAGATCCTGTATATATATATATTACATACATGTGATATAAGAGATATTTCCAAAATTTTATGAAAATTTGATTTATCAGAAAAGTAAATTACAGATGGAAATATTTATTAAAGACTTAAATATGCCAAAGTTAGAGGTAGATGACATTCAACAACTAACTATTAAGATAGGAGGAGATGAAATAAAAATGGAGTTGGATAACCAGGTCTCCAGGAATTGATGGTGTTCTAGTAGAAGTTCGAAAGCTAGGAAGAAACAAAGTGCTACAAATCTGGAAGCTTTTGTTTAACAGTATTTTAAAAAAAGGAGAGGCACTAACATCCTGGAAAAGAGTTGTAGTGCCTGTAATACCTAAAGATGGTAAAGACCCATCTGATCTAACTTCATATACGTCCATGATTATGAGGTATATATGTCTACAATGGCTAAAAGAATGGAAAAGGTGATGCCAAACTTGATAAATACAGACTTGTGTGGTTATATGGAGGGAAGGCAAACATTTGACAAGATTAACAGAACAATGATGATCCAGACGGAAGCAAAATATATGAAAATGTCACTCTTGTTGGTGGGCATTGATGCAGAGAAAGCATTTGACTGTCAGCTGGGATTTTATGAGTAGGACAATGGAAGCATTTGCATTCCTTATACAATAACAAGGTTAATTAGAAGTATATATGAGGGGTTAGAGGTTAAAAATCAATGTGGGAAGGTTCCTCCCTGATAATTTGTATCTGAACAGAGGAACAAGACAATGTTGTCCTTTCTTACCTTTGTTATTTGTGTTATATTTAGAATCACTGGCAAAGAAAATAAGGGACTCAGAAATTCAAAGATATTAGTGGTATGGTGTTCAACAAAAATTGTCTATTTACAGATGATGTCATTTTGTAACTAATGAAACCAGAAAATGGCATTTAGTGTTGTGGAATATTCTGTGACAGTTTCAAGTTTTTTTTTTTTTTTTGTAATATAGATTTAATGAAAATAAAACAAAGGCTACAGCTATAAACTATGTACCCACACATACATTGGACCAGCAATACCCATATTTAAGGGGGCATGATAAAATGAAGAATTTAGAAGTATGGATTAAAAAGGATTTGGTTAATGCAGCTAAAGATATGTGCAAAGAGACTAAACAAAATATATTACAAAACTGACAAACTGAAAGATCTTGCCTATGTTTATGTATAGCAAGATGCAAACAATAAAAGTGTTGTTAGTCTTTTTACTTCTATACAGGTAAGGTTTATTTTTGTCATCCAGAGTAGAGATTGTAGATAGTAATTAACAAAAAGTTGAATGATTTTATTTGGGTAGAGAAGATTGCAAGAGTCAAGTGGGATAAATCAATTCTCTCAATAGAACAAGGATGTTTAGGGTTATCTGATCTGATGAGATTTTTCTTAGCTACACAGTTAAGACTGTTATACATAATAGCAGAAAGCTACAATTCAAAGTGGAAAGGGATGATGATGAAGCAAGAGGTAATTCAAGAAATACAGAAAGAGTGGAATTTTGGATGTACATCCTTAGGAGAATAACAGCAGCCATACAGAATATTATATTCATAAAGTAGAATAAAGTATTCTAAAAACTAAGCCAACTTGGGAATGGAGAAAGGAGATTCTGCCAATAGGGATTACTGCAATTAGGGTTACATAGAATAGGCAAGGGGGGGCTGGAATTTGATGGAGGAACATGTCAAAAGAACCAATGTTAAGATCAAATAATCAGAGAAGGAAATGTAATAGAATGGAAATAGGCCAAGACAACATTTTGATTGCACATTTGTGATTGCCTTCCCTATCAGGAATTAATATCAGAGTATAGACAATTAAAGAAAAGGACAGGGGAAATCTAAATGAAAGTCATGCACTGACTGAGTTTGTTTTATCTGAATCTAGAACAGAAGCTGCTGTTAAAAAAGGGCATGTAAAATATTGTACAATAATTCTAGGAATCTGTCAGAAGAGGTCAGAAAAGATTGGAAAGTGAGATTTGATATGCATTTCATAAATAAACAATGGCAGGCCATATGTATGGCCCCAAAATATGCAACAAAATCTAGAAGATTTAGGATTTTTTCCTGGAAATGTTTGCATAGATACGTATATACTTCAGGAAGACTCAAAAATTATCTTCTCATGTAAATTGTAAATGTTGGAGGTGTGATGGGGAAGTAAGAAGTAACTGGGAACAAATGTTTTGGGACTGTAATGAGTCGTCAGACTTTAAAAATTCCCTACAGAGTACTCTCTCTAGAATAATGGGTGAGTAAATGAACATAACCTAGAAATGATTGTTTTTGAGCTGGGAGACACAGCATCTGAATTGCCTAGACATAACAAGTACTTATTAGGTTTAATTCTCATGTCTGTCAATAAAGCACTTACTAAAAAATGGACAGCAACATCTAAACCAAATATACTTGAAGTAGTCAGTATTGTAACAGAGATAAAAGAATGAGGCATGGGATCCTTAGAAAAGGATAGCAATACATTACATAGAAAAAATGAATTCATGGCAACAGTATATGCAGAAAAATGTTTTGGAGGAGGAATGAAGTTTAAAACAAGGTAGGGACTGAATAAGTTATGTATTGCTGCTTAGATTATTTGATATATAATAATATTTGGGGAGTGCAATGTTAATAAAAGTGAACTTGTTAATATGGATTGATTACTTTTATATAAATGTAAGTTTCCCTGTGTCACAAGTATTCAATAAAGATAAACACCATATAGTTAGACGGTACAGAATAAAGTGTAAAAGAAAATAAATGCATAGGAAATGTGTAAAGAAATATGATGAAATGTCTGACTGGACACAACGGCAGTGGCGTTAGCACTGCTATCTCATAGATTGATTCTGTACTTTAATTCTCACCAGGGGTATCTTCATGTGGAATCTGTATACTCCCTCCTTGTGAGTTTTTGATGGGTTCTCCAATATCTTCCCACATTGCAAAGATATTCTGTAGGCAAAATGGTACTCCATTAGCATGTTAATAGGTGTGCATATTGCATGATTGTGCACGTGTGCGTGTGTGTAGATTGGTGCTCATTCAGGAGTTTCTCTGAATTGTGCCCAGTGAGTGCCAATATTGTCTGTGGCTTTCCCTGACCCTAATCTGTATTATGATGGTAACTGGAGAATAAATGAATGAAGTAAAGATTTATCTGCAAATAAAAAAATGCATTGTCATGAGGATAATCAAATTAGGTAAATTATTTTTGAGTTCTTCCAGGATGTAAAAAAACATTTGCTAAAGATTAAATTAGACTAATGATGCAAGCAATAGGGTCTAAAGATATATGTTTATATGTTTATATGAATGGCACACTCAGTTATGTAGGAACTTTACTCTATTAAGACAGTTTAAGAATAATAAATGCAAACTCTATTAAGACAGTTTAAGAATAATAAATGCAAGATAGAACAATTTAACAAAATCTGAGCAGATAATATTAATAAGCCATGCAGAAAATTGTAGTGTAATCACTGCAAAACACCTAAGTTGCAGAAAGTGTTATGCAAGGGTAGAGAAACAGTAAATGAAGATAAAAGGAATGGAGGTGTTTTCCTGTAGGAACCTTCAGAAAATATATTAATAAATTAGATGCCTACCTCATTCTAAAGTCTGATTTTTCTGATTATGCTGCTCATGTACATATTGCCAAAGATCTGTAAGTCTTTAATAAAACGACCAGAGTCTCTCCCTCATATGAGTTACAGAGCGTCTTGCAAAGCCAGCAGCGACATATATGGCCATTAGGATAAGACCTTATTTGAAACAGGTTAGTATAAAGATTTACACTTGACAACATTGCTTAACACTGGAAGAGATATTGAGATGAACAATGGACCTATATACGTCAGTGTGTCCTGATACATGGATGGGAGCACTTGAATGCTGCCTAAATAAAGAAGAATTTTAAGATTGTATGGAAAATATGTTCCTTATTAATATGAGTTGTATCATAGCTAAGGATATATTAAGGGTCATAAAAACATCAAAAGTCCAAGCATAGGAAGGAAACCAAAGCTAGTCAATTACAAGTTAATTGACTGTTGATTAATTAATTGATGTCACTATATATATATAGGATGTATTACATTCATAAATTGTTCCACTGAAGGCGAATTGCCAAGGTACCAGAACAAATGGATTATTAAATGGAATTATATTCATCCTAGCTTTGGTTTCCTTCCTATGCTTGGACTTTTGATGTTTTTGTGATCGAGGTTGTGTTTTTGTCATTGGTGTTTATTCTGATATATTAAGGGTGTCTAATAAATTTTTCAACCACTGAACAGGGAAGAACGATTAGTCATTTCTTATGGGACGGTGGGAAAGAAAATCCATATAAAATGAATGTCATTGTGTTTATTTTTTTAACTGTAATCCTTACTGTTCCTAAATGATGTAGTAATAATACCAAGAAGAGACTCTAAGAGTGAAATGATGGTTTGAGAAGCATAAATATTTATCATTTCATATTTTAGTTTAAAGTCAGAATAGGTTCTAAGGAATGAGTTTATTCGCATGCAAGATTAATTTGTAAAGAAGACAGAACTCTAATTACAAGCATGTATAATAAGGAAATGCATACACAATACTATGGTAGAAGCAAGTAGTTGCCGTCCTAGATATATTTTTCACAATACCTCATTGCTAGACTTTAAAAGTTAAAAAGAAGATGATGATATGGATAGTAGTTTTGTAAATATGAGATCAGAATTTATTAAAAGATAAGACGGATACAATAAGCAATATTTTCTTGGCAGGTTAGAGTACAAAGAAATATGTGCACAGATATGATACCAAAAACAGAAAAAAAAACCATTGAGGGACACACCCAGAAAGGGCATAAATGACATTACTTTTACTTATTTTATTTATTTTATGTGCTTACCGGGTAATGTCCGAATGGGCATGAGACCCATTTTCAGTGGAAACATGGGAAGAAAAGCTCCATATATACATATACATAGCTACTTACATATGATTAACAATATTGAACAATAAAGATGCACACACACACACACACACACACACACACACACACACACACACACACACACACACACACACACACACACACACACACACACACACCGACAGCTCGGAAGATCGACACTCAAAACCCCGACTCCAGAAGAACAAAACCTCAAAAACATGAAAGTTCACATGCCCGACACACCACAATCGCGACACTTAACAAAACAAAATGTTCACTGTTGCACACAACACACACACACAACACAAGCACGCCAACAATCTAAAAACCTAGACTACACCTTACACAAAACTATCTATGCACTAACCTTAACCTAAACCCTAACCCTAAGGTCTGTAACTATCACACACTCACCTTACCTGCTATATATATATATATATATATATATATATATATAGGTTCATAGGTTCATAGATTAGTACTAGGCTATCTGCCCTTGTGAGCCATTTTAAGCCTAGCCAATTATCCCCTGTGAGATTCAAACCCTGTACCTTGTGTTTGTAAGGCAAACACCTTAACCATTAGGCCATTCTCCCAACCCCCTATATATATATGCCATACACTACACCGACACGCCACAAAGCCGACACCCAAAACACAGAGACAAAAAGACCGACGACGCAGATGATCGACAAGGTGAAATCCCGACAGTTGAAACACCGACATGGGCAACATATGAGCGTGACTCAGTAAGTGTGCGATAGTGAGGGATTTAGGGTTAGGGTGCAGACAGGTAAGTGTGCGATAGTGTGGGATTTAGGGTTAGGGTGCGGACAGGTAAGTGTGCGATAGTGACGGACTTTAGGTTTAGGGACGGGTTAAGTGAGTTAGGGTTAGGGTGCGGGTAGGGTAAGTGTGCAGTAGTGCCGGACCTTAGGGTTAGGGTTTGGGTTAAGGTTAGTGCATATATAGTTGTGTGTAATGTGTAGTTCATGTTTTGTGTGTCGGTGTTATGATGTTCGGTTTTGTGAATTTTCAGTATTGTGTGTTGTCGGTCTTTTGGTCTTGGTGTTTTGCATGTCGGTGTCGTGTAGGGGATCCATATATTGGTGACTGTTGAGAGATGCTTATTGAATTTCATGTTGCTTTCAATTGTGATAACAATTAGCTTGTAAAGAAATTTATTAGAAGAATGTGAGAGGTATTAAAAATGAACTATGTAGTTGTGAGTGGAAATAAATATGTATTTAAGAATATTGGACCATCCTGGATTAAATTATTTGCTTGACCTATGAATTTTTAATACATATATTTGAAATGATGGTAGTACCAAAGAGAGAATTCCAAATATGTAATATTAAGTTGTATAACTTACAGTTAGGTAGAAAATGATTTAGGGAAGCACTGCAGGAGGAGAATGCTATGAAAAAGTAAGCGATGTCCAATAAAGAAAAACGATACGGAACTCGTTAAGATAATATAAAGTAGCTTTGTATTCTGATCGGTGTTCATATGGCTGTTATAAGTAGGCTAATTTTTAAATAATTTTAAAAGCTGTTACTGAGATTTGATGTTTGTAAATTGCTTGTCCCATTCTGATTACTTTATTGATGAGGTAAAATGAGTTTTGTCAACTTCCAGATCTGTCATTGCTACTTTATGGATTCCAGAAGTTTGAATATAAGACAACTCTATCACTAAGTCATAAAATCAAGATAATGCATTCACAAAAGGGAAGCTAGTCCCCTTGATACTTAATTTTGAGGAATGTTCTCTTAAGATATACTAAACAGCTTACACCTTTTAGGACTTTGTTTGAAAAGTTTAATACAATCCTTCACTTTAAGGTGATATTAGAAAATATGTATTTCTTAGAGGTGTTGTTGCCTGACAAAATACGGGGATGTAATGTGGTCAAAGGTCACAAGTAAGCATCAGAATTTTAAAATAGTTTGCATTCATGGAAGTACTTATTCACAGACCCTTATACTATGTATTTCTGGTGGCAAGCTCCCATTGGAATCTACTGGTCTATACCACAGAAAGAAAGCTTGGCCATTAATAAATAAAGTTGCAGGAGATTTGAATCAAATGGATGCAAATTTTAATATGACTTAAGTGAGGCAACAAAAGTACCTCATGAAGAGGATCCTAGGCCTTAAACACATGCCCTACATGGACAGACTTAAAAAACTCCAGCTATTCTCTGTCTCATACCGTCTACTAAGAGGCGATCTCTGCTTGACTTACAAAGCCATGTCTGACCAGCTCTGTTAGAAATGCTACACCTAAAGAAATCCCAGTCCCTCCGCACCACACACTCCAGAGACCTCAACCTCATTACCACAATCAACTGAACATGCTGGAGGGACAGGTTCATAACCCAGAGATTGCCCATGGCATGGAATAGACTTCCCATACATGTGAAGCAGAACACCTCACTAGCCCTCTTCAACAGAAATCTTGATGAGTGGATGGGAAATAGAAAGTTCTCCCCAGGGATCACTCCAGTGTTTCGACTTGATAGAGGCACTGGGAACTAACATCAAGGCACAATGCCAGGGCACTTCTATGGGCTAGGCTTGCAAATGCCCCAGAGCCATTAGCTTAGTACACACCTATCAACCTATGAAAAAAAAAATGTCATCTTTAAAAGAAAGAACTGTACAATCACATATGAAAATATAAATATCTGAGTGAATATGGACTATTTTCAGCAGTGCAGAAAATTTGGGCCAGAAATGTAAAGTCAAATTATTTGTTGAAAGAGATAGTGTGGGGTAATGTGGCAGAACTAGAAAGGAAACACATTTGGTGTTGATTTATGGGCATAGCATTGAGCCGTTTGTACAGAAATCACAAAAAAGAAAAGCAAAGCAACTTCAGTGAGATAACAAAAGTTCAAAAGGAGAATCACACCTGAAAGGACAAGCCCATTTCATCACATTTCTAACTAATGGTAACAACATATTGCTTATAGTGTATTCAGCTCGGATACCCTAACCCAAGACACTGTATTGTAGAATTAATGATCACAAGTGCAGGTCTGCCAACATTATTGATTCCAGTGAAGCAGAACTGATGAGTTCAGCGAGGGCATTGCTAATGTTATCTTGGCAGGATTGCAAGTAAATGACTGCATATAAGTGAAAGTGTAGACAAATGTAACGATGCTAGTATTAGAAATGCAGATATCATCTGTACCATGATGACACAATCATTGGGAAGGAAGCATAACAACAGCAGATATGTTACAGAATTTAAAGAATAATATAATGCATATTTTGTTTCACGCATTTGTTAACCAGGTAAGTCCCCTTTTGCAGGGCACTCGGGGCTACTGTTCTTTAAGTGAGTTGCTCAGAGTCTCACAGTAGGCAAATACAGGTGGTAGGAATTAAACCATGTTACTTGGACTCAATAAGTAGTTATTAGCAGACCAGAGCCTTAATGTTCTACACAAACTGCATGGCTATTTTGAAGTAAAGGAACTCTAAGGTTAAAGTCTCTGTAAGGAGAAGGTGGAGAAAATTACTCATCTACTTTTCTTATGTAGTCTGGGAACCTAAATAAGATTATGGTAATAAAATAAGTTGACAAAAATAGAAAGTGGATGGGCAGTGAAATTATCAGTGGTCTCCAAAAATCTGGGCTTCTACTAGCAATGTCTTGGACTTCCTTAACAAATCTTCAAACCAAAGTGACCAGCTTTTAATGATAATTTAACATGTCACTGTCGCTGTCACATTTGAAAATTTCAGTGTTAGTCTTAATACCAGTGTTTCCCTTAAACAAGTTGACATAGGAATCTTAGGATTTTAATTAGCAGTTTCAGCTTTTCATGCGTTATTATCCTTTTGGGGCCCCGGGAAAAAAATACAGTACTAGTATTACTGGGGTGGACCACCCTGATCACCCTCCCCATTCACTGATACCAGCACCTGATAGCACTGACTTCAGGTCTCCAGCAGGGGTAGGTGACATCTTTAACCTCACCACACGAGATTTCTCGGAAAGCCATCATAAGGTACTGAAGAAAGGCTTTTCTTTCATCCCGGCGCAGAGAGCCAACACGGCGGATGTTATCCTGGACCTCAAGTGCTACCTGAGAAAGTTACAACTAAAATTAGATATACAACAATATCAAGAGGAAGATATGAGGAAAGCTCAGAAGATAACAACAGACCCCTTACCATGAAGAGCCTGTACACTCCTGCACTCTCCAACACACTGAGCCTCTTTGCGAGTACCTGCGAAAGGGATATCAGGAAACTCCTTTCTGATAAGCCCTCAACAAAGTGGCACAACCTGAACAGGGAAGAAAGACAGGCTCAGAAGGAACTGAGTCAGGACAAATCCCTACGGATCATGAAGGCTGACAAGGGATCCGGGATAGTAGTGATGGAGCAGGAGAGATATATCCAAACACTTGAAGCATCCCTCATGAATAACCAGTTCTACAAAAAGGTCAACATCAACCAGGTACAACAGAACTTTAAACAAATTGACTACCTACTGTTGGAACTGTACCTCAGGGATGAGATCTCTCAAGACGAAAAAGACTTCATGCAGGTTATGACACCCAGCCTTGGATAATTTTTCGGAATCCCCAAGGTTCACAAGAACCCTGAAAATCTACCTTTCCGCCATGTGGTATCGAACCGAAGGACAAAAACAGAAAAGATTTCACAATACGTGGACCACATCCTTAACCCCATTGTACAGAACAGCAAATACTACATCAAGGACTCCTGGGCTTTTCTAAATGACATCTTCAAACTAAGGCTGGATGGAGGGAATATTTACTGGTCACCCTAGATGTAGAAGCACTCTACACAAACATCCCCCACGCCAAAGGACTGACTCTCACCAGACAGTACCTGAACAGGCACTCCAACCTAAGTGGGACTAAGATTAATACTGTATGCAGGTTAACAGAAGCAGTATTAAGAAATAACTTCTTTCAATTCAATGGGAAGATTTACCACCAACAGAAAGGGATAGCCATGGGGTCCAAAATGGCCCCAGCATATGCAAACTTAGTCCTCAGTGCCTGGGAAATGGATAAGGTTGAATCACTACCCGGGTTCAACAACACCATAATGTACAGGCGTTATATTGATGACGTCTTTTTTGTCTGGAAGGGGGACAGACTTTGAGCAATTTTCTGAAACCCCTTTCCCAGGGTCGGGCCTTCCTGCCCCCCAGGGAAGGACATATGGAACCCACCACTCAATCCCTGGATAACCACCTCACAATAGACCCGGAAAACGGACAGTGTGACTCCAACAACTACCTCAAGCCCACTTTCCGAATAACTATCTAGAGTTCAGCAGCCAGCATCCCCATTTCATGAAAAAGAATATTGTAAAAGGACAATTCATCCGGTTATCCAGACTCATTTTTAGGGACGAGGTTTTCATCAAGGAAGGTTTTTACCTCAGAAACTTGTTCCTAGAAAGAAAATACCCAGAGTATCTAGTGGACAACCTGTTCCAAGAGATCATACAGCACAGACACTCCAGGTACCCACTAATCCTGGAAAAGGGATTCACAGCAAGGGCACAGAATGGACCGAACAAAAAGGACTGGGTGTCAAGTTTCCCCCTTCCAATTTCCATCGATATGTTTGGAATTAGAGGGGTCCTCACCAACAATTGGGACATCTTGGGAGGAGAAAAAGGTCTGACAAAGTTACTTGGGACATCCCCAAACTTCTGTTTCAAACGAACCTCTTCTTTTGGTGGTGCGTTCGAGAGGAATAAAAGCCCATCCCCACAGAGCGAAGTATCGACAGAACCTGGAATGTCTGACTGCAGCAAGTGTGTTGCCTGTGTACACATACGAAAAAACAACAACGTCACCTTCCTGCACTGCAACAGAACTGTCAGTCTACATGACCACTATGTCTGCAACACAAAAAATGTAGTCTACTGTGCTTTCTGCGAACACTGTGGGAATTTCTATATCGGCAAAACTAACAGGAAGCTGAGTAGCCGTATTAAAGAACACACTGCAGCAATACACAAACAGGACAGTTTGAATGCCTTGGCTAAACACAGTACTATTTGCCCAAACTTCACAGGATTCAAATTCACAGTGCTGGAAAAAATAACAGAATTTGTAGGGGACATGGACACATTCCTGCAAGTCCGAGAATTAAAATGGCAGATAGAACTGAGAGCTGATGTCTATCCAGGTCTCAACGAGACACTGAACATTAAATGTGCACTTAAATGGTATAGAGATTGAAATGTGATAGGGTTTGAAGAACTGTGCAAGAGGGTTTGAAGAATTGTGCAAGTAGATTTAATGTGTTTATGGATTTACAACTGTGCAAGTGAATATAATGTGTTTCCTCTCTCTCTCTCTCTCTCTCTGACTTTTGACTCCCCCATACCCCCTGCACACATGCTCCCACTCTCTCTACTTTTGCCTCCCCCATACCCCCTACACATGCTCCCAATCACCAGGCTAGCCCCGCTGACCCCACCAACTATACCCCCAGTCTCACATTTTCACGCAGCCATTCAAGGGTGATACCACCCAAACCAGCCCACGGGTGGTACCATCTGCACTGACAGTCTTCTGGGGACATTGTTATTCATAGTCTCCTTGTTTTGGGTGGCCCCTAACAGCCCCCTCAAGTCCACACCGCATTCCTCCCACTCCCCATCAGGTGGCATACCCACACATTTCTCTACACACACACCGATGCCAAAGCATAGTAGGACTCTCTACCTGACTCCTCCACCTTCCTCCGTTCCCTTCTTTACTTACCTTTGGAGGCAAACACTCATAAGATATGTGTTTATATTAGAATCATCACAGCATGACTGTCATCTTTTTTTTTTTTTTTTTTGCACACAATCCCTTTTTGCACACAGTCCCTTTTTGCACACAATCCCTTTTTTGCACACTATCTCTTTTGCACACAATCCCTTTTTGCGCACGATCCCTTTTTGCACATTATCCCTTTTAGTATGCACACGCACCACAAGGCTATTACTGTCTGACCAATTTGCCTTATGTAACTGCAATTGTAATGTTAATGAAAATGCACACAGCACCTGCTTGTTCACACTTTTCTATTGGAAAGGAACTGTTGTTAATTTAAATGGCCTGCTAGAACTAATGTATATAAAGGAAGTGAAAATGGTTGCTCATACTTATGAAACATGTCTTTCTGAAGAAGTCTTGATAATAAATAAGACTTAAAGCTAAAGTTCTACAAGAGTTGTTGGTGTTATTTACTATTTTATTGAATGCTTTTATTGTCACAAAGTTCATTTCTTAGTTAAAGTTTCTTCTCTTCATTCAATTTTTTTGAGTGCGGTTAATTTTATATATATATATATATATATATATATATATATATATATATATACGGATGCCATACACTACACCGACACGCCACAAAGCCGACACCCAAAACACAGAGACCAAAAGACCGACGACGCAGATGATCGACAAGGTGAAATCCCAACAGCTGAAACACCGACATGGGCAACGTATGAGCGCGACTCAGTAAGTGTGTGATAGTGAGGGGATTTAGGGTTAGGGTGCGGACAGGTAAGTGTGCAATAGTGTGGGATTTAGGGTTAGGGTGCAGACAGGTAAGTGACCGATAGTGACGGACTTTAGGTTTAGGGAGGGGTTAAGTGAGTTAGGGTTAGGGTGTGGGTAGGGTAAGTGTGCAGTAGTGCCGGACCTTAGGGTTAGGGTTTGGGTTAAGGTTAGTGCATATATAGTTGTGTGTAATGTGTAGTTCATGTTTTGTGTGTCGGTGTTATGGTGTTCGGTTTTGTGAATTTTCGGTATTGTGTGTTGTCGGTCTTTTGGTCTCGGTGTTTTGCATGTCGGTGTCGTGTAGGGGATCCATATATTGGTGACTGTTGAGAGATGCTTATTGAATTTCATGTTGCTTTCAATTGTGATAACAATTAGTTTGTAAAGAAATTTATTAGAAGAATGTGAGAGGTATTAAAAATGAACTATGTAGTTGTGAGTGGAAATAAATATGTATTTAAGAATATTGGACCATCCTGGATTAAATTATTTGCTTGACCTATGAATTTTTAATACATATATTTGAAATGATGGTAGTACCAAAGAGAGAATTCCAAATATGTAATATTAAGTTGTATAACTTACAGTTAGGTAGAAAATGATTTAGGGAAGCACTGCAGGAGGAGAATGCTATGAAAAAGTAAGTGATGTCCAATAAAGAAACTTTGACAATTTCTAAAGAAAAACTATACGGAACTCGTTAAGATAATATAAAGTAGCTTTGTATTCTGATCGGTGTTCATATGGCTGTTATAAGTAGGCTAATTTTTAAATAATTTTAAAAGCTGTTACTGAGGTTTGATGTTTGTAAATTGCTTCTCCCATTCTGATTACTTTATTGATGAGGTAAAATGAGTTTTGTCAACTTCCAGATCTGTCATTGCTACTTTATGGATTCCAGAAGTTTGAATATAAGACAACTCTATCACTAAGTCATAAAATCAAGATAATGCATTCACAAAAGGGAAGCTAGTCCCCTTGATACTTAATTTTGAGGAATGTTCTCTTAAGATATACTAAACAGCTTACACCTTTTAGGACTTTGTTTGAAAAGTTTAATACAATCCTTCACTTTAAGGTGATATTAGAAAATATGTATTTCTTAGAGGTGTTGTTGCCTGACAAAATACGGGGATGTAATGTGGTCAAAGGTCACAAGTAAGCATCAGAATTTTAAAATAGTTTGCATTCATGGAAGTACTTATTCACAGACCCTTATACTATGTATTTCTGGTGGCAAGCTCCCATTGGAATCTACTGGTCTATACCACAGAAAGAAAGCTTGGCCATTAATAAATAAAGTTGCAGGAGATTTGAATCAAATGGATGCAAATTTTAATATGACTTAAGTGAGGCAACAAAAGTACCTCATGAAGAGGATCCTAGGCCTTAAACACATGCCCTACATGGACAGACTTAAAAAACTCCAGCTATTCTCTGTCTCATACCGTCTACTAAGAGGCGATCTCTGCTTGACTTACAAAGCCATGTCTGACCAGCTCTGTTAGAAATGCTACACCTAAAGAAATCCCAGTCCCTCCGCACCACACGCTCCAGAGACCTCAACCTCATTACCACAATCAACTGAACATGCTGGAGGGACAGGTTCATAACCCAGAGATTGCCCATGCTCTGGAATAGACTTCCCATACATGTGAAGCAGAACACCTCACTAGCCCTCTTCAACAGAAATCTTGATGAGTGGATGGGAAATAGAAAGTTCTCCCCAGGGATCACTCCAGTGTTTCGACTTAATAGAGGCACTGGGAACTAACATCGGGCGGCACAATACCAGGGCACTTCTATGGGCTAGGCTTGCAAATGCCCCAGAGCCATTAGCTTAGTACACACCTATCAACCTATGAAAAAAAAAATGTCATCTTTAAAAGAAAGAACTGTACAATCACATATGAAAAAATAAATATCTGAGTGAATATGGACTATTTTCAGCAGTGCAGAAAATTTGGGCCAGAAATGTAAAGGCAAATTATTTGTTGAAAGAGATAGTGTGGGGTAATGTGGCAGAACTAGAAAGGAAACACATTTGGTGTTGATTTATGGGCATAGTATTGAGCCGTTTGTACAGAAATCACAAAAAAGAAAAGCAAAGCAACTTCAGTGAGATAACAAAAGTTCAAAAGGAGAATCACACCTGGAAGGACAAGTCCATTTCATCACATTTCTAACTAATGGTAACAACATATTGCTTATAGTGTATTCAGCTCGGATACCCTAACCCAAGACACTGTATTGTAGAATTAATGATCACAAGTGCAGGTCTGCCAACATTATTGATTCCAGTGAAGCAGAACTGATGAGTTCAGCGAGGGCATTGCTAATGTTATCTTGGCAGGATTGCAAGTAAATGACTGCATATAAGTGAAAGTGTAGACAAATGTAACGATGCTAGTATTAGAAATGCAGATATCATCTGTACCATGATGGCACAATCATTGGGAAGGAAACATAACAACAGTAGATATGTTACAGAATTTAAAGAATAATATAATGCATATTTTGTTTCACGCATTTGTTAACCAGGTAAGTCCCCTTTTGCAGGGCACTCGGGGCTACTGTTCTTTAAGTGAGTTGCTCAGAGTCTCACAGTAGGCAAATACAGGTGGTAGGAATTAAACCATGTTACTTGGACTCAATAAGTAGTTATTAGCAGACCAGAGCCTTAATGTTCTACACAAACTGCATGGCTATTTTGAAGTAAAGGAACTCTAAGGTTAAAGTCTCTGTAAGGAGAAGGTGGAGAAAATTACTCATCTACTTTTCTTATGTAGTCTGGGAACCTAAATAAGATTATGGTAATAAAATAAGTTGACAAAAATAGAAAGTGGATGGGCAGTGAAATTATCAGTGGTCTCCAAAAATCTGGGCTTCTACTAGCAATGTCTTGGACTTCCTTAACAAATCTTCAAACCAAAGTGACCAGCTTTTAATGATAATTTAACATGTCACTGTCGCGTCACATTTGAAAATTTCAGTGTTAGTCTTAATACCAGTGTTTCCTTAAACAAGTTGACATAGGAATCTTAGGATTTTAATTAGCAGTTTCAGCTTTTCATGCGTTATTATCCTTGTATATTAAGCCCACTCCCACATGAAATGACCACGTCATAACGTGTCTGTAACACCTTTACATGCATCTTGGCATTTGATGACTAAGGGCTGCTATGTATCTTGGGCTCTACCATTTCTAATGCTTGTGAATTGTTGTTTAATAAAAGCTTTAGTAAATTTTAATTAAAGATGTGCTCACAAAATTGACTTTCTCCTTGAGAAACATCATTGTAGTGATATACAGAGAACAAAATTCAGGCTATAAACCAATTTGCTCTTCCTGTCCTAACTTACAGTTTTGGCATGATTGACTGGCCCCACAATGTGCTGGATAGATTAGACAGGAAAACAAGAAGGATGCTTCATGCTGACCAAATGATTTATAAAAATCAGTGCATACCAAGATTATATATTCCCTGTTCAAAGGAAGTATAGGGCTCCTTGAAACTGATTACATGTATCGATCTGGAATTGTGGGACTGCATACAATATCTGATGACAATACAAGGCCAAATGTAATGAAAGTTTTGAAACATGAGGAGAATAAATCTAAGATGACTTCCCTGTTTAGTCTAGCAGAAGCATATCGGCATCAAACAGAAACAAAAATCAAACCAGAAGTAGATAAAAATCAGAAAGCAACTGAATGTGCCTAAAAAAGAAAAGAAAGAATATACGGTGAAGGACCAGATGAGAAGGCAAGAAATGTGGAAAATGCAGAAATATAGATGCAAGTATAGAAGACGTCTGGAAGGACCTCATATTGTTCAGGATTGAACACAGGAAAGGTTAAGGAGAGGTGAATTCAAGCCAAGAGATGAAATGTTAATATTGGCGGCCCAAGATATTGGGTTACATACACATTGATTTACAAAGTCCATTGAATATGTGGGAGAAACAGACAAATGTAGGTTTTGTAAAACAGAATTGGAAACAGTTGCACACTTCATTGCTGGTTGAATGGCAGAAGGACTGTATACTGAAAGGCATAATAATGTGGCAAGACTGTCGCACTGGGGATTGTGCAAACATTATGGTACTGAAGTGGATGAAAAAACACTGGAAACATGAGCCACAAAGCAACATAGGCAATGATGAAGTTTGCATCACATGGGATCATCCATTACCAACAGTTCAAAATACAGATGCTAGAAAACTGGATATACTGGTCCAAGAAAAGAAGACACAAGTAGCATTGATCATCAGAATCACCACACCCAGTGACTACAGTGTCCTGTGTACAGAGAGACACAAAGTCATAAAATATCAAGATTTGCTTGCAGAAACAAGAGCTATGTGGAAGGAAGATACTCAGACAGTTCCAATAGTAGAAGGAGCAATGGGTCTTATAAAAAAGAATCTACAATTGTATTTAGATACATTACCAATCCATGTAACCTCATACAAACTGCAGAATGAGTCATTACTGGGCACATTGTGGGTGCTGTGAAGAGCACTTCTGGCTGAAATCAAAGATTGAAGCAATACTAATTTCATGAATGTTAATCATACTTTGACTTGGGAATGGGGTCCATTCCCATCATGGTATTAGAAACCCAAAAAACCTGGAGAAATTAAAAAAGGAGTGTATGTCCATATGCTTTAAAACATGTACTCCATGGATATATGGCAGTGTACCTGTTAATGTCTGGGGATACATTTCCATGCTAGACCTACTGCAGTGTCATCAAAGGATAAGTTTGGCTAAAATAAGGATAGCTACACATAGCATGCATAAATAAACACCAAGTTGCATCATGAATAATGTGGGGGGAGGGGGCAGAACACTGCTTCTACAACATAGTGTTATGCAAGTGATATGTGAATAATTAGAGTGACATTTAACATTTTATGTACACTTTTTTCATGCTTGCCAAGGTATCTCCTGAAACAAGCCTATGCCTCTCTAAAAAAGTTGGTCTTACCCTTTGAAAGCTGCTACCCTATCTGAACATCTTGCCTGGAATGAAAATGAAGGCTCGCTGTTTGTTTCAGCAGGTGGAAAAAAAAGTTAAGTGCGTAAGTTCAATAGACACACAGTCTCATCTCATGCAATGTGGTAAGTTACTTGCTCAGAATCACTCTCTAGTGAAGTGGTAATACAGTGACTCAAACCCAGGACTGACTCAAGGTCTAGCAGCATAGAGTTCAAAACCTCTGAGGCAAACTTCTTTAAGGTCTGCTGTGCCTCATGGTGCATCCTTTTGTGTAATTGTGCAGACTGTGGTCTCTCTGCTGGCACACAAAACATAAGGATAAAGACAGCTAAGTCTCAACAAAAGAGTAGGCTAACCCAGCATCTGTACTGATGATATACCAAAGAACCGCAAAGAAGAAGAACAAATAAATAACTAACAAACTTCTCGTACCTGGAAGAAAAGAACTGAGGCAAACAGGTGCTGAGCGCTATCATTCGTTAATAGATATAAGAACTTCATCAGAAAAAATAAGGAATGAAATAAAGCCTTCGTGTGCCTCTCTTTAAAAACAACAGCAAATAAGCATCATGTATAAGCAGTATAGCAAAATAAAACAATGCAGTCACCAATGATAAACAGTTGTATAATGCAGTAGGGGGAGTTCACCTGTACCATCACAAAGCACATTTAATATTCACGTTTTCATTGATGCCTGGGGAAGCTATGGCATTCAGAAGCAGCTGCCATTTCAGTTCTCACACTACTAAAAGATTTTCACTGTCAACTAAAAAGGAATCAAGTTATTCCAGTACAATAAACTTGTTTGAAATCCATTACAAAGTGAACTGTGTTTACCTAGTGCGTTCCTTTGATCATTATGTCTGATTGCTGCTAAATGCTCTTTTATCCTGTCTGATAATTTCCTGTACATTTTACCAACATAAAAGAAGTCACATGTCACAAATACCAGCATAAACAACATTAATACTTTGGCTGTCATGCATCTGTGAAGAAGCACTTTAACATTACAATGCTTAAAAAAATATTCTGTTCCTGTTTGAATGTGTTTACAAGTGACACACTCACCACAAGAGAACATACTTGGGGGCTTGTTTCTATTTTCAGAGACTTTAATCAAAATGATTTATCATTCTTTTCAAAAGAGCTGCGAAGAGTTCTGTTTTTTTTAAAGAAAAGCTTGGGCTGTTGCCCCGAGCTGAAGCTCTCTGCAGCTCGTAAAAATATCCCAATTTTTAGAAATAACATTTTTAACAGAAAACACGTCTACACTAATCAATAATGGAAAGGTATGGGTCGTAGGTTGGCATAGTGGTTCAGGTGTTAACCTTACAGGCAAAAGGTGCAGGGTTTGAATCCCACATGAGGTAAATGGCTAGGCTTAAAATGGCCCACAAGGGCAGTTAGCCTAATACTAGTCTATGAATCTAAGTGTATGGTCAATATTGGAGTCCCTTAATTGTTTAGGTTCAAAGCCAAATCTAAGGATAGGTCTGAATCTGGTAGTAAATGTTAAGCAAATACCAGCAGAAATGTTCTCCATGAGTTGTCTTGGGTAGTTTCTGAGTATAAATAACTCCTTAACAAAATTACACTCTTGCAGGAAAACATTATTGTTACTTACTAAGTGGGACAGCCTAATAAACTGCCCCCTAATAATGTTCACTTTCAGAAAATGTGGATGCTGACTAGAGAAGTCTAAAAAATTATTCCTCTAAGTTTTCTTGTGGAACACATTCGATTCCAATGAGTCAGCAACCAGACTGATCTCACAGTAGAACCATAGCCACAAGTAACCAAACTAAGAAAATCAATGTTGTCAGCCAGAGTCCGAATAAATGAATGTAGTTCACTTCTGGACCCCTACCAAATAAAAAAGATATCAGTATAACGATGATACATTTTATCATATGTAGGGGCCAGTGTTAAACTCCTAAAACAAGGCCTACTGTATGTTCTGTTTAAAACACGATTCGTCATGAAAAGAAATCCACCATCGTATGACTTGAAACACTCACAGTTTGTGGTCAAAACAGTTGCAAACAAATTGGACAAATGAAAAGAAAAATTAATTTGCTATAAAATATCGATTTACGAATGTTAAGAAGGCTTCATTTGTACTTCATAAAGAACTAACCCCATTTATACAAAAGTACTTTAACGTTGCTTCTCTGCACTGTTTAAGGCACATGCGTCAGTGTATTACACTTCTCAGTTTCAAGAATTTAAAGATATTCTTTCTCCACAGTGGGCAAAAACTTCCTCAGGCAACATTGAAAAGAAAGGAATCTAAACACGAAATACCTCAAATCCAAAAATATTGAAACTTCAGTTATTTCTGTAGCTTAAATTAGACCTTATTTTGACTCTGGCATGAAGATCTTCCCTTCTCCTTAAGGAACCTTTGTAATATCTGCAAAAATAAAATATGTTCTATGAAACACAAAAATGGACTGACAGCATTTTTTTAAACTGTTTTAATACTTCTGGAGATTGGTGCCTGAGATGAAAAAAGCCAAACATGATCATTTTGCAAAAGCATTTTAGTTTAACACTCTAAGGTAATAAAAGGTATATGCAATAATGTTCATTTCAGTCTTTAAGATCTTACATTTTTGACAGTGTACAGCTTTCCCATGTATGTTAACTTGTCTATATTTGATAAGGGTGTTAAATCTGGTAAACAATTGTGCATGTTGTATTATTTAAAACAGTAGTGTAATGATTTAGTATTTCTTGGAAATCTATTTAAACTGTTTACTATATATTTCTTTAACAGGTTGTCAATAAGATTCTGAATGTATGTGTTTTAATGTTTGTCTGCTGACTTGTCCGGTCAGCTAATTACTGGCAAAATGCTTTGTGATTTTATATCTGTATATCTATATATCTATATCTATATATATATATATATATATATATATGTGTGTGTGTGTGTGTGTGTGTATATATATGAGTCTACTTCATAACATTGAAATTTCATAACATTGAGACCAAAACATCTAAATCCCAAAACATTGAAAACCCAGAACATTGAAAGTGTGCTTCATAACATTGAAAACTATAATGCTATGTAAATAACATCCTCTCCACCTATAACAACACCTAACTAACAAGCACACTTTCTACTATATTTCTGCAGTGGGGGCAAGCCCCCTGCCCCCCACCCCCATACATTAACTATACCAGCACTACAGCAGAAAAAAGTTAATTTCCTAACCTCACTATATCACAATCACCATACACTGAAGTTAGGAAATTAATGTTTCCACTGCAGTGTGATCTTGGAGTTGGTATATTTATTTTACGGAGGGTGTGCAGGGGGGTGTGCCCCCCTGCAAAAATGTAGTAGAAACTGTGTTTGTTAGTTAGGTGGTGTTATAGGTGGAGGTGATATTATTTACTTGTGCAATGTAGTTTTCAATGTTATGAAGCACACTTTCAATGTTCTGAGTTTTCAGTGTTTTGGGTTTTTGATGTTATAGTCTCAATGTTATGAAATTCAGCATTATGAAATTTCAATGTTATGAAGTAGACCCATATATATATGTATATGTGGATCACCTTTAAAACCTCGAAATCGCGTTTGCCCGACACACTAATGACCGACACCAAAAGACCGACAACAAAAAACGCCGACAACGCAAAACACCGAAAACCATTACACCAACACACTACACGTAAACAACACAGTACACTACATAACATATGCACTATCCCTAACCCAAACCCTAACCCTAAGGTCCGACACTACCGCACACTTACCCTACCTGCACCCTAACCCTAACTCACTTACCCACCCCTAAACCCACAGTCCCTCACTATCGCACACACACCCTACCTGCACCCTAACCCTAACTCACTTAACCCACCCCTACACCCACATTCCCTCACTATCGCACACTTACCTGTCCGCTCCCTAACACTAAATCCCTCACTCGATCGCACACTTACCGAGTCCGTCGGGTTCTCACCTTGTCGGTCATCTGCGTTGTCGGTATTTTCGTCCTGTCAGATTCCGTGTCAGCCAAACGCGTTGTCGGGCATCTAAAGGTGACCCGTATATGTATATGTAGATCTGCTTCAGCTCTAATTAACACATAATCAAAATTGAAATGACTGAGACAAAAACATAGGAAAGTCAAAATAGTGAAAGTTTGCATTTCTGAAAGTACAAACAAAATGGAATTGCACATATCAAATACCATCTGGAACTTCTGAATGGAGATTGTGGACATACACAAAAAGCAGGCACTACATTAAAGTACATAATTTTTCTTTACATTATTTTTATAGAACATTGCCATGAAGATTTTGACAGCATGTACATTTCCCACCTGCTTCCTTTATTGTACATCAGAAGTGAAAAAGATTAAAAAACTCAGATGTGAGAGTTATGACTGGCGTGGCACTCATTCATTCTGGTGTGAATTAGACATCTAGTTTCAATATGTCTGTGATCAGACCTATCAGCTTTGACAACATTCAGCAGCAATTTTTCTTGTTGTTTTGTGTATTTACTTTGAGATTAACTGAAAATGTGAAGGGCATTTAAACATATCAGTAAGTTAACAAAAATGCATATTTATAAAAAGTTAATTATTGTAATGCTGGAAATTTACCAGCCTTAGTAGGAGGGCTGTCATGTTTGACAATGGGAATATAGTGCTATACTGACTGCTTTGATGTCTGAAAAGTATTTCATACTGCTACCGAGGTATCTAATATTTTATGGCAGGAGCTACAGCTTGAAAGGAACTATAGTTTATTCATAAATGATATTGCTGTGTTGTGTGTGCCATCTCTTAACAACTGTTACAAATAAATTTGCTTGCTGTCAACATGCTGATATTTTTAAGGCTAGGTGCTGCAAATGCAAAAGTATTTGATGATGTTTGTCTTTAAAAGGTGAGACCTCATTGCAACTTGTTTAAATAATTCTGTTTCAGTTTTAAAGAGTTGGTAACTTTGCTAGGGAATAGTTTATCCCCAGGTAAATCAATTTACAAGGTGTTCAGCAAAGAAAATGTAGGCTAAAAGCCTTGCAACTGGTGACTTATTCAAAGGAGACAAAACTGAGAATGGTTAGCCTACGACTTTGGGGTTATGGCCTGATAGAAAAATGAGGTAAACTAAATCTGGTGGTGCTTTGGCTAGGAAACGTGAGACATTTTTTGAAAATCCAGCTTGCTAGAGACCTCATTGACCCACTGTATTACTGTTTTCATCCAACTTCTCTCCCTCTCTTCCACTGCATAATGGTTGAGATAACAATAGCCCTGCCCTGATAAAAAGCATACAGTGCCCCTGTTAAATATATGCTTTTCATTTACTTTTAAAAGAACTGAGAATTGTTTGATAGTTATTTAATTCTGTTCCTGAAACATTTCTGTCATCTCGGTTAGCAGATCCCTGTCATTAGTAAGACAGGTTCAGCTTGAAAAGAGATCCTCTGACGTTTAGCCAGTGAATCTCAACATGGGCATTTGTGAATGTGCTACACATTAAAGGACTCATTTTACAGAATCCTGTAAGCTGTACTGTCATATTTATTTCTCTTATGAAAATGAAACTTTTTTTAAGTAATATGGGGAATGAAATAGCTGGCCTGAAATGATATGGTATTTGTTCCAATAGTGGGACGAGTAAGTTAAAGAAATGTTCTCATGTTTATTCTTCATTTCTTTAGGCTGAGGTTGACATTTCCACTTTAGTCAGACAAATGGCTAGATTTTCTGGTTATTGCTCTGTATATTCATATTACCTTAACATTTCTAAAAGTTATTATGGAGAAATATGGCATGCAGAGTAATAGAAACCACATGAATGCTTTGCGCATTGTAACAATATTTTTAACCTTTTGTTTTGTGCTTCAGTTATTTTAACCTATTGTGGCATGCACATTTATGTGTGCATTTTAAATGCAAATAAAATTAAATTTCACTGACCGTCTTTATGACAAATCATAAATATTAATTATTCAGCAGGCAATGCAAAGCTAGCATTTCTCTGTCCTTCATTTTAAAATGATCTCTTCTCTTAGTTTTCTGTGACTCTTCATGAGAAAGAATGAATAGCATCCCATCTTAAAAAATGCAAAGTCTGTTGTACATCAGTGAAGAAGGTTAAGGTTACGGAATGCTATTCAAGTCTATCTTATAGACATGAGAACGGCTCCTGAATTCTCCACTTGTAAACTGTGCAACTTTATGCATGAGATTTGACCATAGAAAGCTCTACCACTGCGATTAGGTTTACTTGGCAATAAATAAAGTAATAAAACTCCTTAGTGTGTGGGGTACTGTAAAACAGACATACTCAGCTGTTCCAACAATGGATGCATTAAGAGGTAAATATTCCACATGTTTTCAAACACCATCACGTATGTCAAAGCAGGCCAGATGCAACTTGCGAAGCAGAAGTCTGCTGTTCTGCTTTGCTTGGTGGATGTGGAGTCCAGCTAGTTTGGCTAAGGAAACTTATTAATGTAACACGATTTAAGGCATCACCGACCTCTTACCAATATTGTTAATTAAGGTTTATCCATTTTCTCTCTAAGATAAAAATCCAAGGCAACGTAAGGAATGTGAGATGAGTAACTTGGAACATTGGGTATGAGTTATGACCAGAGGCTTCTGGTACAGCTGATAACAAATATGGGTGCCAAGTGGCTTTCTGCAAACATGATGACAGCGAATAGATCATATAAAAGAAAGCACAGCTCATACTTCATATTGTCTGTAATTAAAGGCTAGGTTTTTATTTTAAAATTAATCTTTTCTGCAGTTTTTTCAGACCAGTAGAAAGTGTACTTGCAGCTTCAGTTTTGAACATGAGCAAACTTCTGCGTATGTTCTTTATTTGGTAAAAACCTCATCAGCAAGATACACCATACAGATAATTACAATGAAATGTGATTCAAACTTGTCAGTATATAAAATGTGCATCAATAGTATAATAATATAATCCAAAACAGAAATGTGGTGTGTGCAAACTGGTCAATCAAAATATAAGAAATTCAGTAAAAAAGCAAAGAGCGACCAGACCACAGCTAATAAAATCAAGCCAAGTTTTATTCCAGGAAATACAAATGGTGAGCGCTTTCGCAGTAAAAAACTGCTTCATCAGACCAATCTGCCTGATGAAGTAGTTTTTTACTGCAAAAGCACTCACCATTTGTATTTCCTGGAATAAAACTTGGTATCAATATTATGCTTTAATTAGATATGTTGAAGTTTTATGACAGAAGTGCTCATATACCAGTAAGCAGTGGTATCTGTTGTAGGTCCGTCTGGTATGATAAAATAAAATGAATAATACAACAAGTATGCATTTTGTAATTTTCATTTATGAGCATAGATATCCACTCAACCTTTATTTTTGTTGGTGCTAGTTTTCACTCTTAATGGATTTATAGATACATACTAGTTTATCAGTCTGCACACTATTACAAGCCTAGCTATCAAGTAGTGGTCAGAATCAAACTTTGTACCTTGTATTTATGAACTAAAGACCTTAACCTTAACCATTATCCTAAGCCCTCCTCCCAATACTGTTGGCATGATAGGATCTGTGATAGGCATATGGGGCACAAATGGTGTGCTCTGACATACAGACATATACCCATTTAAGTTGCTAAGTTTCCACTGAACGTTTTGACAGCAAGAGTGATAATCAGATTGCCTCACTCATCTTGTATGTTCCTGATTTGCATTTGGTAGCAGAAAACGTTTGCAATGTATCTCATGGAATCGTTTAGCTTTCAGTAGCTATTCAAAGCTTGATGCGAAGTGCGTTACCCCAAGCAGAAATGATTTTCAAACCTGGGGGATTATATCATACAAATCTGGGGGATTATATCATACAAATCTGGAGGATTATATTATTTTATTTTATTTTATTTTATTTTATTTTATTTTATTTTACATTTGTTGACCGGGAGGATCCGACTGGATACATGTCCATTTTCAGCGGAGGCCCGGGGAGAAAAGCTCCAAACATAGGTAACAAAAAAACAATTTGAATAACAGTAAAGTATATTTTACATTCAAAGTTAGAACATATGTTGTTCTTTATAATTTATCTAAAAAGGGAGAGGATTTAGGATAGTAAGGAGAAGTAGGAGAGTCATGTGTGATGACTGTTAGTCTAGCCGAAGGTTAACTATCCCGGATTTAGGCAGTGACAATTTCGCATTGAACCCAGATGTGTTTTTAGCTTAGCTTTGAATTGACTTAAAGTAGACATAGATATAATATCATGGGGAAGTTTGTTCCAAATTTTACCTGCAACGTTGTTGAGAAGGGAGTCGCCAGCAGAGTTATTAGTTTTGAATGTTTGGATTAGGAGACGGTTGGATGACCTCAATGGGCGTGGATTGTTACAAAGAGGAAGCAGCATTTTGAGGGAAGGAGGATATTCAGGGTTATATATAATTTTGTGTGTAAGGACTAGTAGGTTGAAAGAAATAAGGGTAGGAAGCTCAGACCAGTTGAGCTTGGCTAAGTTGGTACAATGATGGGTCCTATATGGTGACCCAGTAACAAACCTCGCAATATGATTGTAGCAGTTAGAGAGTTTGTTCATGACAGTTTTGCTTATGTTGTGAAGTAAGGGGGACGAGTACAGGAGTGATGAGAGAAGGTGAGTCTGGGCAATGGCCATTTTAGCTTGAGGGGTCAAGAAGCTATTTATTCTATATAAGGAGCCTAGTTTCTTATTAATGGTCTTGATCATTTGGTTTACATGTATATCATATTTTAGTTTGTTATCTATGGTTACCCCTAGTAATTTTGTTGAGAGGTCTGGAGAAATTATGGTCCCATCCTTAGCTTGGATAGTAAAATTGATGGGGCAGGACCTTTTTGTTGGAAGAAACAACAACATTTTAGTTTTTTAGGATTAAGAATCAGGCCGATTGAGAGCCAGTGTTCTATTTTGCTGAAAGTAGACTGGGTTAACAATTGTAGATCTGAGGGGGTTGTACCAGAGCAAATTAACGTAGAATCATCTGCATATTGTATGCAACTGGCATTAGGAATAACTGTATGCAGATCATTGATAAAGATGGAAAATAATAGCGGCCCTAAAATAGATCCTTGTGGGACTCCCAATGTATTGGGTAGTAACTTAGAGAGTTTGGTCTGCCATAAAACTGCTTGTTTTCTACTGGATAGGTAGGAACTAAACCATTGTACAGCAGTATTGTCCAGACCAAGTGAAGGCAATGTATTAATTAGAAGTTTATGATCCACCATATCGAAGGCCTTCGACAGATCCAGAAATAGTGCAGATGAGATTTTATTATTATTACGATGGGAGTTTATGGTGTTTGAGAAGACAAGGAGGGCTGAGGTAGTGCTATGGAGGGGTCTGAAACCATGTTGGTTATCAGTCAGTAGTTGGTTGACAATTAGGTGTTGCATGAACTGTTTCTGAACACATTTTTCCATTATTTTTGCTAGAGGGGAAAGTATGGATATGGGCCTATAGTTTGAGAGATCAGTGGAAGTGCCTCCCTTGTGGAGAGGAATTACATATGATATCTTCCAGATCTCGGGGATTTTGGCCTCTGCTAAGGAGCGGTTGATGAGGATTGACACTGGATAAGCAATTACATCAGCTGTTTTTTGCAAATATTCAGCTGGGAGTTGGTCAGCAGAGAGTGTTGAGGGTTTTAGTTTTTTAATTAATCTACAAATAAATGAGGTTGGTACAGGTTGAAAGGTAAGTAGGGGAATATTATTGGGTGTTCGAGAGTCTAAGGTGTGAGGGCTGGGTGGTAATTGATTAGATAGAGTTTGAATTGTCTCAGTGAAGAAGTGGTTAAAACTATTTGAGACATCGACAGGGGATTTATCAATGAGTGTGGCAGGGACAGGGGTAGTAGTACAACCAGGGTGAAGAAGTTGATTTAGTCCAGCCCAGAATTTTTGTGGGCAGTTTTGGTGGTCAGTTTGCAATTTACAATAGTATTGTCTTTATCTAGTAATATTTGCTTTTTGGTTTCATTCCTAAGTTGTCTGTATTTAATTTGGTCCAGAGGGAGTTTAGTAGTACGCCAGGCAGACCACGCTTTGTTTCTGAGATTAATTTTCTGCCTTGTTTCTTTTGATAGCCAAGGAACATCTACAGTTTTGGTTTTCTTTGAGCGAATGGGAGCATGAAAATCAAGAATTTCTAGGAATTTTTTGTTAAAGTATAGCACTGCTTCATCTAGGGGTAGATATTTTAGTATTGTCCAGTTACAAGAAGAAAGTTCTAGTTGTAGTTTAGTTAAGTCAAATTTCTTTTTGTTTCTAACAGCTCTGAGTGTGGGTTGCTTAGGAATGGTTATCTTATGCTTAATGATGTAAGTAAGGTGGTGGTCACTTAAACTATCGCGGAGAGTACCTGATGTATAATGGTCAGGGTGACTATTTATTAGCACCCAGTCAAGTATACTGTCTTTCTGGTTAGATTTCCCTAGCCTGGTGGGAGTATTAATAATTTGCTTGAAAGAGTAGAGGTTAATATGTGTAGTGGGAGCGGAGGGGCACAGGTATTCCAATCTATGTTGAAGTCTCCGAGAACTAAGGTTTCTTGAGGGAAATGAGTAGATATCCAGTGAAGGGTGGATTCGAGAGTTTCTATATTATTTCCTGGGGGAATATACATGCAAATAATATAGATAAATTTATTGCTGTTAATCTGAAGCTTGGAGATTAGTATTTCTGCATTGTTAAATTGAGGTGGTTGCATAACATCAATAGACACAATTAGGTCAGCTTTATAGAGTATGGCTACCCCACCTCCTTTCTTAGGGACTCGGTCTCTCCGATGAATATTGTAACCAGGGATTAATATTTCATTGTCGGTAGTTGTGGGTTTTAACCAAGTTTCAGTTAGACACAAGATGTCTGGGGAAAGGTCTAATAGAACTGCGTGAAGTTCATGTACCTTGTTGTTTATGCTTCTGATGTTCAGATGACAGGTTAGAAGAGAGTTAGTAGGGCGGGCAGTGACGGGGTTGGAGATAAGGTCATTACTAGAAGAGGACTGCTGGTCAATACTTGTCGGACCAGGGTTGGGGTGTATATCGCCATGAGGAAGCAGATTAAGTCTAAGTTTAAGATTATACAAATCTGAGGGATTATATCATACAAATCTGGAGGATTATGTCATACAAATCTGGGGGATTATATCATACAAATCTGGGGGATTATATCATACAAATCTGGGGGATTATATGATACAAATCTGAGGGATTATATCATACAAACCTGGAGGATTATGTCATACAAATCTGGGGGATTATATCATACTACTTTGTAATCACATCTAGTTATAATATCTTTTAAAGCTCATTTAATAACTTTAATATAAATGTAATTACACCCCAAATAAAACATGAACTAAATGTGTAGTTTTATGATGAGTCTGTAATATACTGTGTGTTCTGTAAAGTTTCAAGCCTCACAGCTGACTCCTGTCTGCAGTTAGGATTACCAGCCAAAAAATATTATTGTGGATTGTAAATGATGCATTGAAATGTAGAAATGTAAGAAAAATGTCTTTTTAGCTCTATAAAATTCAGTCACCCATTTTCCTCAGATTAGAATGAATTCCATATTTCACCTTAAAAAAGACATTTATTGTATTTGATTAAAAGTATAAAAATTGTGTGTTGTCAACATATGCGTTAGAAGTGAAACTTCTGTAAGGAAATGCAAAATAATACTTAGTTATTTATGAGTGCTGACAAATGCACAGCTGTTACTTAGCGTTGTGTAAAATAATGCATCCCCCTAACTTCTGACAGCCTGCCTTTGCTAAGTTTTCAGAAGCACTGATGTATACAGTCAAAGTAAATATTTGCATTTGTTGCACAGGTGGAATCCATAGAAACGATACTCACTGCACCTGTAAATCTCTAAATCTAAATTACATCTGTTGAAGTTAGGGAGATGCATACTTTTACACCATGCTAAGTTACAGCTGTGACATTTGTCAGCAGTCATAAATAACTAAGTACATTTTCGCACTTCCTTACCAAATTTTCACTTCTAAAGCAGCATGGCAACTATGCGCAATTTTTTTTAATCTATTTGTATCTATATAGATATAACTTTCAGAGCCTGGTTTTGCAAACTAGTTATGTACAGTGTTGTATCATGTGCGTACCTCTCAAGTGTCTTATTGTGTTCTGAGGAACGTTCCTCGTTCTGAAAAAAAGTCCATGTTTCTAGTTGTTCCACATTAAAAGGGTTTATCACACATTCACTGTTAAGAACTTTTGTAACTAGTATGCATGGTAAATAATACTGAATCATATTAATTCATCAGATTTAAAAATATATATATAATGCAACACATTTAACCATCCCCACAAACTTCCTAGCTGAAAGTGTTAGTAAGCTGTAACTATTCCACATTTTGCCTTTTTTGCTCCATATTAACAAGTTGGTGGTCTAAATTCTGATAATGGAAACTGAGGGGTATGATCCCGTGTCTTGTGAAAACTTCAGTCTACGTTTTTCCTTAATTGGGAGTAATGAGAGACTTGTACTTTTGGCAAGTGTAGTGGGTTAGGCAAAAATAAAAACAACAAAAAGCAATCATCTCTGTAAAGTTGATATATAGTCAGAAAAGGAAGATGTAAAATGTACAATTCCCAGTGCTTTTAGTTTTGGGAGAAGCACCCCCACCCCCACCCCCAAATACAGAGGGTTTTTTTTAACGATTTAGGGAAAATCATTGATATTTCAGTTTTCATTGCTTTTTTTAGTGTAAGGAGAAACACAAATATGCAGGTTAACCCTAACTTACAGATCAGTTACTGACAACTGACAAGTCACAATAGGCAGACCCTGTCTGACTGATTTAAACAGTGGTAGAAACGCATCTTCATGATGTAACAGCCAACAAATAACATCCACCTTTACAATATAAGATACAAGTACAATAATGCCTCATATTTAAAGTCTTTCTTTTATTGAAACTGTCACTTGTTTCAAAATCAGTAAAATTATTTGAAACTAATACATTTGTACCTAAGTAGCATTCGAGCCATACATCATTTTTATGAACTGGTCTCTCTAGCCTTAAAACTTTTGTCATTCTGTCTACTTGAGAGTGTGTACTGCAGAAAAATGCACTCCCTTAAAACTGATATTTTGCCTTTGTGACATTTTTCTTCTTTTAAGAGCAATGGGTTGACCTGCAGTGTGGAACTAAAGTGAAACGGTTAGTAAACTTTAACGCCATAACAGAGTGTAAAAAATGTTTTGTTTTAAAGGATTTTTGAAGCTTGTTTAATTCTGCATATGCATGACTATTTCAAACAACTCAGTTGCATTTAACTAATCTAATCTAATTAATACTTAATATTTTCTTACGCATGGTATAAACCTTTTAGATGGTCACAAATAAATGTACCTCTCAAATGTACAGATTTTCACAGAATGTTCAAATTTTTGCTTCATATTTTTGGCCCATTTTTCATAAAATTGTGGTTTTCTGGAAAATTATTGGCAAGTCATTAAAAACTGAAGACAGAAAATAATGGCAGACATTTAAGTTTCAGACTTCATATCCTTCAATAATTTCATGCTAAAGCAAAACCTTTTATTCTATCAGCTTTCTAATTTTGTAACAGTAATATTGAAAAATTGTCCCTATGTTTGGGCCTTTGTCCCCCCACTCTTTATGGCTTTGTCCAGATTTCTTGCTCTAAGAGGTTGAAAGGTATGGCCAACTATACACTATACTATATAATATGTAATTCAAGAAAATATCTCCGCAAATATTGTATAATTTCAGTTAAATGAAAAACAAGAAACGTGGTTTATGATGATTATGTACAAAGGTTGTTAGTGCACATATTTTTCTTCACGGACATTGTTTATTCATAGCATGTCTGTCCAGTTTTTACGGCTGCATTTTGAAAGCTGAATCTACATGAAAAAACTTGCAGGCATTACTGAAAACTGGGTGTAGTTAAGTAAAAACTAAAAGCGGGAGGGGGTCAGATTGCAGCAGTTGTTTGAGATGAGTGAAAACTTTGGATGTAACTATTATCATTTTTTCTGGTCTTCCTGACCTCAGGGTCTTGTCATTCTTTGTCATTGTGGGACTTGTCACCTGTTAGATAAAATAGTTACTAGTTGTCACCAGAAGCTTACAGCTTTTCTTCATGCATTCGACATCTTATTGAGTCTTGATGATTACGTACGATCACCATTCTCCTTCAGGCAAAGCTTCGGAAGGAGTTTGGTGCTTGATAATTGCATTCATCCATACCCGCGTTATGAAATTATTAGTGCATGTATTGCTGCTTTATGGTTTGGAACTATAAACAGTAACATCCCTAACAAATATTCTAGCCTTCTCGGTGAGCTTTAGGCAAGTGCACTCCATCGCCCAAGATGATGCTGTGCAGTTATTTACAAAGTAGTGTCTCTGTTTAGTCTTTATTTTGATGTTTCAAACATTTATTTTTTATGCAACTACAATAAGCTTAACATTTCACTTAAAAAAGGGCACAAATGTGCCAGCCGAAATAACTAGACTAGCATTAGAACAGTTTTAAACTATGCTTGAATGGTACATATCTAGACACATCTTTACTGTTATGGTAGGCTGTTTTGTATTATAGCGATTTAAACTGCCCTTTCCGTTGCACAATATATACTAATTTGCTTTCCTCCTCCCTTTGCCTATTCGCCTGACAGATTCTGCAAATTGCTACCTGCAAAGAAAGAGATCACACTTTACATGGTGCATTGTGTCTCCTGGTGAGCTTTTCATTTGTTACACCAAAACTTAATCAGACTTGTTCACGAAGCACACCTAGCACAGACTGTGGGTTGGAGTAAGTAAAATTTATCTGATTTGTGTGATCTAGTTTTCAAGGAGGCAACTTTTATTGCCATCTGAAACAAATTAAATTATTGGCTTTATCAGGCAGAGTGGCCACGTCCTGTATAACTATTAGGTTTATGGCAGGCAACATAAAAAAGCTGATGACCTACCCCTGCAGGACAATATTGGGAGACTGGTCAATCTTAGACTGGATGGAGGATGGCTAATTGCCTTGTCTTGTCTTTTGAGTGAGGGGGCGCATTGAGGTCTTTTTCATATTCAGCACTGGCTCCATACAGCAGATATAATCACCGTGACAACTGAAATCTATAAGAGTACAAATAATGGAGATGAAATACGCAAATGATTAGCATGCTATAAAAAGTACAGTAAGTTTCTTAGGACTGAGTGTGCTATCACTAGTATGCTGATATTAGGGTATCCTAGTGTACAAATGTAAACGGTGATAGGTGTGCAAACATAATGCTCTGCTTTCAGCACCCCTCACTTTACAAGCCTCAGTCTTACCATGGTCAGTCATCATCCACTGCCTTATAACCCTCAGGTGTCCAGAATGTTGTTGAATGTCCTGATTTTTGTCTATTTTAGGTGTGTTCCTCATACAAGTTACAGTTTTCTAGCATCAATGTCAATAAATAATGACAGGCATTTGAGTGTCAGATTTAATATCTTTCAGAAATGCATGCTAATGAGTCTTACCACCTTCAATGAGTAGTTGCTCCTGTATGTAGAACAACAAGACTGTCTGGCAGAGTGTCACTTCCTTTTCACTTTTCATTTAACTCGAACTCGCACTACCATACCTAAAGACATTTCACCTCAAATAAAGAGACTTGCCTGTGTTCATTAAGTAATGCGGAATGCAGTAGAGGTAGCAAAACTAAGTAAACACTCGTACACCAATGAAAAGCAAGTGGCATATTTATGAATGAATTGCTGCATGCCTGCATGCCGCACAGTAGTTATATATAAATGCAGGAGAGTGGGTAAGAAGAACCAGAAGGAACGAAACGTAAGATGTGCAGTACAAAAATACACAGCGATGAGTTATCCTGACCCATCTTGTCTGACAGATGGCAAAATGCCAAGCTGGAGAAAAGCAGTGTGTGAGGCTGTTCTGCTTGGGCAAAATGAACAAATGTACACACACACACACACACACACACACACATATATATACTGTAACTATTAGGTCCATGTCAAAAACATTGAGATAAGCTTTTCTCCATCTTGTCAATTTGCCATCTGTCAAACAAAACAGGTCAGGATAAGTCATTGTTATATATTTTTGTACTGCATATCCTAAGTTTCTTCCCATCACTGACTTTGGGTTTGTAGAGTCTCAACTCACAAGTGGCATAAACAGTCTCGCACTAAAGCCTGTAAGTTTCCACACCCATGGACTCACAGTCAAAAGAGTGCCAGGTGACATGTATAATCCATAAGAATGTATACAGACAGCATTCAGTAAATTGACATGAAAGATACAAAATACAGGGAAGTCATGAGTTAAAATGAAGGATTGTCTCCACAGCACAGATATGTGTGGATAACAAATCACAGACAGGAGATAAAATGGAAATATTTTCATCTTATCTGAAAGTCGTGCTTTGGTAATGGCTGTATGAGCTCATCAACAAAGAACTGCTGCACTCAATGCAGCTTTACACTGACAGGATGCAGCTCGAAAATGGATGACATGATGGTATGAAGGAGGTGTATCCAGGAGAAATGATGGAAGGGCAGTGTAGCAAAGCCTTTTAGCCTGAGATTCAGAGTCCACTACTCAGCAGGAGGACAGACTAGAAATGGTTTGGGAATTCTGGTAAGTGTGAGGCTTCAGAAGAAAGTGAGAGACGTCATCATAATTAGTGACAGACTCTTGGAAATCAGACTTCAGCCTATGGTAGGGCAATATTCATAATCTCAGCCTATGCCCATAGCAGGGTTAGGATAGTGAGGTAAAGAGTGCATACAGGCAGTTGTAGGACCTACTAGATAAGCAGGACAGCATGAATTGGTGTTAATAATGGGTGACTTAAATGCACATATCGGGATAGACAGAACAGGACATGAGGTCCACATGGGTGGGGCAACAGAAATAAAGAAGGAGCTGCCATTCTAAACTTCTGTCTGGCAAATGTCTTGGCAATTCCTAACTCTTGGTTCAGCAATGCAGACAGTAACAAGATCACATATGAGAGTGGCCAACATGCAGTTCAGGTGGACTTCCTCCTAGTAAGGAAAGGGCACTGGGGTAGAATCAGTGATGGCAACGTCATCCCCATGAAACATTTGGCCCACAGTGTAAAACTTGTTGCCATAATCAGCTGCAAGCAATGGTCAAGAGAAGGTCTAATGTCAACACAGACCAGGCTGAAGACCTGGAAGTTGACTGGAGAAAAATCTAGCACCTCAAGTAGAAGAGGAAATAGGTAGAGTTGAAGAAGAATGGCAGCACCTCAAAACAGCATGTGTGAGGGGTACAGAGCTGATATGGGGCTGACTTAGGTATGGAAATAAGGTATTTAAGGAAAGGGGTGCTGGAATGCCAATGTCCAGGAAGTCATCAGAAGAAAGAAAAAGTGCTGGAAGCCCAAGCTCTACAACTCTCATAGTTATCTTCCTATGAGCCTATCTAAGCTCTCAACAATTTCTGTAGCTTCTGTCTAAGCTCTCACCTCCTACAGCTACCCTCACACAGCCCAACCTTGTAAATAATGTAAATAGCATTCTACTGCTGATGTGTGTGTATGTAAAGCGTATTTACATTTTCTTAAAAGGTTTGTATGTAAACTGTTTCCACACCTAACACATATCTGTTTTTCTCAAATGAAACCATGTAATCCCTACCTTCAACCTTAATGAATTTGTTAACTATGCATGATATTGAATGCATTTATGAGTAACTATTCTATGTAAGATCTTTAATATTAACTATCATTTGTATCTAAAGTGTATAATGCATCTTGGAGCTTTTCTCCCTAGGCCTCCAATGAAAATGGGTCAATTTGGCCCAGTGGACTTCCCCGGTAATCAAATTGCAAACAAATAAATAAATAAAATAAAAATTGGGAGACGGAAAAGACTGATCAGGCTAGGAAGGAATACTGGTTGGCTAACAAACAAGTTAAGACAAGAGTATCAAACAACAAGCCATTAAGGCATCAGAGGCAATGCACCATCTTCTGGAAAGCAAGCCAATCAATGTCACTACAAAGCTATATCAGGTTGCAAGTAAAAGATTGAAAGATAAAGAAGATAGTTATATATCCTTAAGAGATGCCAGCAACAACCTGCTCACCAGCCCACAGGACATCAAAGTCAGATGGAAGGAGTACTTCCAGCAGATTCTGAAAGGAGAAAACCCCACAGAAGCTGTACTGTCCCAGAAACAGCCTACAATGAGAGAAGAAGAGGAACCCACCTTAGAAGAAGTAAGAACAGCACTAAGGAAGATGAAGTCAGGGAAAGCAGCAGGCTCAGATGAGGTGACAGCAGATATGATAAAGCAGCAGGCTCAGATGAGGTCACAGCAGATATGATAAAGCAGCAGGCTCAGGTGAGGTCACAGCAGATATGATAAAGCAGCAGGCTCAGGTGAGGTCACAGCAGATATGATAAAGCAGCAGCAGGCTCAGGTGAGGTCACAGCAGAGATGATAAAGCAGCAGGCTCAGATGAGGTCACAGCAGAGATGATAAAGCAGCAGCAGGCTCAGGTGAGGTCACAGCAGATATGATAAAGCAGCAGGCTCAGGTGAGGTCACAGCAGAGATGATAAAGCAGCAGGCTCAGGTGAGGTCACAGCAGATATGATAAAGCAGCAGGCTCAGATGAGGTCACAGCAGATATGATAAAGCAGCAGGCTCAGGTGAGGTCACAGCAGAGATGATAAAGCAGCAGGCTCAGATGAGGTCACAGCAGATATGATAAAGCAGCAGGCTCAGATGAGGTCACTGCAGATATGATGAAGATGCTGGTGAGATAGAGGAGAAGTGGCTCTTGTGGCTACTCATAGCAGTGTGGATAGAAAGGCGTGTCCCAGATGACTGGAGAATAAGCATACTAGTGCCATTGTTCAAGAACAATGGGGACATCAACAACTGTGGGCAGTACAGAGACATCAAACACCAACCACATTGGATGAAAGTTCTAGAGAGGGTGATTTCATAAATATGCAAAGTAGTAGAAATTAATATGGATGATGAGCAGTTTGGACTCAGGCCAGGATGCAGCACAACTGACCCAGTAAATGCAGTGAGATAGATAATTGAAAAGAAGCTAGAGATGTGAGGAAAGATTTCATTTGGGCATTCCTAGACTTGGAGAAAGCGAATGACAAGGTCTTAAGAAAGCATTATAGGCAGTTTTGTCATGGTTCAAAGTCCCAGGAACATTGGTAGAATTAGTGTAAGTTACATAGAAGAATCCAACAGTGGTAGAATTAGTGTAAGTTACATAGAAGAATCCAACATTGGTAGAATTAGTGCAAGTTACATAGAAGAATCCAACAGTGGTAGAATTAGTGTAAGTTACATAGAAGAATCCAACATTGGTAGAATTAGTGCAAGTTACGTAGAAGAATCTAGCATTGGTAGAATTAGTGCAAGTTACGCAGAAGAATCCAACATTGGTAGAATTAGTGCAAGTTACGTAGAAGAATCCAACAGTGGTAGAATTAGTGCAAGCTACGTAGAAGAATCCAACATTTGTAGAATTAGTGCAAGTTATCAGTGGCGGCTGGTGACTTCAAATCACAGGGGGGCTGCAGGAGACAGCTGAATGGGTGGGGTCAATGGGGAAGGGGTGTGGTCAACCAGAAAGGGGAGGAGCTATGCACAAAACCACAACAAACTAACTTTAATTAAATACGCTGCCCTGGGTGGCAAACCATCATTATGAAAGTCCAATCAAGACAAAAATAAGTGTAGAAGAATAAAAATATTTCAATGCATTGGCTGCATGACAGCTTACTTAATATCTAGATGGAAACAAAAGGTTGTGAGGCATGAAAAAATAAATTACTTTTTAAATACATTACTGGAATGCCAGTCAAAATCAAGTATAAGAAAAACCAGAAGCACTCAACTCAAACCACTTCTCCTTGCACTGCAGTCCTAATTATAATATATTCAGCTTTATTAAAGTACCAAGTAACATGCTGAAAGTAGAAATCTATGTGATGCCCCCACTTGTAAAAATGTTTCTTATCCAAAAAAGACCTGCTGCCTGACACCTTGTTTCATGGGGAAAACATGATAAAAGTAAAAAATGAAACGCATAAACAAGAAACAAGCTCAAGATACATTGCTTAAAGGATTACTGTACAGGTTATGGACCACACATGACTGGCATTCTGTTTAGTTTACGGGTAAAGTCTGTAGAGATGACTGGAAGTCTCCAACAAGTGTAATGAGCTTTTTAAAATAATGGAATCCTGTCCTTTAATACCCAAGGCTTATACATTATCTAGTCAAGTATTCTCTGCATGGCAACAACAGAAAGGCTTTCAATGTTGGCAATTCTTTAACAGTATGCTTATTAAAGCTTACTTGCATCTTACGATCTCAGACAAGCTTACCTTATGGTCATTAAAGCATTGCTACTTAAACACAGAGCAACAGGCACTTCGAGTAATAAGCATAAATCAACAGTACAACAATATGACAGAAACCAGACCATTCTGCAAAATCAAGGACAGATGAAAAACCACTGTAGTACTTATGCAGTGTGTCCTCCCCATCCAAGGTAGATACAACTACTCCTTGCCTTGCTTGGACACATCCAGAGTCACTACATGGGGGAGTGGGGTGCAAGAAGCATGTCACAATTTGAAATCTCTCTGGCTGACTGTGATGGCCCTGACACATTTGTCATACCTCTCAACCTCAAGAGCAAGAAATCTGGACAAAGCCATACACAGAAGTGGGACAAAGGCCAAAAAATAAGGACAACTTTTAAATATTGCTCTAATAAACTTAGAAAGATAATAGAATAGGTTTTGCATTAGTATGTATTTTCTGAAGGGTATAAAATCTGACACTCAAATGTCTGTCATTTTCTAACTTCAGTCTTTAGTGATTTGTCACTAATTTGCCAAAAAACACAATTTTATGAAAAATGGACCAAAAATGTGATGCAAAAATATAAAATAGACACACAATACAGCTGCTACCTGTCAAAGAAGGGACACTTTAATATTAGTACTGCTACCTTGAGCAGCTGACAAAATAAAAGAATCTACATGCATTTCAAGTAATCTATAACTTTGATTATTACAGTTATTTCTTAATTGTAAACCCTCCATGTTTTCTTCCAAAATTGCTATTTTGCGGAGGGATTATTAAGGGGAAGAGCAACATTTTGAGCCAAAAATTGGGGACAGTTGAGAGGTTGGCTATGCCTAATTCTATAAAGCAATTTACTTGCATGTACCTCTCAACCTGTTAATGCAGTACATCTGAACAAGGCCAAATATATTGGGGGCACATATAAACAGTACTAAAAATTGCTCTTGTATAAATTGAGACAGTTGATAGAACAGCTCTTACTTTAACATGCATTTTTCTGAAGGTTATGAAGTCTGAAACTTATTATTTAGTGACTTAATTCCTAAATGATTTGCCAGAAAACTACAAATTTTATGAAGAACAAACCAAAAATAAGAAGCAAAAATCTATTCATTCTTTGAAAATCTGGACAGTTGGGAGGTATAGTTCAGCTGGGCCTGTCTGAGTTTGCTGCCATTCCCCCCTGACAAAATAATGGTTGAATGGAGCCTCTGCAGCCATTCCAATGAACCATTACTTGGCTATTTCACTCCATTTACCATAAAAACTAATGTGCGTACTGCTTTACTTCTATGATGAGTTAGACTTCATTTGAAAGTTTTATTTTGTATTTTACAGCACAAACACTAAGTCATCTGTTAAACAAAGCAATGCAGTCTCACAATGAAAACTTAGCATTAAAACTTCTCTGCCCTTGAAACTCACATTCATTGAAACAGCATTGAAACCCACATTCAAAGAAAATACATTTTGCTAGTGGCAGATAAAGATTAATTTTGGGCTGTTTTCAAATCATAGGCCCCTTGCATATGAAACATACATGTGCTCTTTGATACACCTTCCTCATTGTACTAAAATTATATTCCTTGTACAATACAGTACACTTGTTAGAGGGTGTTTTAAATTTGTTTTGAACAGTTTTCCAGTAAGCAATGAAACAAACCATATGCACCCATAATGGCAAAACTGCCCAGTTGAGAACATTTATCATAAAAAAGTCTACTCAGACTTCCACAGTCCACCATTATTAGTAAATATACACAATTCTACAGTCCACCATTATTAGTAAATATGCACAATTCCACAGTCCACCATTATTAGTAAATATGCACAATTCTACAGTCCACCATTATCAGTAAATATGCACAATTCTACAGTCCACCTTTATCAGTAAATATGCACAATTCTACAGTCCATTATCAGTAAATATGCACAATCTCTGAAGTAAGTCATCTAAATAATTCCACATTAAAGAAATCTGTAACTAATGAAGCGGTTGCTGCTAGCAATCACCTTTATATTTCATGGTTTCATCGAAAAATAAAGTGTCTGTTGCCCCTCAGGAATAAATTGCCTACATTACATTAAAAAATGATAAGCTAATAATATTGCAAGAGGAAATGGATGGCAAACTGATAACGAACTCATAGTTAGTATCTTCACCAAGGAGAACATTCTCAGTACGGCAGCATCCACCCCTTGTGGGAGTAGAACCCACAGCCTTCTGCATCAAAAGCAAGTACACAACCTGTTGTGCTATAGTATTAACTAGGCAAAGCACTAAACTTCTATTCCCCTGCAGCTCTCAGCTCCTTGTAAAATCTACTCAATACTCAACTGCATCTCAACTTCGCAGCTCAACAAAACTGGAAAAAGCCAAAATGTATTCCCCGGGGCTCAAAAGCCCAAAAACCAGGGACACATTAAACATTGCTTGTATAATCTTGGAAAGTTGCTAGAATAAAATGTTGTGTTGCCACCATACATTTTACTGCCAAGGTCCCTGAGCAAAAAACAGTCAGAGTAACATAACACTATGCCACATCAGCTGCTTTGTAAAAGAGAGGAAGACTGAAACTTAAATGGCTATCATTTAGTGAATTCAGTTCTCACCATAGCTGTCAACCTCTTAGTACAAAACACCTGGACAAACCCAGTAATGTGGGAATACAGCCCTCAAACATATTCAGTGAATTCAGTTCTTGCCATAGCTGTCAACCTTAGCACAAAAACCTGGACGAAGCCAATAATGGGGGAATACAGTCCCAAAAATAGGGACAAATTTAAAATATTCATCTTATAAACTTAGAAAATTGCTAGAAAAAAAGGTTGTGCTACTATGTATTCTGAAGAACATGAAGTTTGAAATTCAAATGCTGGTCAATTTTACTGCTGACAGAACAAAAACAATTTTCAGCAGAGACCCAGGGATTAATACTGCAGACACGTCTTTGTAAAATGACAGGGCACCAGAGCAAATCCACACAAACACAAGGAGGAGATGCAGACTCCACACAGAAGGCACCCCAACCAAGAATCAAACCAGAAAACCTATAGCTGTGAGGCAACAATACTAACACTGCACCATCAAATATGCAAGGAATTAAACATTCAGAAACCTGAAGTCTGAAATTCAAATGCCTGTCAATTTTACTGCTGACAGAACAAAAACAATTTTCAGCAGAGATGCAGGGATTAATACCGCAGACACGTCTTTGTAAAATGGCAGGGCACCAGAGCAAATCCACACAGACACTGGGAGGAGATGCAGACTCCACACAGAAGCCACCCCAACCAAGAATCAAACCAGAAAGCCTATAGCTGTGAGGCAACAATATTACCACTGCACCATCAAATATGCAAGGAATTAAACATTCAGAAACCCTTAAGTCTGAAATTCAAATGCCTGTCAATTTTATTTAACATTTTTTAATCAGGACAGTCTGACTTGGAACAAAAAAACAATTTTCAGCAGAAGCCCAGGAAGAAATAATGCAGACATGTCTTTGTAACATGGGAGGACACAAAAGCAAACCCACACAAACACAGGGAGAAGATACAGACCCCACAAAGAAGGAACCCCAGCCAAGAATCAAACCCGAGAACCTGCAGCTGTGAGGCAACAATGCTACCAGTGCACCATCAAATAAAAACAAACCCATACAAACACAGGGAGAATATAACAGACCCCACAAAGAAGAAACCCCAGCCAAGAATCAAACCTGAGAACCTGCAGCTGTGAGGCAACAATGCTATCAGTGCAACATCAAATAAAAGCAAACCCACACAAAATCAGGGAGAAGATAACAGACCCCACAAAGAAGGAACCCCAGCCAAGAATCAAACCTGAGAACCTGCAGCTGTGAGGCAACAGTGCTACTACTACACCATCAAATATCAAGCATTGCAACATTTACAAACCACAGATATTATGAGAAACAGATCAGATCGAATATGAGGCAAAAATCTGCAATTTTTTTGCAAATGCTGGTGGGTAGGGAACTCAAGTCTTTAACACCTGCATACAGGGTACAGGGTTCAAGCCTGAGGTATTCCCTACCACACCACCATGAGCACTTGGGGCATTTACACACACACACACACACACACACACACACACACACATTCAATTCAGCAGCAAGTACCATAAATTTAATCCAGTATAAACATTGTAAATGTAAAAAGCACCATACACTTACCTGTCTGTTCTCCATAATATATCCAGCAAACGTACATCCTGCCCGCGAGATACGAGACTGTCCTGACTGCTGCTGTTGCAGTCCGGACCCGACACATAATCCCAGTGAGTCTGTGCACTTTAAAAGTGCACAGACGTCTCCTTGTGTTTCCCTATGGGGACTGCCGGACTGCCTGGAGCATGCGCATAGACCGACAGTAGTTGGGACTACTGCGCATGCGCGAAGTCCGCGAAATATTAAAATTTTTTTTATATTTTTTATTTTGAGGGGGGTGCAGTCCGGCAGTCCAATAGCACGGGCCACCCCTGCAAGTTATGCAGAAGAATCCAACAGTGGTAGAATTAGTGCAAGTTATGTAGAAGAATCCAACAGTAGTAGAATTAGTGCAAGTTACGTAGAAGAATCCAACATTGGTAGAATTAGTGCAAGTTACGTAGAAGAACCCAACATTGGTAGAATTAGTGCAAGTTATGTAGAAGAATCCAACAGTGGTAGAATTAGTGCAAGTTACGTAGAAGAATCCAACATTGGTAGAATTAGTGCAAGTTGCGTAGAAGAATCCAACATTGGTAGAATTAGTGCAAGTTACGTAGAAGAATCCAACATTGGTAGAATTAGAGCAAGTTATGAAGAAGAATCCAACATTGGTAGAATTAGAGCAAGTTACATAGAAGAATCCAACATTGGTAGAATTAGTGCAAGTTACATAGAAGAATCCAACACTGGTAGAATTAGTGCAAGTTATGCAGAAGAATCCAACATTGGTAGAATTAGTGCAAGTTACGTAGAAGAATCCAACACTGGTAGAATTAGTGCAAGCTACGTAGAAGAATCCAACATTGGTAGAATTAGTGCAAGTTACGCAGAAGAATCCAACATAGGTAGAATTAGTGCAAGTTACGTAGAAGAATCCAACAGTGGTAGAATTAGGGCAAGTTACGTAGAAGATTCCAACAGTGGTAGAATTAGTGCAAGTTACGTAGAAGAATCCAACATTGGTAGAATTAGTGCAAGTTACGCAGAAGAATCCAACAGTGGTAGAATTAGTGCAAGTTACGTAGAAGAATCCAACAGTGGTAGAATTAGTGCAAGTTACGTAGAAGAATCCAACATTGGTAGAATTAGTGCAAGTTACGCAGAAGAATCCAACATTGGTAGAATCAGTGCAAGTTACGTAGAAGAATCCAACAGTGGTAGAATTAGTGCAAGTTACGTAGAAGAATCCAACAGTGGTAGAATTAGTGCAAGTTACGTAGAAGAATCCAATTGGTAGAATTAGAGCAAGTTACGTAGAAGAATCCAACATTGGTAGAATTAGTGCAAGTTACATAGGAGAATCCAACATTGGTAGAATTAGTGCAAGTTACGTAGAAGAATCCAACATTGGTAGAATTAGTGCAAGTTATGCAGAAGAATCCAACATTGGTAGAATTAGTGCAAGTTACGTAGAAAAATCCAACACTGGTAGAATTAGTGCAAGCTATGTAGAAGAATCCAACATTGGTAGAATTAGTGCAAGTTACGCAGAAGATTCCAACATTGGTAGAATTAGTGCAAGTTACGTAAAAGAATCCAACAGTGGTAGAATTAGTGCAAGTTACGTAAAAGAATCCAACAGTGGTAGAATTAGTGCAAGTTACGTAGAAGAATCCAACAGTAGTAGAATTTGTGCAAGTTACGTAGAAGAATCCAACAGTAGTAGAATTAGTGCAAGTTACGTAGAAGAACCCAACATTGGTAGAATTAGTGCAAGTTGCGTAGAAGAATCCAACAGTGGTAGAATTAGTGCAAATTACGTAGAAGAATCCAACATTGGTAGAATTAGTGCAAGTTACGTAGAAGAATCCAACATTGTTAGAATTACTGCAAGTTATGCAGAAGAATCCAACATTGGTAGAATTAGTTCAAGTTACATAGAAGAATCCAACACTGGTAGAATTAGTGCAAGCTATGTAGAAGAATCCAACATTGGTAGAATTAGTGCAAGTTACGTAAAAGAATCCAACAGTGGCAGAATTAGTGCAAGTTACGTAGAAGATTCCAACAGTGGTAGAATTAGTGCAAGTTACGTAGAAGAATCCAACATTGGTAGAATTAGTGCAAGTTACGCAGAAGAATACAACAGTGGTAGAATTAGTGCAAGTTACGTAGAAGAATCCAACAGTGGTAGAATTAGTGCAAGTTACGTAGAAGAATCCAACAGTGGTAGAATTAGTGCAAGTTACATAGAAGAATTCAACATTGGTAGAATTAGTGCAAGTTACGTAGAAGAATCCAACAGTGGTAGAATCAGTGCAAGTTACGTAGAAAAATCCAACAGTGGTAGAATCAGTAGAAGTTACGTAGAAGAATCCAACATTGGTAGAATTAGTGCAAGTTATGCAGAAGAATCCAACAGTGGTAGAATTAGTGCAAGTTACGTAGAAGAATCCAACAGTGGTAGAATTAGTGCAAGTTATGTAGAAGAATCCAACAGTGGTAGAATTAGTGCAAGTTACGTAGAAGAATCCAACATTGGTAGAATTAGTGCAAGTTACGTAGAAGAATCCAACATTGGTAGAATTAGTGCAAGTTACGTAGAAGAATCCAACATTGGTAGAATTAGTGCATGTTACACAGAAGAATCCAACATTGGTAGAATTAGTGCAAGTTACGTAGAAGAATCCAACATTGGTAGAATTAGTGCAAGTTACGTAGAAGAATCCAACACTGGTAGAATTAGTGCAAGCTACCTAGAAGAATCCAACATTGGTAGAATTAGTGCAAATTACACAGAAGAATCCAACATTGGTAGAATTAGTGCAAGTTACATAGAAGAATCCAACAGTAGTACAATTAGTGCAAGTTACGTAGAAAAATCCAACAGTGGTAGAATTAGTGCAAGTTACATAGAAGAATCCAATATTGGTAGAATTAGTGCAAGTTACGCAGAAGAATCCAACAGTGGTAGAACTAGTGCAAGTTACGTAGAAGAATCCAACAGTGGTAGAATTAGTGCACGTTATGTAGAAGAATCCAACAGTGGTAGAATTAGTGCAAGTTACGTAGAAGAATCCAACATTGGTAGAATTAGTGCAAGTTACATAGAAGAATCCAACATTGGTAGAATTAGTGCAAGTTACATATAAGAATCCAACATTGGTAGAATTAGTGCAAGTTACGCAGAAGAATCCAACATTGGTAGAATTAATGCAAGTTATGTAGAAGAATCCAACATTGGTAGAATCAGTGCAAGTTACGTAGAAGAATCCAACATTGGTAGAATTAGTGCAAGCTATGTAGAAGAATCCAACATTGGTAGAATTAGTGCAAGTTACGTAGAAGAATCCAACATTGGTAGAATTAGTGCAAGTTACGTAGAAGAATCCAACATTGGTAGAATTAGTGCAAGCTACGTAGAAGAATCCAACATTTGTTGAATTAGTGCAAGTTATGCAGAAGAATCCAACATTGGTAGAATTAGTGCAAGTTACGCAGAAGAATCCAACATTTGTAGAATTAGTGCAAGTTACGTAGAAGAATCCAACAGTGGTAGAATTAGTGCAAGTTACATAGAAGAATCCAACAGTGGTAGAATTAGTGCAAGTTATGTAGAAGAATCCAACATTGGTAGAATTAGTGCAAGTTACGCAGAAGAATCCAACATTGGTAGAATTAGTGCAAGTTACGTAGAAGAATCCAACAGTGGTAGAATTAGTGCAAGTTACGTAGAAGAATCCAACATTGGTAGAATTAGTGCAAGTTACGTAGAAGAATCCAACATTGGTAGAATTAGTGCAAGTTATGCAGAAGAATCCAACATTGGTAGAATTAGTGCAAGTTACGTAGAAGAATCCAACATTGGTAGATTTAGTGCAAGTTATGCAGAAGAATCCAACATTGGTAGAATTAGTGCAAGTTACGTAGAAGAATCCAACATTGGTAGAATTAATGCAAGTTACGTAGAAGAATCCAAACCTGAAGTATGAATAGTAATCAGTCTTACAGGGGATCCCAATGGGAATGGATGTGAGTCAGGGCTCAGCTCTGAGTCAACTGCTGCTCATACTGGTGATGGACTAAAGTAGCAAACAGGTTTGAGGGGACTGATCAGCAAAGCTGCCTGTAATGCAGATGATGTGGCATTACAGGCAGACTCTGAGCAAGAACTTTAGCAAAGGATTTGAGAATGGAATGCAGCACCGAAGGCATCTGGGATGAAAGTGAGTACAGATAAGGCACTTGTAATTGCAACAAAAAGGTGAAATCCAAAGAAGTTGAGAAATGAGATAGAAGGGAAATTACTGGAATAGAAAAAGGTTCAAGAATCCAGGAGGAGTGGTAGAGGAGAAGGCAAGTTTGAATGAAGAGGTCAGAGCTAAAATCAGAGGGTCTGCAGCCAACTTTCACAGAGTGTCAGGTGTAGCATATTTTAGAAGAATGACAATGAAGCTGTAAAGTAAGGTGTACAAAACAGTGGTACAACCACTACTACTGTAGGGCAGAGAAACCTGGGCAGTAATGGCAGAGAAATTGAGGAAACTAGAGGTAATGGAGATGAAGTGCCTGAGATGGGTGGCAGGATACACACTGGGGGACAGACAAAGAAATAATAACATAAGAACAAATACCAAAGTAGCTCCAATTGCAGAAAAGGTCAAGCAGATCACATTACTGTAGTTGGGGCACATTTGCAGAAGAGCAGAAGACAGAAGGAAAGAGGAAGTGAAGGTGTCCAGCAAAGAGGTGGATGGATTGTGTGAGGGAAGACCTGTGACAGTCGGGCATGAGTGTTGAAAATGAATAGAGAGAAATGCCAACAGTGGACAAGACAGCTTGACACTATGTGGAAAATAGGAAAAAGGGGGGGGGGTGAGGTTGTTGATGATAATAATTACAAAACACCATGTTTCATGTGAGATTATATGACTTACCAAAAGATTCTTAATTTTAGTGGGGTTTCAGTGGAGAAAGGTGGCAGCTGTGTAAAATACTGTCATTTTTACCATGTCTGATGTGTTTATGTCAGATGATCGAGCTTTCAGAGACTTGATCGCCACATAGTACAGACCATATGTTTGAATTTCCGAAAGCTTAAAAGAAACAATACAGCAAAAATCTAAATTTTAAGGGAGGGCAAGCCCCACTGCACCCACAACAACCCCTGCAAATTATATATACCAACTCCTAAATCATACTACAGTGGGGGAAGTGTAAAGTCTCTGATACCCACTGTACTGCCATATCCATACAAATGCTTCAAGTTTTCAGAAAGTTGAATATCTCATATGGTCTCAACCATATGAAGTTCAAGTTTCTGAAAAGTCAGTCATCTGATGTAATCCGTGCCTGATATAAAGTCATTGCTTGCAACATCTTTGGCAGCAGGAACACTGTGAGGTAACGCGTTACACTGTTTTTGTAAATACATGCTACATTTACTTCGTGATAACTTGTTGGGAAGCAGGGTTTAAGAAGACTTATCCCTCAGATTTTTGGAGACGTTTGAAAATCTAGTTAAGTCTATAGAAGTAGTAGCTTCACTTGATTTTGAATTTGAAATATGCTTTTAACAGAGAAGGTTCACAGCCCTTTTTGTGAGTAGATGACATGTATCACTTGACATCATTTTAAATGAATGGTATGTTAGCAAACCAGAATTGTTCAGATGCTGTTTCATCAAAAGTAACCTACATTGTGATCTTGTCAGGTACTGTGAAAATTATTTTTTAATTTTTACTACTATATATATATATATATATATATATATATATATATATATATATATATATATATTCTTATTTATTTGTTTAAAGCTGCACTCCTTTTAATCATATATCTGTTGGACTGCAAATTATTTTTTTATTTTAGTGGAATGATTTATTATTTATTTATTTAATGGCACATTGATTACTCGGAAAGTCCATCTGGGTAGGTGCCCATTTTCAGTGGAAGTCCACGGAGAGAAGCTCCAAACTACAAAAAAATATAAGAATAATAAATTTACAATCATTAAAATTAATACCAAGACATCTACAGTTTATATAATTATACTAAATTAGGCATAGTGTGAAATCCTTGGTTAAGAATAGATACAACATATATGAGAATGATTTAATATTTGATGAAATTGTAGTTACTTTACAGATAAATTAAAGGTAAATTAGTATAATACAAACAGGAACTGCAATATGAAGTGAGAGAAAAACAGGGTTACAGTATATTTATCAAGACAGTCAGAGAAGAGAAATATATTGAAGTAAGAAAGTGAGTGAAGAGGGGACAGTAAGCAGGTATGAGGTATGAACAGGTACTTGTTCATATTTAGGGATATAAAGCAGTTGTCAGGTATGAAGAGGTACTTGTTCATATTTAGGGATATAAAGCAGGTGTGAGGTATGAACAGGTACTTGTTCATATTTAGGGATATAAAGCAGGTGTTAGGTATTGACAGGTACTTGTTCATATTTAGGGATACAAAGCAGGTGTGAGGGATGAACAGGTACTTGTTCATATTTAGGTATATAAAGCAGGTGTGAGGGATGAACAGGTACTTGTTCATATTTAGGGATATAAAGTAGGTGTTAGGTATCGACAGGTACTTGTTCATATTTAGGGATACAAAGCAGGTGTGAGGTATGAACAGGTACTTGTTCATATTTAGGGATATAAAGCAGGTGAGAGGTATGAACAGGTACTTGTTCATATTTAGGGATATAAAGCAGATGTGAGGGATGAACAGGTACTTGTTCATATTTAGGGATATAAAGCAGGTGTTAGGTATCGACAGGTACTTGTTCATATTTAGGGATACAAAGCAGGTGTGATGTATGAACAGGTACTTGTTCATATTTAGGGATATAAAGCAGGTGAGAGGTATGAACAGGTACTTGTTCATATTTAGGGATATAAAGCAGTTGTCAAGTATGAAGAGGTACTTGTTCATATTTAGGGATATAAAGCAGGTGTGAGGTATGAACAGGTACTTGTTCATATTTAGGGATATAAAGCAGGTGTGAGGGATGAACAGGTACTTGTTCATATTTAGGGATATAAAGCAGGTGTTAGGTATCGACAGGTACTTGTTCATATTTAGGGATACAAAGCAGGTGTGAGGTATGAACAGGTACTTGTTCATATTTAGGGATATAAAGCAGGTGAGAGGTATGAACAGGTACTTGTTCATATTTAGGGATATAAAGCAGGTGTGAGGGATGAACAGGTACTTGTTCATATTTAGGGATATAAAGCAGGTGTTAGGTATCGACAGGTACTTGTTCATATTTAGGGATACAAAGCAGGTGTGAGGTATGAACAGGTACTTGTTCATATTTAGGGATATAACACAGGTGTAAGGTATGAACAGGTACTTGTTCATATTTAGGGATATAAAGCAGGTGTGAGGTATGAACAGGTACTTGTTCATATTTAGGGATATAAAGCAGGTGAGAGGTATGAACAGGTACTTGTTCATATTTAAGAATATAAAGCAGGTGTGAGGTATGAACAGGTACTTGTTCATATTTAGGGATATAAAGCAGGTGTGAGGGATGAACAGGTACTTGTTCATATTTAAGGATATAAAGCAGGTGTGAGGTATGAACAGGTACCTGTTCATATTTAGAGATATAAAGCAGGTGTGAGGGATGAACAGGTACTTGTTCATATTTAGGGATATAACACAGGTGTAAGGTATGAACAGGTACTTGTTCATATTTAAGAATATAAAGCAGGTGTGAGGTATGAACAGGTACTTGTTCATATTAAGGGATATATTTTTTCTAGATTCATGTTGAATCATCAGAGGTATATTAGGTGAATGGGAAAAAAGGAAAACCATTCACTGAAACCACCTTTGATGGACAGCTTAACACGTTAATTTTTGTTAGAGTCTGATACTAATTAGGAATGTCATATCTTGTTATAATGTGTGGGGCTATAAAATAGTTATGTGAAACCTATAAAGTCATGCTGGATTTATGGGAGTTACATACGGATATCATCCAGTAGAATTTTGTTCTTGTAGAATTGTAATGGGTATCCAATGTAGGAGATCTTCCAGTATAGCCGTATTGCAGCCAGGCTGAATTTAAAGGCCAGTAATACGTATTTGTTTATTTTCAGGAAAATAATTAGTGCTGCTGAATTGAATTTTGGTATTAATTTGTTATAGAGGGAAATGTGGTAGTTGCTGGGAAATATTAGTGCAATACCACCAGCTTTCCCTTTAATATGGTCCCTATGGACGGTATTATGGCTGGGAGGTGGTGTAATTTCAGAGTCGTTTATGCTGGGTTTAAGACAAGTTTCAGTTATATGAAGAACAGAAGATGTATGTTCGTTAATCCAGGCTTGTAGTAGTTTGGTGGTTTATTTCTAATGTTTGTAATATTTATGGCAACAAAAGTTAGCAGCGGGGGGTGGGGTGGACCATTATGGGGTTAGGGTAGTGTGTGGAAGGGAGTTTTCTTGAGGTTGATTATAATATGTGGGGCCAAGATTGGTGTGAATGTATCCTCTTAGGAGGATTTTAGTATACTGGATTTTTTTTTTTTTTGAGAGTATTTTTCCGCAAGGCTCGGTTCTGGGACCCCTACTGTTCAGCATATATTTCTCAGAAATACAGGCAAACACAGGAGGACTATGGCTAACCAAGTTTGCCAACGACTGCAATCTGAGAGCCATAACTGACTCTCTGGCTGACACGGACATCCTTCAAAAAGGCCTTACTAAGACAGACAGGTGGTGTCATAGTCATGGCCTCAAGCTAAATGCCAAAAATTGCATAGTCATCCTGTTTGGGAAAAACAAAACACCCACAAATTACCACATAGGTATCAGCCCCCTTAATACAGAAGAGGTAATAAGAGATCTGGGGACCCAGGTAGATAGTAATCTCTCCTTTGACAATCATATTGCCAAAGTAGTTAGGAAATCCTTCTATGTGGCCCATCTAATTACTAAGGGGTTTGCATCTAGAAATAAAGAGGTTATAGTGCCCCTCTACTCGTCAGTCATCAGACCCATCATAGAGTACAATGCCCCATTTGGGATGTACCTCACAAGACACTTCCAACAGCTGGAAAGACCACAAAAGCACCTCACAAAGAGGATTACTGGCCTCAAACATATGTCTATGCAGCCCGACTGAAAAAACTCCGGCCGTACTCAATGACATATCGCTTACTCAGAGGTGATCTCTGCCTGAATTACAAAGCCATGCCCAATTCAGAATTGATGGACATGCTCCACCTAAAGAAATCCAAGTCACTGCAAGCCACGTGCTCTAGTGAGCTAAACCTTACCACAACAATAAATAGAACATGCTGGAGGGATAGAGTCCTGTCACAGAGACTCCCTATGCTTTGGAACAAAATTCCTAACTACATTAGGCAGAGCCCCTCACTAACACTCTTCAAGAGAAGCCTTGGCGAGTGGATGGGTAACAGAAAATACACCCCTGGGATCACTTCATTGGCTCTGCTTGACAGAGGCTCAGTTAATTAATCAATGGGGCGGCGAAAGCCGACACACTCTGGCTTGGCTTATAAATGCCCTCGGACAGATAACCTAGTACCTACCTATGAACCTATGAACTTAATTATTTTGATTTGAGTTGAAATGGAGTTAATCAGTCTAAACTTGGCGTGAAGGTGAGGGTCATCATTAAACGGGTTTGGTGTGATGTGTGGAGAGTTTAAGTAGGAGTGTGAATAGGTGGTTGGGACGGAGTTGGAGAGATGTTGAGAGATATTATTGAGTCTTGGTTGGATGAGAGATGGTTAAGTAGAAGGAGAAGAACAGAGGATAAGCTGAGGAGCAGCGATTTAGTAAAGGGTTCTGTATTTTATTGATGGCAGGTAGCGGGAAAATAGAGATCAAGAAAGAAGCAAGAAATTTCTGTGTTGTAGGATATTTAGTGGAGGTGGTGAAGTCTGTAAGGTGGGAGAAGGTAGGTAGGAAGGAAGTATTTTCTATGAAGGAGAGAGATTGTCCTGCTATCTCCTCTTATATCTCTGAAATGTAAGAAATAGAGGTGTTTGAAAGGACAGCATATGAGGATGTAGTTAAGATAGGAAACAGTGAAGGTTGATTTGGGGATGTAGGAGGTTAAATGTGGAGTAATAGATAGATAGTGTTGGGGAGGAAACACCAAACATGGATCCTAAGCTAAAATAAACCAAATGACCAACAAAAAGCTTAAGAACTGGACCACCAGGATGCACAGCACAGCACAGCAGAGTTCAGCAAAGTTACCAATTGCAGGTTGAATAAATCCAGGCACAAACTTGATAGTTGTAATAAGTCCAGGCACAGGAACCAGAAGACTGATACTGAGGTTTAATAAAACAATAAAAACACAATTAATTTAAGCACTTTCATCCAAGACAATTAAGGACTTCATCAGAATAGAACAAAGACACTGCTTAAGTACTAGGTTTAAAACTCTGATGTCATCCAAATTAGTTAAAATTTGGTCCAATTCTTAGGCTTTTTGTTGGTTACTGTTGGGGAGGAGTCGGAGCCTGAATGGATATAGTGCAAAGCAGTATGGGAGGGAGACGGTTGTGGCCAATGATGTTAAATGTTTAATGGGAGTTGGGAAATATGGAAATACAGCTAACAGTGTTTGTATGATAGTAGTAGTGTTGTTTTGGTTCTGTGAGGTTTTCACTTTCCAATTTGAAAAAGTGAAATACGGTTATTTTCATCCTAAGTGGCAATGTTTTTTTTAATCGTAACACTTGAGATCTTAATATGCTGTAGCAATGTTAGTCTTTTTTCTAGTTATACAAGAATAAAACTCCGTGTATACAGACCTCAGTACTTTAATAAACGAATAGTTTCAAAAACACAATCACAGATCTAGCGCTTTTATCTGCCGAATGCAGACTTCTTCAGAATAATGAATGTGTGGTGCCAAAGATTTTTATACATTTTAAAACAATTAATTAATCAATCAATTGCACAAATTCATTTATAATTTAAAGCCATACCTATTGTTTTCTAAAATACATTCCTTATGTGGTATACAGTTTAAACAGTCAATCACAAATTCTGTTAGGGACCTATCTAGTTAAAGTGCTTCTGTGCCTTTTGTTATTTAATAAATATTCTTATACAAGATTGTTAAAAAAAATACATATATTCTATAGCAAAATTTAAAATACAGATTGTGGTTTGTGTAATGTTATGTTACTACTTGTTGGCTGATAATTAATATAATGTTGTTAAATAAATAGTGAAATGAATGTGAACTATAATGACTTGTAAAAATGTATCTAAAAATATATATATATTATTATTAAAACTAATGTGAAACAATTTTGTTTAAAATAAAACAAAGTTACTGGCATGCGTGTTTTAAAAAATTATTATATAATACAATTTTAAAAAAATATATATAAAAAATCTAAAAAATGTATTTGTTGGTTATATTAGCACATGTTTTTACAAATGTAAACATGTTTTTTATTTTCGTAATGAAATCTTAGTATGGTGTGTGTTCAAACACTAACAAATGTTTATACACTAGAGGCTTTTTCCACTAATATAGCCTTAATGTTTGTGTACTCGTTAAGCCCAGGAGGGATGTTTGATTTTAGCCTCAGTTGCCACCTAATTTCTTTCTGAAGCAAGTTGTTTTTAACATCACCTCCCCTTGGATCAGGTTTAACGTGTTCCAAAATCCCAAACTTGAAATCAGTGAAACCTACACAGTCAACGGAATGTTTAAATAAGGCACTGGTCTCCTTTCTCTTATTAATATTGTAAATGTGTTCGTATATTCTTTCTCTGAGGGACCTCTCGGTCTTCCCCACATAGAAAGAAGGACATTTGGAACACGTAGCTAGATACACTAACATCTTGCTTCTACAGTTGCCCTTGCAAAAGGCAATTTTGCTTTTTAAGCCATTCTCCAATTTTAATTCAACAGTTTGATTAATATACATACATTGTCGACACCTGCCACATCTTTTGGTACCTTCCTTGGGGTCATATTTTTTATTTTCCATTTCGAAAAATCTTTTAAGATTTGTAGCTGTCTTGTATATAAATCTTGGTTTTTTTCCAACTGTCTGATATATCTCTTTATTGGTCTTGAAAATAGACCAATTGTTTTTGATAATATTAATAAAACAGTCAGAAAATCCATTGTACTCCACAATGCAGGCACCCATATAGTCCTTAGAATTGTCTGCCTTTTTCTCATTGGGAATAAATTTATTACCTAAAAGAGGTATATATTTTATACCCCATCCTTTATATACTTGTTCCAGAGTCTCACCAACTAGTAGTTTGGGATAACCCCTTTCCAAGAATTTTTCCATTAAAAAGGAAAATTCTTTTTGTAAATCTTGGTGTTGGGAGGTCATTCTGGCAATTCTGACAGCCTGTCCTTTAATAATACTTTTCTTTTGATGTAGGGGGTGTTGGCTGTTAAAATGTAAATAACTGTTGCACCATGTATTTTTACGAAAAATATTTGATTTAAAACCAGTAGTCCCCTTACTCAAAGTTATGTCAAGATAGTTTATAACCTTATTTTCAATTTCATGGGTGAAGGACAAGAAGGAAGTCGTTTGGTTGATGTATATCATAAATTCTTTTAAGTCCTCTATAGTGTCTTCCTCCCATAATATAAAAATATCATCCAGGAAACGAAGATATAGTTTTATATTTTTCTGATAAGGACTCTTAAAAATATATTCTTCTTCCCATTCAAGAAGGACCAAATTTGCATATATGGGGGCACAAGCTGCCCCCATAGCCACACCTGTGGTCTGCTTGTAATGTTCCCCTTGAAATGTAATAAAATTGTTGTCTAAGACTATTTCAGTCAACTCTAATAACAATTTTTTCCTGTCAAGGTTTAATTTGGAATGTTTGTGGACACAGTTCTCAAAGTACTCAAACCCATGTTTCCTGGGTATGCAAGTAAACAGTTCTTTAACATCAATGGTCACCATTTTAACTGTCTCTGACCATAATTCATTTGTTATTTTACCTAAAAAATCCCAGGAATCTTGCACCAAATGTGTCTGTTTTTTGACAATATCTTTTAATTGCTGGTCAATAAAAACAGACAGAGGTTGGGTTTTAGACTTTTTTGCCGAAACTATTGGGCGGAAGGGTGGTTTCAAAATATTTTTGTGTATCTTTGGTATTGCAAATATTTGTGGTATATAAGGATGGGTTTGTTTCAAGAAATTATATGTGTCCCTTCCTATTCTATTTTCAATAAGATATTCTTCTAACCAACTATCTATTCTTCTATATGCTATTTGTATTTCATTCATGGACACGGTGGTGTAGGTTCTTTGGTCCATCAATAATTCTGTTAAAACATTGTTATATGCTTCTTGATGGAAAATAACCATTCCCCCACCCTTATCTGGTTGCATAAATCTAAGATTTCTCTCTTTTCTTAGTTGTTCAAACAGAGTTAACTCTCTTTCATTTAAGTTGTTAATTTTATTCAACCTTTTTGTTGGCTCAAATGTGTCGTAAATGTCGTTCATAACTATAACCTCAAAAGTCCCAATCACAGGATGTAATGGGGGGTTGTAAATGCTGCTTCTCCTCAATACTTCTGTATGTTCAGTTAATGCAATAACAGGAGTATTGACAGCTTTCTGCTGTTTGCAAGTAAATTGCAGATTTAATTTTCGAAGGAATATTTTTAATTCCAGTAGTATGTTTGCCAAATCCCCATGTGTGGTCTTGACAAACTTGAACCCCTTGGAAAATAAATCAAAGTGTTCTTTTTCCACCTTTAGATTGGTATAGTTATGTATTTTGTAACCTTTGTATGTTTGTGTAATACCATTTTCCTCAAAAACTATTTCTTCTATCTCCCCCTCCTCCCTCTGGACCTCCATGCAAAATCTGTCCCATTCGTTAATTCCTGTGGTCCTGGATCCGAGGGGTTTCTTTGTTTGTTTGCTATTCTTTCCGATCTGCGTGGTCCTAAAAAAATGTCAGTTTCCTCATGAAAAGAATCCAACTCATCCATATGCCTGTTTCTGGTTTGAAACCTTTCCTGAAAATCCTGAAATTCAACCCTTTTATTACCTCCTGCATTCTTGTTATACCCATTTGCAGACCTATTAACATGGTTACCCTGATCTTTCCTAACCTTCTGAAATGGTAAGGGATAACTATTTCCTTTCTTGTACTGTGCTCTATCCCTGGATAGTTTACCTTGCTTCCTTATGTAAACTTTTTCTACCTTGACTTCAACTCTCTTTAAAATGTTTTTATATAAATTGTCATATTCTTCAAATAACAAGTCATTAATTATTTCATTCTGACATTCATTCACTTCATTAAAAAGTTTTTTTAACTTCACTTCATTATACTTAATCAGCTTAGACATTAAAGTAAAACCACAATCATCAAAAAACGCTTGCAAGTCATTTAAAACATTCTCGGTATATTGAATACCGAAAGGATATTTATAAAACCTAAGTCCTTGTGGGACTATTTTGTATATCAAACATTGATGTAAATAATTATTGTCAATCTCTAGGCATTTGTATTTATACAGTGTCTTTGCAAAAAGAAATAGTTTGTCTCTCAACGACATTTCAGATTCCCTGACAGCATTGTCCATTTCGTTTTGCATTTTGCCCCTTTGGGAATTATCAAGTATTTTGTCAAATGAATATACTTTTTCTATAATATCTTTATATTTAGTAGCATAACCGTCTTTCAACTGTCCCCCATTAACAACATGAATTTCCGCATCACCAGAGGTGTGCGGATAGGATTGAACAGTACCTTTTTGTGTTTGTACAGGTCTAGAAAGACGGTCGCTGTTGTTTCCCACACCTAAATCCCTTTTTGCAGATTTCGAATAAGGAATGGAACCATTTTCTTCCTTTTCCAACGAGCGCCCGTGGTTGAGCCCCTCTGCTTCTCCTTCTACGGTCGTCCTCTTGCCACCATAACTCCGTGGATCCGAGCGTGGAGATGACGTCACCGGCTGCGCTGGAAGATGACCAACGGTGCAATTACTCGTTTTCTTTCTCACAACAGGTTCCTCCTGCGAAAACAGTTCAATAAGTTTTGTGAGATCTCCCCGCAATGTAGAGATCTCTTCTCTTAACCGGGTTACTTCTCTTTGGGTTTCAATCAAATTAATGCTGTCGTTGAAGGGTATATCTAACCCTACGATGGTAGAATCATTAAGTGTTTGTTCCATAATCACGGCACCTTGTTAGACACAGTTTTTGAAGTTTAAAAGTCACAAAAATTCTGTACTGGGTCTGATAATACTCGGAGAACGTATACCAACACCAGGAATGAAAGTTCCAAAAACCAAACAAGAATAAAACTCCGTGTATACAGACCTCAGTACTTTAATAAACGAATAGTTTCAAAAACACAATCACAGATCTAGCGCTTTCATCTGCCGAATGCAGACTTCTTCAGAATAATGAATGTGTGGTGCCAAAGATTTTTATACATTTTAAAACAATTAATTAATCAATCAATTGCACAAATTCATTTATAATTTAAAGCCATACCTATTGTTTTCTAAAATACATTCCTTATGTGGTATACAGTTTAAACAGTCAATCACAAATTCTGTTAGGGACCTATCTAGTTAAAGTGCTTCTGTGCCTTTTGTTATTTAATAAATATTCTTATACAAGATTGTTAAAAAAAATACATATATTCTATAGCAAAATTTTTTCTAGTTATGCTAAAAATTCATTTTTACATTTTCAGGAATTTGGACATGGTTTAGATGTTCTTTGCATCTGGTGTCCTTTGACTGCAACATTGCATTCTCATGTGTAAGCTTGTCTTAATGTTTTCTATGTGGCAATGGTGTTTGTGTTGCAGGAATGTAGAGTACAACTCCTAACATTTTGAGAAGTGCCACTGAACCTTTCACACACCCCCAGCCATGGATAACTCCGGCACATGGGAACTATATTTAACAACTTGTCTGAAAGATTGCATTTTATGAATGTGCACACTCGCTCCAATACTGCATTACAATGGGAGTAACTTTATTTCAAACCACACACCTGTATGGTGAGTGCAAATTAGTTAGAAATGCTATGGTCCCTGAATCATCTAACTTAGACATCATATTCATATATCAGGTACACTCTCGAGGTGTTCCATATCCACCCTAATGATCAAGTCATTTACATTTCAAACACGCATACATTAAGTGGCATCCTACACTTTGGGTTGTTGACATACACTGTCATACTAGGGCCGTTACTGTGCTGCTTGTTACAGAAGTTAGTGGTGCAAGTTGTTGACATACACTGCCATACCACCCCACCTAAGCACCATGTTTAATCATAGTTCCCCATTAGGTTTTGTGCCCAATGAATGGTGCACAGCAACAGTTATCCCACTCCACAAAGGGGGAGCCACCACTGATCCCGGGAACTATCACCCCATTAGCCTGATGAGCCTGGTCTGTAAGGCCATGGAACATATCATCATGGAACTCATAAACAAAGACATCGGTAACCTCCTAATTCTGGACCCCACCCAGTTCAGGTTTGTGAAAGGCAGAGCATGCCTCCTGAACCTGATTGACATCTTTGAGGCAGTCATCAAAGCTGTAGACAAGGGTAAAATGGTTCACACAGCCTATCTTGACCTCGCCAAGGCTTTTGACACCATCCCCCATTCTGGAACTATAGCTAAACTCACTAAACTAGGTATAAATCCCTACGTCACAAGATGGGATGCCAGTTGGCTCACTGACAGAACCCACACTGTAAAATTTCAGACTCCAAATCTGACTTCAAACCAGTGACAAGTGGAGTACCACAGGGTTCAGTCCTGGGACCTCTCCTGTTTGGTATCTACTTCTCTGAAGTACAGGCTACCACAGAAGGCCTTTGGCTAACGAAGTTCGCAGATGACTGCAAACTAGGAGCCATAGTTGAGTCCCCAAATAATGTGGACAGCCTACAGAAGGGCCTCACTTGAGACAGATGCCTGGTGTCAGAGCCATGGCCTCAAGCTCAATGCCAAAAAGTGCATTGTCATCCCCTTTGGTAAAATCTCTTTACCCATGAACTACCAGTCTACTTAACGCCGAATGTGTGATAAGAGACCTGGGGACTCAGGTGGACAGTAGTTTCTCCTTTGATATTCACATTGCCACAGTAGTCAGGAAATCCTTCTACATGGCACACCTTGTCACAAAAAGGTTCTCATCTAGGAATAAAGAGGTCATTGTTCCCCTCTACTCGAAACTCATTAGACCCATTATAGAGTACAATGCCCCTTTTGGAATGTACCTCACAAGACATCTGCAGAAGCTGGAAAGGCCACATAAGTACCTCACAAAGAGGATTACTGGCCTCAAACAGATGCCCTACACTGACCATCTCAAAAAACTCCAGCTTTACTCCGTAGCATATCGCCTACTCTGAGGTGATCTCTGCCTAACATATAAAGCTATGTCAAACCCAGAGCTGTTGGACATGCTAAACCTAAAGAAATCCCAATCCCTCTGAGCTACAACACTCTAGGGAACTAAACCTTGTCACCACAGTAAACAGGACATGCTGGAGGAATAGATTCCTGTCCCAGAAACTTCCCATACTCTGGAACAAGCTACTCATTTATGTTAAGCAACGTCCCTCACTAGTACACTTCAAGAAAAATCTTGATAAGTAGATGGGAAATAGGAAATACACCCTGGGGATCACTTATGTGGCTCTGCTTGACAGGGCACAGGAAAATAACTTTCTTGGGTGGTGTAAGCCAGGGAATCTTGTCGGCTAGGCTTACTTAGGCCCTTGGGCCGATAGCCTAGTACCTATGAACTATCATACCAGGGCCGTTACTGTGCTGTTTGTTACAGTCGTTAGTGGTGCAGGTTTTTGACATACACTGCCATACCAGGGCTTTTACTGTGCTGCTTGTTACAGAAGTTAGTGCCGCAGGTTGTTGACATGCACTGCTATACCAGGGCCATTACTGTGCTGCTTGTTACAGACGTTAGTGATGCAGGTTGTCGACATGCACTGCCATACCAGGGTCATTACTGTAGTCATTGTTACAGAAGTTAGTGACGCAGGTTGTTGACATACACTGCCATACCAGGGTCATTACTGTAGTCATTGTTACAGACGTTAGTGACATAGGTTTTTGACATGCACTGCCATACCAGGGCTGTTACTGTGCTGCTTGTTACAGAAATTAGTGGTGCAGGTTGTCGACATACACTGGCATACTAGGGTCGTTACCGTCCTGCTTGTTACATACGTTAGTGGTGCAGGTTGTTGACATACATTGCCATACCAGGGCTGTTACTGTGCTCATTGTTACAGAAATTAGTGGTGCAGGTTTTTGACATGCACTGCCATACCAGGGTCATTACTGTGCTGCTTGTTACAGACGTTAGTGACGCAGGTTGTCGACATGCACTGCCATACCAGGGCTGTTACTGTGCTGCTTGTTACAGACATTAGTGGTGCAGGTTGTTGACATACATTGCCATACCAGGGCTGTTACTGTGCTGCTTGTTACAGATGTTAGTGGTGCAGGTTGTTGACATACATTGCCATACCAGGGCTGTTACTGTGCTGCTTGTTACAGAAGTTAGTGACGCAGGTTGTCGACATGCACTGCCATACCAGGGCCATTACTGTGCTGCTTGTTACAGACGTTAGTGACGCAGGTTGTCGACATGCACTGCCATACCAGGGCTGTTACTGTGCTGCTTGTTACAGACGTTAGTGGTGCAGGTTGTTGACATACACTGCTATACCAGGGCCATTACTGTGCTGCTTGTTACAGTAGTTAGTGGTGCAGGTTGTTGACATACACTGCCATACCAGGGCCATTACTGTGCTGCTTGTTACAGAAGTTAGTGGTGCAGGTTGTCAATATGTACTGCCACCATACCAGGGCCATTACTGTGCTGCTTGTTACAGACGTTAGTGGTGCAGGTTGTTGACATACACTGCCATACCAGGGCTGTTACTGTGCTCATTGTTACAGAAGTTAGTGGTGCAGGTTGTTGACATACACTGCCACCATACCAGGGCCATTACTGTGCTGCTTGTTACAGTAGTTAGTGGCACAGGTACTGCTACAACATCCACTGCTATTTATCAGCCATTTACAGCCTTGAGTCTTTCCTTGCCATTTTGGGGAAATACGGAGTGTTAGTGTGGATTTCATAGCATGTCATCTCCTGCTGTGCATTCTGTCCTGTGGAAATAGGCCTACATCATGCCATTCAGGGGTGTTATGGATAGGTATGGGCTGGACATTCAAAGGTAAGTAGAATAACCGAAATCTGAACTACTGCGAGCCGTATATTATAAGCTATAGATTACATATTATTGCCATATATTACAAGCCGTATATTATTAGTTCTGGCTGGTTTCCATTGAGTGAGACATTCATACCTCCTGCTAACTTAAGCATACTGGAGCGGGCTTGCACTGTCAGTATATTTACATTCTGTATAACGTTTCATTCATAAATGCAATGAAGCCTTTCTGCACTTTGATTTTTACTTGCTAAGTCAAAGCTGCTAACATTGTTACTTTAATCACCTTATAAATGCACAAAATGTGTGAGACGGTTTCATAAGCATACAGCTCAACATGCTTTCTTTAAGTGAAGTCATTGAGGTGTATTAAGTCTTAAACTCTCTGCTTTTGTGCTTGTAAATCAAAACTAAACTACACTGTGATTTGAGTCTCTGTATAAAGAAAATCCACACTAAATATTGTATTTCTGTACTGGAAATTAGACTGCTTTGTGAAAAGATAAAATTATTATTTTTTCTTTTTTTATCGCCCACATTGTCCTTGTACAGGACATTCTGAGCAAGTTGCTTTTGTTTTAACCTACTTCTTTTTCTGGTGTGTAAGAGCATGCCACCATTCCTATTAACAGCGAAAGATAGCCGAATACAAAATTAGGTCTCCTTTGTATTCTGAAGGCTGGCTGACAGCTCCCACTATAAATATTCGCCCTCACATTTTGTGCTGTAACAGTGTATAACACATTGCTATATTCTAAGAAAGGTTTTACATTCTGCTGATATCAGTAGACCTAAGAGCATGCATTTTGTTTTATCCTTGAAATAAAAAGAAAATTACTGTCAGCAGGCGGAATGGCCAGGAAGATGTATCTGGTTGGGGTGTGGGAGGTTATGTGTTTGTTGTTGGCTGTCCAAATGTAGGAAAGAGGTTGACTTCCACTACAGAAACTGACTTGAGAATCAAATTATTCTGCCAAGAATAACAAGATGAAAATCAAGCATTTATTAGTGCAGAATATGTTACTGTACTGCTGTATACTGACGTGGAGCAATATATAATGAAACTTTAACCATGTTATTCATTGTTACCAAATAAAAAAAGAGCAAGAAACACAAGCATAGTGCTGCTTTTCAAATTTAAAGAGCAAAAGAACCATAATGCCATGATCGTGTGTGTGTGTGTGTGTGTGTGTGTGTGTGTGTGTGTGTGTGTGTGTGTGTGTGTCTGTGTGTGTGTCTTGTGTGTGTGTGGGTTCATGTCAGCATCAGTGAGTGCATACGTGCATGTGTGTGTGTGTGTGTGGGTGTATGGGTTCATGTCAGCATCAGTGAGTGCATACGTGCATGCATGTGTGTATGGGTTCATGTCAGCATCAGTGAGTGCATATGTGCATGCGTGTGTGTGTGGGTGAGTGGGTTCATGTCAGCATCAGTGAGTGCATACATGCATGCGTGTGTGTGTGGGTTCATGTCAGCATCAGTGAGTGCATACGTGCATGCGTGTGTGTATGGGTTCATGTCAGCATCAGTGAGTGCATACGTGCTTATGGGTGAGTGGGTTCATTTGTGTGTGTTTTAGGAGGGTATATGCCTACTTGTGCTCTCGATGCATATTTTTTGTTTGTTTGTTTGCTTACAAGAGAAGAATGTCAAGATTCTAATACCCAACACATTACAAGGCCACAAATATGACCATCCAACATGTTTGAAATGATCCTTATAAAATTATTTTACGAGTGGATGGCAAAGTCAAGAAAACTGTAATAAAACATAATAATTAAATATAGTTCCAACTGTGTTTCCCCATCTGTGCAGTGTTTCATTTCAACATTATGCATCAATGAATACATCTTGTATGAACATAAAACACTTTGTTCCAGAACAGTCTGGTTATCTCTGTCTGAGATCTCAGCATACTTTGTCACCACAGTAGCATCATCTTGACAACAGACTCACCAGACTCTGTCACAGTTTGACAAGGGCCCCTGTGATACTTCAGGAATCCTCTACAAGACCTAAATGAGGCAATAACATCTTATATATAGGCGCATTTCCATAGTAATTAAATTAAACCTATATTGGACTACATTTTATTTAAGTAGTATAGAAGTGGAATGTTCTTCCAAGATTGGTACTGATTAGCTATGTTCCTATATTTATTTAAACTGCAGCATTTTAGAACAAATATGAAATTTGCATCTTTTGGTCTACATTATCGCTGCAGTGAATGCTTTTTATGGAACAGGACTCCCATGTAGCTGCTGCTGAGGAGCTAGTCTTCCAGAACTGAGCAGTGCCAGCATATCAGCATGTCGCAGCTGTCAGTGTGAAACTATGTGTCATACATGCAAACTGAGTAACGCATGCTGCAACCCAGACATCACAGGACATTTCCTGCACTAAGTTTAAATATGCTCACTCCTCCCTTGTAAGTAACTAGTTGAAACATTTATCTATATTTGTACCATTTCTCGCAATTTTTTTGCTATAAGGAATGAATGTAAAGACTTAAGCAGTGAAAAGTTATGGGCCTTCAGAAGCCATGTATCTAAATCACTGGTGTGTCCTTAAATGGTCTTCCATATATCCCATATGCCTTCACTGTAGACTGCTTAAGATTTTATACACTGAAGACAGTAGCTTGGTTGAGTCTGTCCCTCGGTTTTTACAGAATGTTTTGTCTGTGTGATATTTTTATTCTTTGTTGTGACCTTTCTAGAGTGACATAGGGCAACTTTTTGTTAAGTCAATTATCCCACGTATTTACATACTGGTATAAAACAGATTATCTTTTCTGGACCCCAGGAGACTGATCTCAGTGATTTTGAATGAAGGGATACCCTATAAACACCACCAAAGAAAACAATGCTATTATAAATGCTTCTCATTTAAATAGAATGCAAACAATTGCTATGGTAAATTCAAGGATAACACAAATTATTTAAATGGTGTATCCCAAACCTTCAGACAATGGCATTCAACATGTAATTCTAGCATGGTGTGTTGTTTTTATTGTATTTGTACAGGGTTGACAACCTCTTTAATTTGCCTGTTAGCATGTCTGTTCAGACATTTCATCTGTCTTGATGTCTCCCACATTTTCTTATTACCAACACTCTGTTTCAATTCTGAGGGTATTCAGATAGAGAATTGAATGGGCTACTAGAGGAAGGTGTATTCCTGAAGAATTCCAGAAGACAGATTGCTGGCTAAGTTACTTTTCCTGAGATAATCACAATGCCTTTCACAACACTTTTCATAGGTCTTATATGGAAGACACTGACCTCCATTTGGAAAACTAATATAAATATTCTGTAAGAATTGATAGGATTGTAGAATACTGCAATGAACTAGAAATAACTGAAAGAAACTGGAATGAGGCTGGAATGAATGTTTTCTTTTTTAATTATCCAGAAATGTGCTGAACAAGTGCCAGTATCTCCATAATGTGCCAAATCTTTTTGTACCTTTCAGATTAAAAGTCTGTATACGCTGAGTATCAGTCGAAACATACTTACTTCTGTGCCTGAAATATGTCTCCAAATAATACCAAAACTCAATAAATTTCTAAACACCTCTTTAACTTTGGTTCTCAATCCTGTTTGTACTGCACATTCTGTTAGCGCATTTTATTCTTAGCAGTACTCTTGACTGAAGGTTACTGAAACATTCCTTTCTGTAGTGTCTGCATATAAAATGTAAAATAAAAGTATGTCTGCTTTAATGTGGCTGCATTTCTAGGCCTTTAAATAAAAACGGTACTTACATATTATCGCAACCAGATTTTTGTGATAATACGGCTTGCTTCCCAGTGTGTGACTGTAACCATAAATGTATGCAGACTCACACAGAGAATGTTATCTGCAAAAAAAAAAAAAACATTTTGTTGAGGTAGGAATAGTGTAGTACTTGAAAAATGACTGCTTGTTTGAACCTATGCCGTTTCCCGACATCATGTCAGTCATAGTAGTTTTCCAAGTCCTGTTATGTGTGCACACAACACAGCAGAAGTATGTGAAATGGAGTAATTACTCTGAATCATAATCACAGCACAACCTCACTGACTGTAAACAGTTGTCAACAGAGTACTGTGTTTTTTTCTGGCTTGGCCAAAACTCGATCCTGAAAAGACATAAAGTGACAGCAAAGACGTGTTCTCCTTTCAAGCAATGATATTTTGTGGCCAGATGCAAAGAGCCGCGTCTGCAGCATATTCCCTTCCCCAGAACTAGCAGCCCAAAAGGGGTAAAAAGCAACTGACAGTTCACACACCATCCAAAAAGGGGGAAAAATGTAACATCTACAGATGTAATTAATTTATTATTAAACACACATCACAGAGCATACGACTCTGGGGGCCAACACTGCTACTTTGCAACCAGCTTCCAGAGTCAGCCACTACATTTTTCCTGACATACTGCTCGGGTCCATCTCAACTCCGATTTGCAGGACAGTGCAAAAAGGCATGCAGGTTATACCATAAACTGTCCCAAATCATGACATTAAGGACAACGACTCATTTGTCCATAATGTTATAATTGTCAGGAATTATCAGAGAATTGGAAGCTGGATGCAAGAGAATCTCAAACATCTGGTATGTATGAGCGTAATCTGACAGCATTGGCTGACAAAGAACTGTTCTGCCAGTAAAGAGCAAGAAGAAACAGTATGTTTTTTTAGTTTGTGTTGATAGCCCTCCAGAAAACAACCTGGTTTGGTAAAGAAAACACACTGTTTTCCATTTCAACCACATCAATGAACAGATTTAGTGATCGGGAAGCAAGCCGTATTATAACAAAAATCTGGTTGCGATAATACGTAAGTACCATAAAAACTAATTTCACATATTTTATATCACTATCACCGATTTTTAACAGACATGAAGTTTGAAAGCCTATGTCCCTATGCAGCCCATTACACAAGGTGTTTTAAAGGGTTGTGTACAACCAAATGTGTGTTAATGCCATGATGAGTTGTGCACCATTCACTAATCCCTGTCATGAATTGTGCAATCAAAACACCTGTGATGTAGTACTGCTTGAAAACATAATTTTCACAACCACAGACTAACAGTAGATCTCTGTGGGTTATAAATTGAAGTCTTATACTGTGGGGAAGAAAGGCTCCTTTCTACATAAACCAGGAATGAAAATATTGTTTATAAAACTGCCTGAGCTGCTGGCAAAATCCTACACCTAAGTACTTCTCTGGCTTTGTTTGTGTTCAGTTATACTGTTTTTATGTTTCAGTGAGTCACAAGTTGTTATGAAAAAGTGTAAATGATTAGTTCTCTCACTTGATTTTTTCCTCTGGATATAGAAATTTTTCCAGAGATATTGTGTGTGTGCGGGGGGTAAATTCATTCTTAGATTATATTTCTCTACATAATGCTTATCTAAATAGATAATATTGTGATAAATGTTAAGACTACATAACATTTAGCAACTGTGTCCATTTTAATTCAGTTTTCTTGACTATAAAATCCAGAAGAAGATAGAGGTTCATATTCCCATACCCTAAAGATGGGTTAGCAATCAGCAAATTGTTAAAAATTCATCCAAAAGTCCAATTTCTTTTGGTTAAAAAAAAATCATAAGAAATGTGTCATACTGGCAAAACTGAGCAGGTTGACATGGTCCCCAAATTCATATGTTTGGATGTTTCCATAGAAAACAGCCAGATTCTTTTACCCACAGTTCTCTGATAGTTGCCAGTGAATTAACAGTAGTCAGCCACCTTAGCTGCCTTTAAAAATACTTTGTATCAGTAATGACTTCTTTTTGCCACTTGAGCATGTATCCCATCCTTTTTACTATATAGAAGCATTGGCCGTCTGCCCCTTCTAATAAATGGTGCTGTTAGCTGGAATCAGCGTGCCACCATACAGCAAAAGGCCTTCTGCCCCACAAGGGCACATCTACTGCTGCCTTTCTTATTGTAAGACAAACCAGGCTGCTATTGAGCTTTGTTACTCACTAGATGAGATAAGTTGGCATGCACTCACACTTTAACCTCAGTCCTAAATCTCTATATAGCTTGCTAACTACTGCATCGTGAACTGAGCATCTGCAAAGTACATACATACATCATATGCCTGTGCAAACCTTTGGTGGCTGAAGTCATGATGGAGGTGAGGGCCCATACTGAGGTTTAGCGTAGAAGGACCTGGGCTTTTATTACAGCCCATGAGGAGGCAAGTACTGCAGTTTAAGAATCCATTGTATGCCATCTTCTTGACCAGGTTTCTTGCTGAGCATTGCAAGGTTAGAGCATAAAAATCAGAAACCCTTCTTCTCCATTCAAATGATGGTCAAGTTTGGAAGAAAATGAAATGCAAACAAACGTGAAATACACAGTATAGGAATTAAATATTAAAATAAAGCACGAGTTACGTAAAATGTTAAGGTCTTCATTTTTATCTTACTACATGCAATGAATGCTCATTAGTGAAATGTTTGCTTAAGCTAGACCTTTGCATTAAAACTGGACAAGGTTTCATTTAATTAACAGCCAGAAGAACCAGCAGAGCTTCCAAGACCTTAAGATAATGACCCTCATGTACTATGCAATAAACAACATGCATGTTTCCCACACATGTGCAGCCATCCCCAGACATACAAGATAGCAAGAAGACAATACAGAGAAAAAATCCAGAACACAATGCCATTATCTAAAAACAGAAAAGGTGACTTCTATTTACTTGGTTAGCCATGGATGGCATTTTTTTATCATGAAGCTTTGTGATTAAACCATGTGGGTAGGGTGTAAACTAAACATTACTCACAGCCAGTGTTGAAATAACTTTTACTGCAGGCACCAGTTTTGGTAGCTGTATAGCTTGAGTCAACATTTTCATGGTTAGATATTGTTTTAATCATTAAAGGATAGTAAATTTGAACCCATTTTTGTGAAATTATTTTGCAGGTGACGACTAAGCGTGGCTACTGTTAACGGTTTGTCAAAAAATAATACCTGAATATTTATAGGACGGTACAGTTTTGTTGTTTTCGTAGGTCATGTCTTGATATGATACGAAGTTTATGTATTTTATCTACTTGACATTTATCAAATCTTGCTGCACAATCATGATGACTGAAAGCTTCTGACATCTCATCGCAAAGTGGACAACCTTCCTTGTCATTCAGATCATCTGCCTGGTGTTGAACTCCTTAATGACTGTTTTCGATAGAAACTCTCTCCCAGTCTAGTCTTTAACTAAGCATTGTTTTCTGTTGCTTTTGGAATTTCTCCTTTTTTCCAGTGTTCATGCAGTTCTGTAGTTACAAGTTCAGTTACAGTGAGGAATATGGGAATTCAAAATAACACTATAATTTTGGTTGGGTTCAATTTCCAGCATTTCCAGCATGCTGAACTCAGTGAGCTCCGATCTTGTTGAGATTTAAATTGGGGGATTCATTTTTTAAGAAAGCTTTAGCCAGCATTAGAGATTTGTGCTGAAGTGTATTGCCTGCATTTGTGCACAGATAGTTAAATGTCCTACAACCAACCTTCCAGTACCCTGAAGACATGTGTGTTATGTAAACAGTTACATTTGCATTCGTTTTCTACAATGTATCATAGCGCAGAAGACATGTGTGTTATGTAAACAGTTACATTTGCATTCGTTTTCTACAATGTATCGTAGCCCCGAAGACATGTGTGTTATGTAAACAGTTACATTTGCATTCGTTTTCTACAATGTATCGTAGCCCTGAAGACATGTGTGTTATGTAAACAGTTACATTTGCATTCGTTTTCTACAATGTATCGTAGCCCTGAAGACATGTGTGTTATGTAAACAGTTACATTTGCATTCGTTTTCTACAATGTATCGTAGCCCTGAAGACGTGTGTTATGTAAACAGTTACATTTGCATTAGTTTTCTACAATGTATCGTAGCAGTGCTCTAAATGTTGATACTGAGATCTTCCTTATGAAACTATTGGTTTCTCACTAATATCAGCAGTACAGTAGGCCGACAATACAGAAATATTGAATGTGGTATGAACTTCTGCAATGGTATATTTAACCTATTGCACAATATGCATGTTTGTTAGTGTACATATCATGTCTGTCGCAATCTGATGAATGACATCCTAATTAATAAAAATGAGAATCCCAGCAGTGTAAGCGTTATAGGACATTTGTAACGCATCATAAATAATTGTCTATATTATAAGACAAAGCAGCCGTGTATTAATAGATATACTGCACATTGTTGGGTTATCATGGTGTATAAATTTGTGTTTTATTATGCTGCAGTGCTAATGAATTTATGCATGTTGACACAATAACTACCCTTGCTATTGTATAATGTTTCATTCTGCTATACACAACCCAAAGTATTTTTGATCAGCACACATATAAGCAAGATAAGTACAACTTAATGACTACAAAAAAGAAGAAAACAATTTGATGTTGTCAATGAAGATTTACAACCTTGTAAATATTGTAAATAGCATTCTACTGTTGATGTGTGTATGTAAAGTGTATTTACATTTTCTTAAAAGGTCTGTATGTAAACTGTTTCAACACCTAACACATATCTGTTTTCCTCAAATGAAACTGTATGATCCCTACCTTCAAGCTTAATGAATTTGTTAACTATGCATGATATTGAATGCATTTATGAGTAACTATTCTACATAATATCATCTTTAATATTAACTATCAGTTGTATCTAAACTGTATAACGCATCTTGGAGCTTTTCTCCCCGGGCCTCCACCGAAAATGCATCAGTTCACCCCAGTGGACTTCCCTGGTAATCAAACTGCAAATAAATAAATAAATAAATAAATAAATAAATAAATGTCGACTGCAGCAAATACAAGTAATTTTTTTTACAGGAGATAGAGTGCGCTTGCATCTCAAATTCCTCAATAACGTAATAGATTTATTTATTTTATTTTTATTTAGTGACATCTGATTATCAGGAAAATCTGATTGGTACGCGTCCCCTTTCAGTGGAGGATTGGGGAGACGAGCTCCAAAGTATTACAAAAACATTTTAAAAGCAATAACTTTACAATCTTCAGAATAATACAAAAATATCTGCAGTGTAAATAATTATGCCAAATTAAACATAACGAGAAAACGTTAGTTAACAATAGCCACAACGTATATGGAAATGATTTAATATTTAGAGAAATCTTTGCCAGTTTAGAATGGTTAAAGGTAATTTAGTATAATGCAATATGAAGGGGTAAAAAAAAACAGGCTCATGGCATATGTAGATAGAGAGTCAAGCGAGAAAACTTGATTGAAGTAAGGAACTGAGAGAAGAAGGGAGAGTCAGGAGGTGTGAGGTATGAATATGTACTGGTTTCATATTTGAGGATGTAGTTTATCCTGAGATTTAACAAGAACAAGGACACCTTTTGGATAGGACATCTTTCAGAATGGTTTTAAAGGACTGGTGGGAGGATACTGACCTGATGGATATGGGTAAGGAGTTTCAGGCCTTAGCAACATGGTATGAGTACAGACCATGCTTAGCAGATTTGATATGTTTCTGGTCAGAGAGATTCTATGTCACATGAAATTACATGCTTTTACTGACTTTGTTTGCAATACTTTATATACTAACATATGACAAAGTATCTTTTCACCAATGGTTGTGGTACATTGTATTATATATAGTTATTAGCAAGGATGCTCCTTCAGACATAGGTTCCATAAACATTTCACATATTTATTTATTTTACATTTGTTAACCGGGCTAGTCTAGCTGGATATATGTCCATTTTCAGTAGAGGCCCGGGGAGAAAAGCTCCAAGCATGAACATTGAGAAAGTTAACAATATATAGACATGTGAAGGATTACAATACAATCTAGTATTAGTCTTAAAAAGGGAATTAGTGATACATTTTTGCACTACAACAGTTAACAATTTATAAACATACAAGAGTATAGTAGAGAGTAGAATTAGTCTAAAAAAGTTATAATAATACATTTCAAATTATAGCAGGTTAAGTAGAGATTTTACAGTAGTTCATTATTCAACACACAGTAAAGGTATGTGCAAGCCTCAGGTAGGGAGGAGTGCACAGGTGTTATACACATCGTTCAAAGAAGGGGAAGTAATAAGAATTGTAAAGTTAGGTTAAAGGGGTAGGGAAAAGGGGTGAATAGTAGTTTTGAGACAGATATCAGTCTGGGTTAGTGCAGGGGCAAAGCCAATGAGTTTTTAGATGTTCCTTAAGGTGTTTCTTAAAAAGAGAAGTAGAGGCAAGTGTGGGTAATTCTGAGGGACTCTGGTTCCAGATTTTTCCTGCAGTGTTTGAAAAGAGTGAATCTCCAGCTTTGTTATTAGCTTTATTTGAGGAAACTAGAAGCTTATTTGCAGAGCGTAGTGTGGATAGATTTGTATAGGGTGTAATTAGATTGGTAAGGATAGGGGTGTTGTTAGGGTGGTATAGGACTTTTTGTGTAATAAGTAACTGTTGACAGAGTATTTGGTTTTTTAACTCTAGCCAACCTAGTTGTTGGAGGTTAATGCAGTGGTGAGTTTTAAAGGGGGAGCTTGTGATAAATCTAGCTATGCTATTATAACAGATGGAGAGTTTCAAGAGATTATTTTTGGACAGGTGACTGCCAGGTGACATATGACTGCAGCATAGCTCCTGTATATTTTCAGCTATGGATATTACTGCCATTGCAGTACCAGATGTAATTACTGCAACATTTTTATAACGGTATTACTTTTGGATACGTGGCCACATTGCTAGATTTCAGATGTGTATCCTATGTGGTTCCTTCCAAGCATTATTAATAAACTTTCTTCTGACATGCCCTTCTGTCTGTACCACCATCTGCCTAGATGGCATAACAGTTCTTACATTTGTGCTAATGCCTTATTAACAGTCAGCAAAAACAAGACAAAGTGGGTCATGGGACAAATCTGCCATTCATTTTAACATTGGTGAAGTCTTATCACAAAGGGTTGTCCAGCCATCAGGGTCACGTTGATGGATAATAATGTCCTGCAGTATTTCCTCATCAGACAATGTGTGTGTCACTGCACAATCTTTACAATTGTCTTTCAGTTAGTACTGGCATGATTAATATTTCAGGTCATTTCTTTCATTCCATCCCATTCCATTTAAATAATCATAAACATTAACCTATGACTCTCCTTTTAGACTGTCTTCCACAGGGAATCTTGGCAGTTTCTCGGGCACATCTTGATGTGATGTTACATATGGCTACATGTTAGCAATCCTTTTCTTCGCTGTCTATGTGAACAGTAACTCACCATCACTAAGAATATTGATTTACAATTTACAGTTGGGTTCCTGACAAAGCTTTGTAAGGTGTTATACAATGTGAAAATAATTTACAGCAGGTACAGTAACCAATACAACCCTCTGCCATACAGGATTTACTGACATCTCTGTAGCTCAAAAATAGGGGGCACTTCCAGATCAGGTATTTATAATACCAAATCTGCACATTAGTGTGCTATTTAAATATTATGAACACTTTATTCTTATGACAAGTAGTGGTACATGAATATGTATAAATGATCAACTGCTCAAAACTAAGTGTTACAGCATATTATAACACTCAACAGAAATGTACTGTGTTTTTAATAAGAACTTAGATTACAAATCAGCTTATATTGTTCAAATATAAGGTAAACTTAATGATAACCAATGTACGTAGTTGTGCATGTACAGGAAAATGCTGATAAAGAAAAATATATGGCTCGATATGTTGGTTAACAATACTAAAGTTTGTGTTTATGCAAAGCTTTATCAATATCTCAAGCTGTTCAGCCATGACAATACAACATTAACTACACGTGTATTCACTTAACTTCATACTGATCAATATAAAAGAAATCCAGGCCACCTTGTTGAGGTAAAAAACAGTCTTCATGATAAGCCAACAATTCCAAATATGAGCGCTTTCGTCTACAAGCTGGACTTCATCAGATAAGAATCACATACATCTGCTACCCTTTCCTTAAATACCATTTCCCCTAAGTTAATCAATTAACATCTAAAAGGGAACTCATTTTGAAGTTGCACTTTTCAAAAGTTTACTGTCTCTGTGCTTTTTCCAAAATGCAGCTCCTGCAGAACAATTCCTAGGGAAAAAAAATTCCATAATAACCATGAATTAAAAAATGTTATACATAATATAGAATAAAAACGCAGAAAGAAATGTACATTTCTCATGCTACTACAACAATAACTGTGCATATTAAAATGAGTCAACCCCCTGCACCAAAAGGTATGTTATGAATAAATAAATAATGACATAAGTCCTGTCGAAGATGTTTGCAAAACTTAACTTCCACAGTTGAACAAATTTTAGCTTGTACAGTTGAGCAACTTATTACATGTAGTAAGCAAATTGCACATTTACATATGTAAAAAAAAGAATTGAAGAAATGTTGTTGTTCCACTAACAGAAAACACAAAGATGCTGGGACACCAACGTGATGCAATACCTTTATTGCATCAACACAGGTTTTGCAATTACTCAGGTTTTCGAGCTGACATGAGCCCTTCAGCAAGAACTCCTGATAAAAGGCTCATGTCACCTTGAAAGCTCAAGTAATTGCAAAACCTTATTGGTCTAATAAAAGGTATTATATCACATGTCTGTTCCTGTGTCTTTGAGCATAAAAACATTTGATGCATACCGTAAAAGAATGTTATGCCCTGCATCTGGAAGTTGGTGCCAGTGATCAATTGCTCTTGCAAAGAGAAGGTGGAATACAGGACAGATATACTAAGATTTAACTGAGTAATTATAATTTCTTCTACAGCTAGTATATTTTAGTATGTAGCGATGCCGCCAACATTTATACTGTTACTTGTAAAAGCAAATGGAAATGTGGCAGCAACTATGTACTAACGTTTGAGATGCTGCACACATCACGCTGTCAGCTACTGACGAACAGGCACATTCTATATTTTTTATTATCTCAGTTTACTACTTTGTCAACATTAGTGAACAATCATGAGTTTCATAATTAAGATATTCATATTGACATTTAGAAATGTACTATGCCATTTAATAATGGCAATATTTACTGTGATGACATCTTGAATGTCGACCTCTTTAATTGTATATTATATTAGCTATACCTATATATACACATATGCAAATGTGTGTGTGTGTGTGTGTGTGTGTGTGTGTGTGTATATATATATATATATATATATATATATATATATATATATATATATAGCTATATATATATATATATATATGTACAAAACGTGTGTGTGTGTGTGTGTGTGTCGCACACACACACACACACACACACACACACACACACCACACACACACACACACACACAGACAAACACCAAAGGTCCAGCATAAATATTTTCTTCCAGAATACTCTCAAAAAGTCAGTCCATATGGCAATCCAAATAATTCAGGTTTAATGGAACCAACAGCACATACAGCAGTTAGCTGCCATACAGCAGCATCAGGAACAGGTAACTCCACACAGGAACAAGTGACGCAACAGAACGATTTCACCCCCTGGCGTCATCAGTGTGTAAATGCATCCATTTGTCACTGCTTTTTAAATAGTCATACATTTAAAGTCACACCCCCATA